>NW_009259713.1:572863-574048 GCF_000687185.1 Egretta garzetta | reverse complement strand
CCTCTTCCACCCCATTCCAAGATTTATCTCACATCAATCTGTGACAGTAAAGTGTATGTTAAAGAAGGACACTAAGATATAGACATGGGAAAGGCAGTCAACTTCACAGTTTCATTTAGTATCAAAAGTTCACATAAGGGAAAGCATAGTCTAAAAAGTGAGTATCGGAATAGGCACACAAAAAACGGTGCCAGTAATGC
Source organism: Egretta garzetta (assembly GCF_000687185.1). Lineage (NCBI taxonomy): Eukaryota > Metazoa > Chordata > Aves > Pelecaniformes > Ardeidae > Egretta > Egretta garzetta. Next base: position 573,848 of record NW_009259713.1, on the reverse strand, counting down.
AGCTGGTTTGTTTGTTTCAGCCTTCAGAGCTGCAGAGGCACCAGGAATCCGTATTTCAACGTGCATTAAAAGGGGTGTTGGAAACTTCAAAAAAGCTTAGTAAAAAGACTGTAATACTACAAGAGTCTGATCTTCACTAAGCTAGGGAACAAACCAGTTAATAAGCATTTAGAAATTAGGGAATTAGGTGATGCGAATTAATTTAACAAAGTAGCAACCACAGGAATTCTGTCAGCTTCCTTTGGCTTTGGCTGAGTAATTAATTCTTTTTTTTTTTTTGTTCTTAATTAAAAACAGAAACAGTGCCAGCATCAGTATGAGCATATTAACTCACGGGCACGCAATGATAGCTCTGCCTGAGCAGCTGCAACCTCTAAGCAATAATACGCCACTGGCAAACTGGACCAAAGATGCAGCTGTATTTTTCTATCTTTTTTTCTTCTTTTATCCAAACCTCATAACTTTCATTACTGCTTAATTAATTTGGATCTATTGCTGGTTGAAAGAAAAGCTCACAGGAAGCAGCCCATGCCGAAAGGCCCACGCCAAAAGGATGCGAACGCTGAGCCTGTGCGTTGACTACGGAGCGACCCATGGGCAGGAGGCATCCTTCCCTCCTCAGGGCCTCGCTTCTGCTCGCGTTCACCCGCTCACGCAAGTGCTTCCCTCCCCGTAAGTTTGGGAAGAGGAGCTGCCACTTCCCATCGACGCCCAATCCCCTCCACCCTGCAGAGGCCCCGAGCTACAAGAGGGAAAAGCGCCCGGCGTTACCCCAGCGGCCCACGGGACTCCCTCATGCCCCACGCCGAAGCGCATCGCGCCCGGCACGCAGAGGCGTGCTCGACGCCTCCCACCCCGAAAAGCCACCTCCGCTCTCCTCCCTGCCCCCCGGGTTTCCTCCTCCTCTCCCGAACCACGCTTCACCCCCCGGGCAAAACCTCAACCGCTCCCCACCGGACCCGCGGTTGGCAAAGAGGGGCTGAGC
>NW_009259713.1:527681-571929 GCF_000687185.1 Egretta garzetta | reverse complement strand
CTCCCGCGGGTTGGCGCCCGCCCTCAGCAGGCTTCCAGGAAGGAGCCCCCCGGGGCCAGGCAGGCCCCTGCCCCTCTCCGCTTCAGGTGTTTGCCCGGGGAAGGGGGCTAAGGGCAGCCTCGACCGTCAGAGGCTGTAACATTGCTCCGTGGCCATGGCAAGGGCACCGTGCGCCCAGACATTACGTTATTTCATTAAGATCTATCTTCGTGTTCTACAAGGTTCAGCAGGCTTCCAGGAAGGAGCCCCCCGGGGCCAGGCAGGCCCCTGCCCCTCTCCGCTTCAGGTGTTTGCCCGGGGAAGGGGGCTAAGGGCAGCCTCGACCGTCAGAGGCTGTAACATTGCTCCGTGGCCATGGCAAGGGCACCGTGCGCCCAGACATTACGTTATTTCATTAAGATCTATCTTCGTGTTCTACAAGGTGATTCTTCTCTTCACAGCCTCTTCCGAACCCACGAACGCCGCCCTACAGCGTTGCGTGGCGCTGCAGTGGCTGCCGCCTGGATGATGTCCCAGGCAGGCAACCTGGTGCGGCTCTGCTTGCAGTGACTTTGTCATTTCTTTACACGCTGTGCGAAACGCAACTTGGCTTTTGGGAAAAAACAGTGAAGGGGACCCCTGAGTAACAGACCCGGTAGTTTGGGGGCGTATGGGTGGCTTCCCCGCTAGGAGCTGACCAGTAAAAGCCCCCCATCCTTAGACATGTTGGAGGCGAAGATAACTGTCGCACAGGAGTAAGCCTTCACAGACGCAGACGATGGGTGTGGAAGAGGGTGGCAAAGTCGGCTTCTTCAGTTTAGTTGCTTTTCCAAGTTGGACTTTTCACCATCAGAGCAATTTGATTGCTTCAGATGCAAAGGCCAGCTCTTTGGTGAGAATAAATGCATCTATGGTGACCAATATCAATCAGATTGTGCTGATTTACATTAATTGGGCACTTGGCATGCATTTCCTTTGCCTTTGTCACAGTAATAGTGTCCTAATTTTCTGTTACTCATGTGAAGTATAAGGATATACTTCATCCTCTCCCATGATTATTAAAAAATTGATCTATTAAATTATTTAACCGTATTTTTCCCCTCTAAATAAGATTGATTGCTTAAGAACATACTAATAAACACGAAGGCAAAGCAGTGACAAAGGTGTGAATACTAATTTTCAGGGAAATTAGTTCATACTTTGCAATTTCAGGCCCCTGCTCCCAAAGTAGCACGCGTCTGCCCTCACATGTAAAGTTGCAATGCTAAAGCTGTGGTTTCTTTTCCATGACAAGAAAAACCCCAGTCTCTCTTGGGCCAAAGTAATCTGAGGCTTTCTCATCGATTAAGGAACATACATGTTTTTCCAGTAAGGTCGGCGGGCCCAACACCGTGCAAGCACTGCGGGATCAGGGAGTAAATGCCTCTTCTCTAAGAGGTAATAAGTGGATTGGTTGAGTAAAGATTGATTGATTTGTAAAGATAGGAAAAAAAACCATACCAAAGCTGATCACTAGCAAGCTACTTCCAGTCCCCACCGGGAATTAAAGTAGATGAGCCATGCACCTTTGAAAAATGAGATTAATTATGGAAATAGCACATGACCCTTAACTAGAGTGGCACTAAATAGCGCTGAAATATGGCGGGAGCTGAAGGCAAATGGTAAGAGCATCCTGCTGTGTGCAGCACTAGGTGCTGGTGAGGGTGTAAATTCATTTTATTTTTTCAAATAAATAGTTAAATTTATATTCTGTGAAGCTCTTGCAGCATACTGCTCAGTTAATATTAGGATCAGCTGAAAAATATGTCCCTAATTCTGACCGCAGTTGCACTTACGGGTAACTTTGCATGGTTGAAAGCCGAGGAGCTAGTTGCTCAAGGGATTTTGGTCAACACGGTCAGCGCTGTCCGGATTGGGTTTATGTACGTACACCAAAGGATGGGGTTAGACATTCCTGTGACTCAGCAGTCAGTGGGAATTTCCACTCACAGAGATACCGAGTGTCTGACAAGTGAAGTGAGGGCTGATGACAGAAGTTCTGGCTCCTTAAGCAAAACTACGTTACCATACTCAAGTGAGGTCAAGGAGGCAGGAATACTTCACTGGAATTTCTACTAGGAATAGAAACTAACGGATTTCAGAACTAACAATGTCTGTCGAAACAGGTACTTCCCTAGCTGGAAAAGGCATATGATGGGATTCCGGTCTGTGCTCTTACTCTTTTACCTAGCGCGTAACGGAAAGGAGAAGGGCCGGAGCATGTAGCCTTTCGGCGAGTCTCAGTAGCTGGATGGCTCCTTGGGTGCTATAGCTGGTAGCTGTAAGGTAGGGCTAAAGGCCTGCTCTAAATCCTGCTGGAAGCCAGATTGATCCAGACGACCTTGGCATAAAGGGATTATAAAACGACCTGGTGCCATTGTGGATTTGATCTATAAAAGAGGAGGTGAAGGTTAGAATTCTGCATTGATCAATGTCATTCATTGTCTACTCTGGGTGCTCGAAACCTTTTCCATAGCTTGGATAACAAGCTGCAAACATTTCTCTGTTTGTAGCGCTACCGTAATTCTAGTGTCATGATACCCGGTATTTCATGAAACACCCCCGCTCCCTGTAGCAATGTGCTTGGTGTATCTCCTAACCTAGTCTGGAACAGCGTGTTCTTCTCTGAAGACATTTTAAAGAGGCCATCTGATTTGCAGAAGAAAATTTAACTTCAATCTCAAGATCAGTCAAGGAGAGGTAAGGTGGAAAGGGAGGGTCTCATCAGTTGCAACCAACGGCATGGTATCTGTCTGAAATGCTGTATTTTACTGTACTTGACCATTTCCAGCAATCAGCGGTGAAACAGGTTTCGAGAGCAAGTGAAGGCGGGTTGCTTTTTTTTTTTTTTGCTTTAATTTACCAGACTCCATCTGTTTCCCCACTTCTTCAGTGGAGAACATCCTAGCTCTAAAACAAATCCCTTTGTCCTTTGTGGACGAAATGGTGTTGGTAGCTGCCACTACCTGTTTGCTTGTCTCCGCTTTCCACTCCTACAGTCTTTCCTCAGGCTGTCTAGCTGGACAGATTGCCCTAGATACGGAAACCTTGCCAATTAAAAACAGAATCAAAGGTAATGTGTTTCCACTTAATTTTTTACCTTTGACTAAACATCTAGTCGCATTAAAGGCAGTGGTTTAATAAAAAGATATCCTAGTGGGACGCCTGCTTTAGTGGGTCCTCAGCTCCCACCCTGTCCTACCGTGGGAGCCCCCCCTCCCATGGCTTCCTCTGCTAATAGTGAAGCTAATGGTTAATCGTAAATATTACTTCTTCTGACTACTGCACAGGCAGTGCCAGGGGGTAGCAGTCATTGCCAGTTTCCAGAGGATTAGAGTGAGTGTTTAGGGTGCCACTCCTGCGCTTGATTTTGCAAAAATCCTGCAAATCTCCAAACCCTTATAAAATCCGGGGCTCATAGAACAGCCTCCTTTTGAACGTTAACACGAGTGTATTTTAGATTTAAGGGAATCAGAAGTGATAAAATCTGATTTTAGCAGTAGTGAGTGTTCCCTGTGTCCTTTCTCAAGGGGGTTCATCCATCCTCCCTGTCTTGAGCTTCTGCGATTCCACGTACAGTCAAGGTATGCTGTTTTTTTTCTCTCCCATGTGATCTTCTGTGCAAAGTGGTGTTACAGAGGCCATGGATGTTAAAGAGAAATAAGATGACAATTGGATCACTTTATACTGTCATCTGCGTGCAAAGAAGAGGTGACCTTTTCGTGCTTTGAACTCAGCATCTTGGTGTAGATTAAGGGGAATGACTCATGCTCTCCTATGTCGTTTGTACCTTTTATGTGAAGCGGATCCGCTTCAGACTCCAACTGCTGCTACCAAAGCCCCTTCTTAATGCTCACTGCAGAGAGGTGTTTGTGGAGTTCGTCCAGCAAAATGCTGAACAAAATAGTTCAGATCATTGGTGCTGTGTAGTCTGGGGGAAAAGAGAGAAAGGAAAAGATAAAAAATGAGAAGTAATCTGATATAGTTTAGCCAGCATGTAGATACTCCCTCTGGAATTTAACATTCAGGTACGACAGTATAAGGAGTAAATATTCTTCAATATCAAAACGGTTTCTTATTACCAAGTAGGTCATATTTCCAACAACCGTTTCTCAACATGTAAATATGAGCAGTGATTGCTTTAGAATAGATATAATTATATATTCAACAGAATGCATAATTTTTCCCAATGAACCATAGTTAATTTTATCTGAAAATTAGTGATTACCATTTTGGTGTTAATTACGGAGTACTAAATGCATCTTCAGTGTTAAAAGATAGACTCATCTCTGTTTCATATACCCCAAGTCACTTGTGGAATAACCAACGTCACTTTGTGATTTTAAAGGTAGAAAAAAAACATTGGAAGATCTCATTGAAAATGAAGGATTAATGTTTAGATTAGGACCTCTGGCAACTAAAGAACCATCGTTCACTTAGGTCTGTGTGAGGGACCTTACCCTAAGCACAGTATTTTGCACTTACGTGCGTGGATATTGTGTGAGTGTCTATGAGAGATCCGGGTCTGGGGGGACACCAAAGGGAAGAGAATGGTATTAGCTGGTTTTATTCACACTTGCTTCTGTGCTTTTTCTCTCTGCATGCCGCGTAGGTAACCCACACCTGGTAGGGAACCATGCAGAAGATAGTAAGAGGTCTGAAAGAGCATGGATGGTCTCAGTAAAGCTTTGTAAAGAACAGAATGCTTGTGAGTGAAAGACACGGAACTGTTGGAGCGGGTCCAGAGGAGGGCCACAAAAATGATCCGAGGGCTGGAGCACCTCTCCTATGAGGACAGGCTGAGAGAGTTGGGCTTGTTCAGCCTGGAGAAGAGAAGGCTGCAGGGAGACCTGATTGCGGCCTTTTGGTCGGCCTATAGGAAAGACAGGGACAATCTTTTTAGTAGGGCCAGCTGTGACAGGACAAGGGGTAATGGCTTTAAACTAAAAAAGGGTAGGTTTAGACTGCATATAAGGAAGAAATTCTTCACTGTGAGGGTGGTCAAACACTGGAACAGGTTGCCCAGGGGGGTGGTGGAGGCCCCATCCCTGGAAACATTCAGGACCAGGGTGGACGGGGCTCTGAGCAACCTGATCCAGTTAAAGATGTCCCTGCTCACTGCAGGGGGGTTGGACTAGATGACCTCTAGGGGTCTCTTCCAACCCAAAGCATTCTGTGATTCTATGATTCTATCTCTGAAAACGTGTGCCTGTTATACAGAAAAAATGCAAGTTGGTATGACCTTTCCTTCTATGTGCAGCCCACCTCGTTTCATCCTCCTCGATGGATCTGTGAAATGTGGATAAGAAATGCTGGCAACCCTTTCTCCAAGTGAGGGAGAGAAAAGTCTTACCTCCTTGCTATGGAAGACATGATAGAATGATCCCGGTGAAGGCATTCTTCCACATGCCTCATTCTAAAACACTTAGGCTCAAAAATGCACTGGAGTGTGGTCAGAGATGATGGGTTCAGCCTAGCGGACTTGGATATAAACATTTACTGAAGTGCTTTGCTAGAATATTCCTGTTGTGGGGTGGGATCGTGTGGGCGGAGAGACAAGCCCAGTGCCTTTAGGAGGAGCTGACTCAAATGTATGGATTATCCAACATTTTCATTAGTACCAGTGGGGAGATTTGAGTGTGGAATAATTTGCAAATGAAGAAAACAGACAGGGGCAAAATGCATACCCAAGGAACATTAGTATTCAGCTTCAGAGCAACTTCTGTGCGAGCATATATGTAGTCATTGCAATATCCTGAAAATAATTGCATACATATGTATGTTAGCCCCACCCTCCTTTGGTATCAATAGACTTAACCTAAGTTTTACGTTGAGTTGCAAATTAAGGGAATAGACTTTATTTTAAGAGTGTTGAACACATGGCTGCCATCCAATAACTTCAGTATGGCACCCACCCAAGAAAGTGCTCCAAGGCAGCCTAATCAGGACAGAATTCCTGGCAAAAGTACATTTTGAGACAAGGCTTGCTCTCTTTTTCCAAAGTAGAAAACTCCTTTGATTGGAGGCACAGAGAGCGTTTAAGAACATTCTCAGGTGCCTTTTTTTGCAAACTGAAAATCAAACCCAAAGAGCTGGGAAGGAAAATTGCAGGGGTCATTTTAACACTTTTCCTGATCCAGTTGGGCAGTGGAGGCTGAATAACAGCCAGCTGATTTCATTTTAGTTCTCATTTTTTCACCTCTGTCAATAGGCACAAGCTCGTAACTTACTACAGAGGGTTTTAATTCTGCTCTGTGAACATGAATGGTGCCTAAGACTTAAACTGTATCATAAAGCTGAGTTAAATTCTCTCATGATGGGCTACCCAGCTTTAGTTTTCTACCAATACACATTTCAAAAGGCTGGTTTGGGGAGTTTCCCCCCTGCACCCACTATGTTTTATTGCTTCTGTTCTGCCCTTCATGCTTCGCACAGTCCAGTTCTAGCAAACAGCCATATTCAGAGTTGCAGTGTGTGGCAAAAAAATGTGATGTGTTGGAGGAAAGATGGGGATTGACCCTGTAACTCAGCAGCGGTGTAGCTCACTCGGAGCACCCACCGGTGCAGCAAGCTTAGCACGAAGGGGCTGCAGAGGCTGGGTGTCCCGTGCCGTGCGAGCTACGGCAGCTGGTGCAACCCTGCAGGTTCATCACTGGTAGGTGATAGAAATGGGACTAAGACACAATGTCCTCCAACAGCTCTGCGAGGTGGGGTTTTGGAAGGAAGGTGTGGCTTCAGGTCTGCTGGCATCATGGAAACAGGCTTCGCCTCCTTCTGACTTCACAGAAAGCCAGACACCTTAGACCTGCCAGAAATGTGACATTCAGAAATAAAAAGGCACAAGCCCCTCTGGACAGGTGAGTGAGAGCCCTTCCAGGAAAGCCCAACCTGGATGAGAATGCAGCTGAGGAACTTGAAAAACAGCAATGAGATGAAGTTTGATATTAAATCTTGGTTTTGGATAATCAGTTTAACATTGATCTCATTCCCTAGGCTAATAAACATTTGAAAAAAAAAAAATCCAAGCAGCTATTCTAAACATAAGCATTTTCCTCCTATTTTCAGTCCAGACACTGAATTTTTGCAAATGCATGAGCATATGATTCAAAATAGAAAAGCAGAACACACTAGTCACTCATATAGATTCATTCTCCAGTTAGGAGAGATGAAAAAGTAAACCAATGAAAGTGTCAAGGATCTTACATTAGTAATCATTTTTTCTTTCATTTATGTCATACATAAGATGGATTGGAGAGCCCATACTTTTAAAATAAAGGCATCTTTTCTTTTTTTTTTTTTTTTTTTTTTAAGACTCTTATTGCCTGATTCTTGTGATCTTATATATCATGTTCAGCAAGTAGAAAAATAATACCATTCCAAGAGAGGAATGTAATAACACTTTTTATTAAAGCGATATTGAACATGGGCTACTGACATACATGGATTTTTCTTCTTACTTTTGGTACTTTTTTGTTTGTTTGTTTTAAGTTCAGGCCAAACTCGAGTGTTTCTTAGCTGCCAGATAGCCCAGAATGTTAATTCTGGCCTCCCGTATTCCAAGGAAATAACTTCTTTGCATTTTAAAAGATGAAAGGGCCACAGGCGAACCAAACATCACATGAAGCTGGCAGACAAAAGGACCCAGGACTGTTAAAGAAGTTACGTAAACTGCAGCTTGGGAACTTACTCGCAAAAGACAGCGGCTCTTCTAGCAGCCCTGGGGCCTTCCCTGTTTGGAGCCCACCCTGAAAAGGACACAGAGGCGCGTGCCCAGGCCTTGAAGGAGCGCACAAGCGCCCAGGCGCACCAAAGCGGCAGCGGGAGGATGCTGCCATGGGCTGGGAGCCATCTGGACCACCCAAGCCTGGTGGTAGGTGATGTGCAGGAGGAACAGGAGACAGCACCTAGCAGGGGTGGTCAGAGCTGCTGCATTTCTGCAGGAGAAGCTGGGCCAGAGCAGAGGTTAAGCAAGCCCAATGGGCTGGCAATTAAGGCAACAAACCGAGCAGGAGCCAGGGAAAGGTGCAGAGAGGGAGGGAAGGATCTGGAGGTAAGGCCACTGAGGGAAACGGAGAGGGGACACGATGAACAAAACAGGAGACAATGGTTATATTGCAGAAAGGAAAAAAGAAAAGGTCTTATTACAGCAGTTTTTAAGGCACCAGCTGCTGCTTCACCTGCAGTTCCGTGTAGCTGCATCTCTGTAGCAACTGGGTACCTGTTCTGGGCTTGTGTCTTCTTTTCTTTCCTACGACTCCCCCAGGCTTTGGACCCTACTATTACAGATTCTCAGGCTTAAAAATTCCATCAGTAAAATTAGAAACCTGTAGCCATTAGAATAATGGGAGATCCCTAGAGACAGCAAACACTGCCATGTAGAGAATTTATTAGCGGCAGGAATAGAAGCCTGTGTCAGCACTTTACTGGTGGATAAATCAGTGGGTTTGCTAATGATGTTTCGGTTCTCTTGATTGAATTGGATTTGTAAGAGAGAAAAGCAGCTGCAGAATGAATTGCTTTATATGACAAGAGAATAATGAGTAGCCAATCCTGAACACCCAGGGTTTCTGTATGTATGGGATAATTTAGCTTCCGTTCTTCTTGTTATTATTTTATATGCAAATGAAATTATCAACGCCTTTTTATAATCGCTTCCTGGATCACATGTATTCTAGAGTTTTTGCCTGTTGGTGTGCAAGAGAAATTTCTTCTTCTCATTTTAGCCAGGGTTTAACACTAAATCCTAGTCCTGCTGGAGCCTGTGGGAGTCTTATTGTATTATAATTACGACCCATTCAGAGGACATTGAAAGTGAACAGAAAATACTGGAACTGCCTGCGGTTATGAGAGCGCTATTACTTATTTGGAGACAGGGCCCATTACCTTATGCTATTATCTGCATCTTACATGTGCTGGGTTTTGCATATTTGATGTTTACTTAACATGCATATCAGGTTCTTTTAACAGTAGTGTTTTGGAGATGATCTGGCTAAGTGCCCTCATCAGCCTCTTGCTAGGTTGTTCTCTGGGGTTCCAGCCAGTAAATCTCTGTGTGTTTTAAGCTCTAAATAGGCTTCTGCTCCCCCTCCAAAGGATCACGCTGAGCTGAAGCAATGCCCGCTGGAAAAGTAGAAAATGGGATGCCAGCTGGCAAAGAGGGCTGAAAAGAGAGAAAAAGAGATAAAATCATTCTTAAATTGAGAAACTGCCTTAGCAGCATCCTCATCTTCTGGGTGGAATAGATCCCAGTTGCCCAGTTGGTCTTTGAAATGGCTGAGCTCCTCAATTACAGTTATGCCTTGCCGTTCGAGAGATGGAGTTGATGGAGATGTATTCAGCCACACTATAAATGAAACAGGTGGGCTATGAAGTCCAGGCCTTGTATCCAGTTGTTGTTCCTCCCACCTGGGGAAAGTCTTACAAAAGCTTCCCCTGATGCTCAACACGATCGTGGTGGTTTCCCTGCGCTGCGACTTTCAGAAAGGCTTTGGTCAGTAGTTAAGACAAGTGGGGATATTTACTCTGGGTGAGTGACTGGAGTCTACTCAGACTGTGGAGAGATGAACTAGCAGTGACACCCTTCCCTTGCACAGCAGTGAGGAAGTTCTGTGGTTTAATTAGGAAAAGAGGAGAACGCGATCCTCCCTCAGCCACTGACAGGTCAGGGACAACACTGCAGGAAGGGTCTCGACACTTTCTGCTGTCAGCCTTTATGGTTCCAGAGGCACTGACCTTTTTCTGGTCATCTAGATTAGCCCTTCTCATTTGCCCTTCTCATTTTGTGCCCTCTGTGTGATGGGTGGACAGGAGCGTAGAGAGATGAGAGAGCAGGATGAGGTTGCGGGATGGGGTGGAGGGGTATGAGCTAGGTAAGAGTATTTGTGAAAAAGAACATGAGGGAGCAAGAAGACAGCATAGATGGACTGAAAGCGACTGAGGTAGGAGAAACCCTAGAAACTGCTCAGCTGGATCCTTGGGAGATCTAAAGTATGGGAGATGTTGCCGTAAAAATGCATCACAGCGCATATCCATTTAATTCCGGGTAGCTTCGTGGGGATGGCAGCAGTGTGAGGGGCAGTGGAGGCGTTTTACCTACATTCAGTAGGCATTCAGATGTTATTTCAAGCCCTGCAAAGTGCGACTGCTAAGCCGTTTGACATTTTAAAGGTTGCTTAGTTAAGTAGTATAAAAAAAAAAAGTCTCAAGTTTTATTTCTGGGAACCAGGAAATGAAAATAAAGTTAGAAAGTCAACAAACCCAACGCATTTTTTTGGATGCTTTTTCTTCACAATTATAATTTTGGGCACTGTATTAGGAAAAAAAAAATCTGCATTGTACTTGAGATGCTGTTGTGTGGTTTCTAGCAGTATAGTGGTTTTACATCATTTCATCCTTTAAAAGCCTGGTGTAAAGGAAGTTAAACTAGCTAAACAAAATCAGTCAATTACTGGTTTTTAACATGGTATTTTAAAGTTTCAACGATATAAACGGTTGGTATGTTTTACTCCAGTAGGATGTGGTGTCTTCTCGGACGGAAGTGAACGATCCTGTTAGGCTGATGGGGACTATCGCACTGCAGGCTGTGCCCGGAATGACAGTTTCCACAAGGTAACACAGGCCAGTAGTGCAGTCAGTTATCATCAGTGTATTTACCACAAAAAAGCTGTAGCCATAGCCATGCTGTAGAAACAGATTTCGTTTTGCTAGACTTGAATAATGCAAGTAACACCGCCAGACTAAAAGAGCTATTGAAGGGAAGAGACTGCAGTAAGGCAGCTCTTTCTCCCCTCCCACACAAGATTTAACTGCTGTTGACAGGGAAAGTATAGGACATCTTCCTAGAGCAGGTCTGTGTAGTAAAACACACGTGTGAAGGGCAGGTAACCAATCGCTTTTAAAAGTACTCTACAGAAGCACTTTTGCACTCTGGGGATGCACGTTTGTGCTCTCACGCTGGAGCTATAGGTGACCTGAAGAGGGTCTGCTCCACAGAACAAGAGAAGGAGGGAGCACTGAGTATTTTGTCAGTCATTTTCTCTTATTTTCTTTGCTGGCAGAGGAGAGCAGTTCTGGGCTAAGGGCTTTCTCTAGCACAGTGCAACTGTTCGTTCTGGTGTGCTCCTGAAATGACTTCATCAGCTTGGCGTTTATGATATCACGGCCTGTTGCCATGGCACCCAGTGTCACGTCGCACACATCACACACTCGACATCATGGTTTCAGAGCAAGAAATAGGCAAAATGGGCTGGCATGTCCCGAGTTCAAGGGCCAGCAAAAACAGATAACATAGCAAAGACCAGAGAACTGACATACAGTGATCGAAACAGCCACTGTGAGTGCTGCTCAGCTTGCAGGGCTTCTCAGAGGAGGTGCCAGGGAAGGACTTCACGTGTGCCCCTGGAGCAGCCAGGGTGGTGACGCCGAAACAGGACCAACACCCCAGCTGTGGCACTGCTGAGACACAGCTCTGTGGCAGGGCGGTACGAATGAAAATGTCGTGTCGGCCCCAGGAAGGCTCGGTGTAACAGATACTTTCTTGTCTCTAGCGCAGGGTGATCTGGCGTTACTGGAAATCCTGAATTCATCAACAGATACATGGAAAATTCTTTAAAAAGTCACGAAAAGTAACAAAAAGTTTCTGTCTCCCCAGATGTAATAATTATGTAATGCCTATCATTTTTTTGATTGCTTTTGGTTTACAGTTCATTTCGGATTTATATTCTGCAGCCATGTAAGGATTATTCTGTTTGGAGGAACTCATCAAACTTTCGTGTTTCAAGTGCATTGCAGCATAACTGGCTGCAGTTTTAGCTCAACCTCACCACTTTGCGTGAAAGGGGAATAGTGGGATGGGAGCCTTCGGTTATTACTCAACCATTTCATGGAATATGCTACAGACCAGAAGCGTGGCCTTTGATGAATTAGTTCTTAAGTAAGAACATACTTCAAGTGTTTCTGTCACAAGAGTAACTCCTTTCCTTCTGTGCAGGGGGAGGATATTACAGTACCATAATTAATAAGCCACTGCCACCCCTCCTCCCAAAGATACATAATCTGTACCTGCATTTAGATTTTTGGAGCTCTCTGACAAAGGACAGCTTCAGCTTGTGGCAGTCTTGGTATTTTATTACGCTTTGCAAGCAAGAAGCGAGCCATGCAGCCTTAACTAGCAGAAGTGGGGGTGCCAGGAAATGGAATTTGTTTTAAAGTGGAGCCTAATTAGCTTCTGAAATGGATTTGATGGATGTGGTTGCCGGAGGTAGCAAAAACTAGACATGATGACCCAGAAGATTGTTTCCTGTCCAGTGCAAAGGATGGGAATAAGACTTAGCTATGCAAGAATCAAAATTAATGAAATACAAGGCAGGGCCTGTTTCTTGCTGGATGCTTGTGAATGTCTAGACCAAAAGGGCTGACTGAATCTTGGGCCTACCCGATTCCTGCTATGGCTCGCACCAAAGCAGAGGGTATGAACCCGGATTGTGCAAGTATGCTCCTTGACACAGTGTCTGCAAATCTGCAGACTCTGGCACTCACTTTTACACAGAAAATATTATTAGAAAAATCATTTGAAATCTTGGGATAAATCTTTCCATGGGTTTGCCCAAAACCAGCCTTGCCTTCTATGTTCAGCAAGGAAAATAAGTGCATGCTTTTTTTAGATGTTTCGTAATAGTGAAAGCTGGCTACTGTGCCCGATGAAAGACATGAAAAGGGATTGGTTTTATACCAAAGCAGGAAAAATCCTTGAAGGCTCTGAGTACTATGAAAACATGCTCATGCATTCTCTTCTAGCAGTGGCAACATTGCCTTATGAACGCTCACGCCTGTGGAATTTCCCACCTCTATAGATCTGCTCATCCAATTGCGCAAGCGAGTGGTTCCCTTAATCCTTTTCACTACAAATAAACTGGGTTACATTAAACAGCTTAGCCATAGGGCTCTCCCAGCTCGACCCCTTTTGGCTTACAGCTGGGGAGTGATCGTACAATTAAGAGCTGCTGTCAGACCTTGATGGCAGTGAATGTTGGTGGAGTTGAGCCATGAGGGTGATTTCTGTACCTAGGAAAAAGGATGAACAGGATAGCCGAAAGCTGAACCTCAGGACTGGTATTTCAGTCTTGATCTTCAGTATAGGCATGTGGAAAGATTCTAAAAATGACTATAAACACATCAGATGTGCAGTTGGCTTCCTATGCTATCACCCAATGGCAGCTGTCTAGAGGCCAGTATAAGAAAAGTCCATGCATAAATCAGTATTTTGTTATCCCCTCCCAGCTTCCAGTAAGGTGCAGCTTAGGGACATCCCAAGACAGTGGTGTAACTCAGTTTTTAACAGCCCCCGATAGACTTCTGCCTTGCATCTTTATTGAACCCAGATTTTGGTAAACTGCTGCTCAGAACTCTTACTTGGAAAAAATCCCTACCAGTCCTTTCCACTTCTCTCATCCCTTCCTCCCCACAAAGGTATTTCTTTGGGATGGCTGTAAACAACAGTCGGGGGGTAGCAGTTTTGTGTATTTTGGCTCTTCAAAAGATTTTGTAGGCAAGAGATCTCAGTGTAGTTTAGGAAACCAGCAGTGGTGTTGGCATCATTAGGCTGAAAACTATTCTCAAAAACTACGTATGTTCTCACTTAGGCTGTTTGCTCGCTTTCTTAGGAAAAAAAAAAAAAATCATGATTAAAGGGGAAAAAATCCTTCTGTGACTGTGTAAGTAATAGAATCCATCCACAGAGAATCTCGATTACACACTCAAAGCTCAAGATGAGCAAGTCTTTTCTCCGTTTTTGGTCAAGCAAGATTTCTGCGCTGCTCCCGCTCCGCCGAAATTAATAGTTGAGGCCGATGAGTGTGCGCTCACCTACTTCAAAGAATGGACCGAGTCCAAGCAATTCTTCTGCTACAACAGCCAGGTCTCCAAGAGAATACCCAAATAGCAATGTCACGGTCTATCACCCACCCAGAGCTCCACTGCACATGCCTCCACCCACCAGCTCAGCAATTCCAGCTACGTAAGGACATACACAGGGAGGTGAGGCCTCCAACTTCATACTCCAGCTATAACCGCCCTTCAGGAGGGGCCGAGGCTCCCTCACAGGCTGCTCTTCCACCTGGGAGAAAGCCTGTGAGAATTCCTTTCCTTTGGACTATCCAGGCAGGACCACAACAGAGCAGGTTAGACAGGGCAGACGGTTGATGAATTAGCACACAAACACGAAGACAGAATTTTGCCACAGCGTGAACGTATTATTTATCGCATACTGTATTCCCCAGTAACTTACGCTCTTAAGAAACCAGAAGGAAAACAGCGTTCTCGGTGTTTCCTTTTGACAGACTGTATTTCAGATTTTGGGCAACAGTCTTGGCCCTCTGTAATTCTTTCAGCCAAAATATTCAGAGCAACATGCCAAAAATCATACTTAAAAATCCAAATTTAAGCAGCTGAACCAAAGTGTCTTGCTTTTCTCAATTTCTATTCAAAATTTCTATTTCTTTTCTCTATTTCTATTGGACCCCCATTAACACAACAATGGATGAAGACGCCAATATTTGAAATGTATTTCATGTAATGACTGAGAGAGAAGCTTTTGCAAAGAAAAAAAAAAGGCAAGAGTGAACAAATCCACGTGGATTATACATGCGTTTATCCTTCACAAAAGCTGTTATGGAAATTTAGGTTGCTTTTTATTAAAGCTTCTTCTGAGATGTTTGCAGCTAGCCATTATACAAGGCTGCCATCAAAAAGGATGAATACTTACCAATAAGGTTGACTAGAAGTTCTGCTCATCACAATTGATTAATCTCTTCTCGGTTTGCCTGTATGCACAGGCATACTGAACCGTCAGCTGCTTGATAGGGAAACAATTCTAAAATGATGAATGTTCTTGACAATGTCACCAATGCATAAGAGTAAGCAGTTTTTCTTTCAGTGGGAAACATAAGAGGTCATTGCTTCATTTTTATGTTACATCTCTACTGTGCCAGAAAGGTTTTTTTCATTTAAGAATGCTTTCACAGTAGAAGAGAACTATTACCATTTTTCTCCAATCTTCAAAGTGTCTTCAACCAATCGCAAACACTTCTTCTGAAGATGAGGCTTCCATATTTGCATGTAGCAAATGAGGAAGCCAGTTTCTGAAATTAAGACTAATTGTTTGTATGACAACTGGTACTTGCAGCTTCAGGGTGTAATTCCTTCTACTGGAGCCGGGAAAAACTCATGAGAAACAGAACCACCAGCAAGTGAAGAATTCCCTTTGGGCAGGGCTGTACGAGCGGTTGGTGTAACTGGAAGCGATGGTGCGATGTACAAGAAGGAATTAAGTCTGCAGCATAACAGGCATAACACTGTATTTGGGGGGGGGAAAAAGTACATGATCCCATGACTGAGGATTGCTGCCTAATACGTATGTGCAAGAAAGGTGAAGGATACAGACCCTCTGACTGAACAGGCATTTTCAAGTTGCAGTTGCTTTGCTTCCATGATCACATGTTTTATGTGAGAGATTTTTTAGAAATGTAAAGTGACACAGGAGTAAAAGGGCTGCAACACAAAATCTCTAAGTTCCACTGAATTATCAGCAAAATGGGACACCTGGCCAACTACCAGCAACAACCCATCCCCTGAAATTGAGGAGCAGTAAAGAGATCATTTGGCAGCAACTCTACATCTGCAGTAGTGTATTCCTCCCTTTCAGGCCTTAATCCACAGTTCCTAGGGAACATTTCATCCAGTTGTCTCTACTTCCAGCATCGTGAAGCATGTTAAACCCTCTCAGAAATAGTTAGAAGAACCAAGAGCGAAGAAATTTCTTCTGTGTTTTATCTGAAGTAGCAAAGGAATTCAATGTTTGTCTTGTATGAGGTCTCTACAAATACTTTTGGAGACCAGAATTTCTGCTTCTGCCAGCAGAACCCGTTGCATGCAAAAACAACCACAGCAAGAACTGGGTTGTTGAAAAGAACAGCCCAGTTGTACCCATCCTTCCCTTCTTCTGTACTGAACCACACAGGGGAGACACCATCACCATGCCGGAAACGTTTCAAACAGGAACAGAGGGACCTATGCACATCAATCTGGGACAGGGTTTTCCCCCAGTGGATGCAACAGCCCTCCCATTCATTTGGTACCATACCATGCGTATATTGACTGCCATTCCTGTGACAGTCCTGTCAACACTCTGTGCTTCTCAGTATGTTAAAACTGTCTTTGCTCTAAGTTCAACCTTCCTTAAACAATACAGCAGCTAAAAGAAAACTCAGCATCTGAGAACTGGAGTCGTGAAGTATGGAAGTTTGTTTATAAAAAATACAAATATAGTACAAGGTGTTACAAAGAGAATTTATTTGGTCAACAAAGGAAACCCAAACAAAACACTGAATTTCTGACAAAACCCACCAAAACCAAGAGTGAAGACAAATGCAGGACTGTTCATAACCCTTTTCCCTCTCCTATCTCACACCAGCTTTTCAGGTTGGTCACACCAGTAACAAGCCTTGGAGACTGGGCGTCTTAGGTTTCAGTGTTCAGTTTAACTCCATCTCATCGTATCTAAAGTGAAGGAGGTGGAACTGAAATGAAAAAGTTGCTTTGAGGAAACATAGTAACTACAAGTAAAACCAAAGATATTCCAAATTGCACTGCAGAATTGCTTTGGTGCAGCTGGCTGCTGCAGAGGGCACAGCAACTGCTGGTGTGGATTACAAACTACACATGCTACAGAGATACACCAGACACAGTGTAAATTAAACACAATTAAAATGGCATAATCATCATAATAATAATGGCATAATAATAATGTACACAATTAAAATGGCATAAGGTTCCTTTGCCTTGGCTTGGAAATGATGCTTCGTACAAACCACAGCCCTTCAGCACACAATAATACGTAGCTGCAGTGCTTCACAGAAAGTCCTTGGAAGCGTTCAGGTTACCATTTTCTAAGGAGTCACCAGCATTGAGGGGCCAATTCTGCCTCTCGTACACACACCACCTATGTGCCTCACTCTGCCTGGCCAGCTATTAGTGGGGCAAGCACAACTGACCAAAACCAAAGAGCGACAGAAGTAGAGCCAAACAGCCTGTGCAGATGCATAAGTACACACAGAAGCACATCTAACTTGCCTATGTTTAAGCTTTGTGCATATAACATGCAGGTGGCCACTGGAAAGCTGTACCTAAAATAAACATAGCCCTCAGGGCTACATGGCTTCCACACCTCCATATACAGCATACAGAGGTACCCTTAGTCTATCAAACTAGTGAGTCTTGTTTAAAGCTTCAAACCAATTAGATGTTTTTTATTAGAATGGCAAAAATCACTGTAGGCACTGGCCCTCAGAGTGCTTTGTCCTCTTAAGTTTCTCTTCTGCTAAACAGATCTCTTAACAGACAGGGCCACATCAGGCTTCTCCCCCACCCCCTTCATTAAAACATTTTTCAATATAATTTTGCTTTAGAATGGAACTCCTGCCAGACAAGTATCATTTGGGAAGAAAAACTTCCTGCTTTATAATAAACCTTTGAAAAAGAATTCAAATGGCTGGGCTACAGTAATTTGATATGTCGTATCTTGGCCAGTGGGTTCCCAGTTCTCTTTAAGTCCAAGATCAGCAGACATAACACTTCAAACTGTGCTGTTTTAAACAGGATCCAAATGCTACTATGTTAAACAAGTCTGAAAAATGGGACTACTCAATTTCCTAAACGAGAAGAACAGACAATTCGTATAGTCTTTTCCTTTTTCGCATTCCTTTAAGTTTTCCCAGCACTGAGTGTAGACATTGTTAGGTTTCTTGCAAGCGTGGTCAAGGCAGGCAGATAATCAAATGAGTGAAACTATGACTTTAAACAGGTTTGATATTATTGCCCTCCTATTACTACTTGGCAGGTGTATGTAGGTAGAATGGACTGTGACCATCGCTGACAGACAGTCTAAAAAGAACACAGGGCAAAGAAACACGCTGCCCTTGCTGGCGCCTGCCCCAGAGCCCAATCAAAACCAAAATTTGCAGTTTGTTCTTTCAGCAGCACAACCTTACTGAGGCACCCGACCCTACGTCTCTGTGCCAGGTCAGAGCACAGTCCAGGTAACTCACAGCTTAAGGGGAATAATGGGCCAGTATTTGGGCTGCTTTTTGTCACAGTTTCTATCAAAGATAAGCTGCATGGCAGCCTCCATTGCCTGGATCTTGTCAGCTTCAGCACCGTACAGTTTCTTCATTTCTGCCATTCGCCTCTCCCCAGGTCTTTCTGCAGGCGGCTCTACAGAACGCCCCATCCTTTTGTGAAGGTCTTGGTCAGCCTCCACATATTGATGCTCAGCTTCCAGCTGCTGCTGTCTCCCTAGACAAATAAACCACAAGAGATTTAAATTACTGAGCTATCAACCAATCACATTTTAACTTTTTAAATATTACATATTCAAATTTGTGCTGGGTCTAGAGGGCCGAGATCCACGCATTCCAGGGTAACAGCCAACTTCTGCAACTTACAAAACAAATCTCATGTTACTTATCCTGCTGTACTCATTATGCATAATGACAAATTCCTACTAAGCAGCAGGCTGGAAAAAACGGGGAGAAGGGAAGAAGATCCTGGAACTGAATCCTAAAACTGCAGAAAACCTCTGTATTAGTAATAGCAAGTAAAAATCAGCATTGCTTCATTTCTCCCCAACATACACATGCCCTGAAAAGAAAAAAACCCAAAACAAACCCCACAAAAAAGAAAAAAAAGGCCCCAAAACCAAACCCAGCCCGAGAGAGTTTCCAAAGTCATGACTTAGCAGCTGAGAGAAGGCAACCACACAGGACACTGCAACTTTAGCTGAACCATAGCCAAGAGACAATGGTCACCTACTACCCTATCAAAATGAATAAATTGGTCTGCCATGTTAAGTGTCTGCCATCAAGTGTATCCAATGAAACACAGCTGTAAGCACCGTGTTTAGCTAAACTGGCCAACCTCATCCATTTCTCAAGACCTGCAAAGTTCAACACTGACAGCCTTACTGCTATTGCTTTAAAGACAAGGCAAGACAGCACCCAACATAAATCCCTGCACCACATCTTTTGAAGAGTATTTAAAACAGTTTGGAGAGGTGAAACACTCGGACCAATCTGTCATCAAAAATCTTCTTTGGTAAGCCCAGGAAGCGAGAACTTTATTTTGCATGCCCAAGCATACCTCCAGTTCCTGGGTGCTGCTCTGATGGATAATATGCCCTATGCAATTAAAAGAGTGAAGTGCTATACAAGACTCCCCTCTTACGGGGGCATTTCTACAAGATGAAGAAAATAACACGGCAGTTGTTGAACCCCTTCACCTACCAACAACAAAGGACGGTTCTCAAAAGTGCATCATAGAAACAGGTCACTACTAATAAGAGCAATGTTTTTGGTTGGTTTTTTTTTTTTTTTTAAACATCAAAAGGGACAGAGTGTCCACTGGTCAGGATGTATTACTCACATACAGGACATGTGTCTCAGCGTTTGGTGCCATGTACCTCTTCCCTCCTTCCCCTAAGACAGAGATTTAGCTTTCACAAAACACATGACATCTGCAAACCCTAACCGAAAGTTAAGTATCCTGACATATCTGTGTCAAACATCTGCAGTTTATTTTTACACTGGAAAGTACTGTACAGAGCAGCCAACTGACTGTCTGTCAGCCGTACTAAATGAGTTATTCCCTGTACCTCATTCACAGAAAATAGGTATTTTGAACACTGTAATCAGAAACTTCAATTCTGGCATCTCTTCGTATGACAGGGACACAGAAAGCTTTTGTCCTGTCATTTCAAATGCCATCCACAGTTTTCTGTTGGTAGTTGAAGGGCAAGAGTGCTTGAGAGGTTATTAGAAATCTATTCCAGAGAGATGTTTCACTTTCTGTGATTTTGCTTTAAGGGCACACCCCCGAAGTGTGCTGAACTGCCAGAATTCGTGAGGAAACATACATTAGAGTCCATATGTGTTTTTGGAAGAGTCAGATTTATTTGGTGTCAGGCCATTTTAACCAGAAGGTCTGAATTAAAAGAACTAACACTGCCTACAGAGGGCCCAGCACTGGGAGGACAGGCTATAGCACTAAGGCTGTGACTACACAGGTCACTTGCATCCCACTGAAATAAACACACTGGGACACCAGACTGCCCACAACCAGGTAACATGCTTTTAAGCCTGAACTTGATGCAAATTACACTGAATAGTGTTAGACAGAAACCAAAAATCTATGCTGGAAAACCGATGTCTCCCACTGTAAGTTACACTGCAGAACTCTGGCAGGGCAATGAATTGGACCCATATTTGTTGACTCTCTTGTGCCACAAAGATAATTGCTTATGCCCATAGAAAATTTGCATTCATTAGTGCCATAGCTGCATGCTAGAGACAGCTGCTTCCTTGCTTGCTTGCCGTAGAATGCTCTCTGATAGCTCATTGCACACAATAACACTTAAGAAAAAATAATTTCTCTGGAGATAGATAATGAATTCTTCTGTTTGGAAATTAAATGGGTCTCTAGCAGAAGCTTTATGATGGATGAGTGGATTACAGTTTAGTGTGCATCAGTCTCCATTTTGTAGCACAGAGTAGTTCATAAACCTGCAGATCCTAATGTTAATCAAAATAATAATACCAATTTAAATTCCATTCTCAAAATTACCTAATGAATGTCTGGAGTATGTGTTTTACTTTACACTAATCAGATGTACTGCCCTTAACTTTCTCACCCGCCTTTTACTGTTCCATAGCTCCTAGTTAAAAAATTCCTAGAGTGACTCTGTTACAGAGTCTCAGACACGTAAAAAGGTCTACAGTGTCCAGGTAGAGGCTGGGGACAGAAATCTGCTACAGGGACCCACAGTTTTTTGTACCAAAGCCTGAATTTGAGCACAGAACATGGCAGCTGTTGCTGGTAATACCACTGTAGCTGTGTGGAATACGCTACAGTTTCCAATCAGTTATTGGTGGAAAGATACTACCATGACAAACTCCACTGTCAGTGACAACACTATTTGCTGTCATGGACAATCAAGGAAAGAGAAGCCATGGAACTAAATCAAAGAATCATAGAATGTCAGATTGGAAGGGACCTCAAGGATCATCTGGTCCAACCTTTCTTCACAAAAGCATGGTCTAGACAAGATGGCGCAGCACTCTGTCCAGTCAAATCTTAAAAGCCTCCAATGCTGGGGATTCCACTGCTTCCCTGGGGAGATTATTCCAATCGGAACCTCCCCAGGAGTAACTTGTACCCATTACCCCATGTCTTTTCCATATAATTTCTTCTAAAAAGGGAGTATCCATCTTCTTTGTAGCCACCCTTTAAATAGTGGAACATAGTGATAAGGTCTCCTCTAAGCCTTATTTTCTCAAGGCTGAACAAACCCAGTTCTCTCAGCCTTTCCTCATACGGCAGGCTTCCCAGGCCTTTGATCATCTCTGTGGCCCTTCTCTAGGCCCTTTCCAGCCTGTCCACATCTTTTTTTTGTATAGTGGGGACCAAAACTGAACACAGTATTCCAGGTGTGGCCTGACAAATGCCAGGATTGTAGAGTGGGATAATGGCTTCTTTATCTCTGCTGGTAATGCCCTTGTTGATGCAAGCCAGCATCCTGTTGGCTTTCTTTGCCGCAGGAGCATGTTGTTCATATTGAGCCTGCTGTCCACCAGGACCTCCAGGTCCCTTTCCACAGCGCTGCTTCCCCAGCCAGGAAGATCCCAGTCTGTGCTGCTCTCCTGGATTAGGTTTTCCCAGGTACAAGGCCTTACATTTGTCTTTGTTGAACGTGCTAAGTTTCTTGTTCCAGCCTAACCAGGTTTTCCTGCAGGGTGGCTCTCCCTTCTGAAGTGTCCACTTCCCCACTCAGTTTGGTATCATCAGCAAACTTCATCAGGGTATACTCGATGCCATCATCCAGATCTCTTACTGAACAGTGTTGGGCCCAGTATCAATCCCTGGGGGACCACACTTGTGACAGGTGGCCAGTTTGAAAAGGAGCTACCTAACACCACCCTCTGGTGTGGCCTGTCAGCCAGTTCCTCATCCATGGCACAGACCACTTGTTGAGACCATAATGCATCAGTTTCTCTAGGAGGCAGCTGTGGGAAACTGTATCAAAATCCTTGGATGGTCACTTCCATATCTTCCCCAAGATGCTCTCCCCCTCCTGAAGCTCTTTTTGGAATTAACTTCTCCTACCAAGTCCGGTTCTGCTGGAAGTCACATTACCTGGCCAAACACATCTGAGACATCTACCAAGTCCAGTTCTGCTGGGAAGTCATCTTTACCTGGCCAAAAACAGTTGAGACCTCTTTTCCCAAACACAATAAATAGCCTTTTTTTCTCTATATTTTAAGGAATACTGAGATTTCTACCTAACTCATACTGCACCCTGGGACATCATCAGTGATTCCAGGCCTTTTGAAAGAAAGTTCTGCGTTGTCATGCCCAATCCCCACTCCCTCCCCCACTTCTTCCACCTTTTACGGATGACTTTTAATCTGCAGTATACTAGCTGAAAAGAAAAGCGAACAAATACAGACAACTACTTCCATCCTCAGGGACTGCCAAAAGCAGAATAAACAGTAACTAGTACCTTAGCTATTCACTGCATTTGGGGCTTCACAAATGCCCTCTTACATACTTTCAGCAAAACTATGACCTAAGCCCTTCAAGACATAAGCTATTTTCCCCATCGGCCCTCAGAAACTCAGACGTCTTGTTTCTCTTATTTTATGAAAAGGAAAACATTATATACTTTCCGTAAATTTGATCCACTTTGCTCTTCTTTCTTTTTAATATCCTTTGAGAAGCTTAAGTAGTAATAAAAAAAAATTCCTGTCTGGAATTCATCCTTTTCTTATAAAAAAACAAAAACAAAAAAAAACCAAGGAAAAAATCAACCTCAAAACCAAAACCCTCCCAAATTCCCTTATTTGGAGAGAAGTCTCCAAGGAGAGACTTTTCAACATTAAAAGGAGATAAAAGTAGGGAGGGTAATTATCGATGTTGGATTTTCAATGAAGGCACTGAAGGATTCATACCCAGCATTGTGTGCTTTCTTGTACCATTTTTAGCTCTTAATATTTATGTGTCCAACCCCTAGCTCACTGTAAGCCAGTGATCATACGCAATCTGACGACGTTTCTTAGGCAGGCAGCCTTCTCCACAGCTCTCTAGGTGCACACACTCTGCCGTCTGCCACGTTCCTGGCTCTGCCCACAGTAGTTATGGCAAGAGACCAAGGGCTTGCTCCCCCTAAGGGTCAAATGGCCTTTACTGACTTTCAGTTTCTTGCTTAGTTAGCACATTATTCTTCAAGGAAATACTGCACTTTCCTCAGCCGTGATGTTTTTTCTTTTCCGTGATCTCAGACTGACCTATAGCCCCTTCACATATTTGCCTGCTTATTTCAGACGATGAATGATTTTCTGTTACTGCTGCATGTGCACTTCCTGAGCTTTCTCATCTTGTCTTAAATGCTACCTGAGCTGGTCTTGAGCAGCCCACGCTAACAGAGTTAAAAACACTACCCATTTCTACTGATTAAAAACCCCTAGTTCTCTCTTTGAATGCCACTTCCCACAAGCCTATCTGCTGTGTTAAATATTCTGCCCACACAGGCTTCTCAATGCAAAATGCCAGCTTCTTCATCTCCCTAGAAAAACTAAGTACCTTCACCATAAACTTACATGAGTTTTTCTGAAGTGATAGCATCAGATCATTTTATTACGCCCATACTTGTGTGAACCAAAGACATCATGGGGAAAACCAAAATCTTTGCCTAAAGGATTCCAACAAAATAAGGATTTAAATCTGAGTATTTGTAAACAGGATATTCAAGGAGTTTAATTTCTACAGAGCTCTACATATCTCTGGGTTTCCAGAGGGCTGACATCTCAAGTATTACTCTTTATCAAGTGCAAAGCTTTGCAGGACAAAGGTTTCCATCAGTGGGAGCCTGTGAGATACAAACAACTGTGACTTACCCCCACATCTGTAAAGATAAAATATTCCGGGTTGCTGAAAACAGCAGTCTTGCTTGCTGGAGGGTTACTTTGGAACACTAAGCAACTTCGAGAAATTGTTGAAATGAACTGAAAGAAGAGAGCGATGATTTCATAGCGGAATGAACAGAATGAACAGTCTCATTCTAGCTGTAAGCTGGCTTGGGGAAAATTGACTTATGTTTAAACTTCTCCTTAAATTTAAGACCTTGTGCTTGCAAAAAAAAAAAAAAAAAAAAAAAAAAAGATTAAAGATGACACAATGCAACTTCCCCCTTCCCATTTTTAACAGGAGAAGTCTGATCTTCAAAGAAATGGAGACAGCGAGGCCATATCTTACTATGCCCACAGTCTAACCAATGCAGAAAAATCAAATGCTGTAGCTGGCTTGAAAACATTAATTTGGAATGAAAGCGATTTTTTGGGAGAGTAATTGCCTGCAGTAATAAGCTCTCAGTCACCAGAGTCACAACCACCATGAAAGAGAACTACCAAAAACGCTGAAGGTATTAGACCCCCAAATATCTACACTGACAAGTCTTCCCTCTGCTAGTTGAGGAGGGAATGAGTTAAAAGAAATTGAATATTTCACCACATATATCTACAAGCAGTGCAATATTGTCAAGAAAAAAGAAAATGTTCTGTTACAGGCTTTGAAGTAAGAGCAGATGTGATTCCTTGGCAGGCTTGTGGCAGTCTGAAACCATGATTCCATGGACATTTTTCTTTCCTCAGCTACAAAGCCAGCTCATGCAGTTTCTGCTCCCCTCCTTCTCCCCTAGCTGCATGCTCCAGCTCCCAGGCCCCTCAAGGATGCTGCTACAGTTGTCTAGGGGGCCACACAACCACCCAATGGTTCTTACCAAAAACAAAAACCCCAGCAAGTTACATCTAATCCTGGTACAGTTCAGCGTCTTGACACCACACATGCTGAACTAAAGGGGCAGCACTGGAGCAGGAGTGAATGGCTAGGAAGAAAAATTGCTTAACCTGGCTTTGGCACCGAGACACCTTCATTGAAGTACAGCCTGACTGAAAAACTATTGGTAAAAGTAGGAAATAGTCTAAGGTGAGAGAGTGTGCTCCCTAAGAAAGATGCAGTTGCAAGAGGCTGTCTAAGCAGACAGCAAACAGATTTTGCAAATCCAAAGTACTCTGATACCTTCTCTTTCACTGTAATACAGATTTTCTACACATTTTAAAGAGGACAGCTCTGTAGAAACAGGGCAAAATTACTTATCAAGACAGCAAGTGGAGAAAAACTACCTTGGAAATCAACATGAATAGAAAGCCAGGAAGTAAGGGTAGAACCAAGGTGTTCCACTTCCAGGTTTGCTACTGGGTGGTATGTATCACTCTCAAGTTATTTAACCACATGCCTCACTGTAATTAATCTGTAAAATGAATCTAATACTTTCCTACCCAACAGAGAGTTTTAAAGAATTAATTATCTCACATTATTTTGAAATCTGTGGGTTAAGTAACTGGCAGAAAGTTACACTGTTAATCAGAGAATAGAGAAGCCGATTCCTGTTTTAGAAATAGGATTAAAAACCAAGAAGGGTTGTCTTGTGGTCTCCAAAACAAACTGCCAAGGATTCTAGATGGAAACAATGCAAGCCTTCATGTCCATGTTTACACTAGCAGTAGGCTACACTGGTTACTGCCCAGCTAAAAGACAAATCACCTTTCTTTTATTTTCTTCTATTACCTTCCACAATGAAACCCTTAAGAAGGGATATTCTTATCCCAACCAGAAAATGTACAGAAACGATCCAACTGTGTAAATGCAAAGCAACCAGTGGAACCTCAAGTGAAAGCCTGCTCTAGAAATTTCAGTGCTCTACATGTAAGTCATAATCAGGTGTCTGTGGATCTAGGACGGAAAACACACAGGCAAGCCCAGCGTAACCAGGGGTCTGCAGCACACCAGGGTCACCCAGGTGTCTAGACTGTATGCTTGTGCCATCTGACAGATTTAAAGAGCCAGGAAGTTGCTGACCGACCACTGCTTAGAAATTAGTACAGGATCAGGCACTGGCAGCTGCCTCTAGTAAGGATCAAGTCTACAGCAAGAAGATTAAATACAGACCAGCTGACTCTGCACTCCCATCCCCCAAAACAACTCCAGTCTGTCACTGATGGCAACAATGCTGACGCCAGACATAGACACCAGTGCTAGAGTAAACAGAAGGATTACTTAAATCTATGTATAACTGTATCCACATATACACACACGTATATGGCACAGTCGGAGGAGACTGAAATGTTCAAATTTAAAAGTGTTTTTTTAAAAGCAAACCAGCACATTGAAGAAACGGAGTTTCACAATCAGTTTTTACATGTGCCCTGAATAGAAATTAAACACGTGCACTCGGAAGAAAGTGTTCTGTGATGTACAGAGCGCTAGACAGCTAAATAATACTGAAAGCTCGGTGCTTTCAGGCAAAAAAAAGGAAGCAGACTGTACCAGTCTTCTAAATCAAACTCACGCATTTGAACTTTACATTGAAATTTCTTTCTTGACTCCAGCCACAGATTACACTGCTGAATTCAACTTTGTTTTATCATATGACATGAGAAAGCAACCCAGTAATATATGCAGGGAACTCTGCAGCTTTATAAGAAACATTTCAAAAAAGTTTTTGAGAGCAACCTGTAACTATGTCGTCGATTTTCTGAAAGGAAGCTTATCAGGCTATGAACTGACCTTTCAGTCAACTGTCAGGTCCACAAACATATGGAATTAAATTACAATGTCTAATCCAGATAAAATCAATTTCAGCAAGTAAATATGCATTTTTCCATGCTGTTACTAAACTACAGTGTGCTGCCTGACCAATCCTTTTGAAAGAGCCATCTGGAAAGAGGGTCACTAAAGGAGTCAGAAAAATAGATCACAACTGGTGAAAGAAAGGGCTGAGGGGTAGCTTTGGAAACTTAGTTTACCTCTGACCTTCTGAGTTTCTCATTGCTCATTTCAGCATTCCAGTAAATGAAATGAAATATACTTAAATGCGTGATGAAATATACTTAAATGTGTGATGTAATTGCTATGCCTAGTATAAAATACAACAAAACACATTGGGAAAATACGCCAGAGAAAACCTGCAGATGTGCATCTGTCGTACCTTCCGCCAAAGGGAAATGTTTGACACTAGAAATAATTCCAGAGTCAGTAGCTGAAGTAGAAGTCTGAGCACTATCTCCTTTCAAAAAGGCAGCTGGCATCCTGCCCTTCAGAAAGTTAAGCTGTACTTTTCAGCAAGTGGGAGCTCCATGTCTCCCCTCTGCTTCAATGGGGCAATTCACACATGACGGAAGTGTTTAAGTGACTTGATGAAAAGAAGGCTTTAGATGAGGAGAACTATCAGACTAAGAGCCTATCTAGCCTGACAGCCTGTTCATGACAAAGGTCAGTAACTAATGCCAAGAGAAGAACACAAAAGCAAGGAATGCAAGTAACACATCGCCAGCTTCACCTACTGAGAAATGGAGAGATCAGAAAAAGGCAGATACTTCTTCCTGCACTCCTCCAAAGCCAGCCAGATGCTCTGCTGCCTACTACCTCAACACCTCCTCCACCAATGTGTCACACATGATGCAGTCTCCATAGTTTGGACTCTTCTACAATTTTTCAGCCTCCTTCCCACCATACCAGTGGCCAAAAACCCCAAAGCAATGACAAGTGATGAATTGTAAAGCGAGCCTTCCAAGCCTTCTTTCTGCTCAGCAACCACATCAGAAATTGCAGACCTCCTAGAACTGAAGGTGCTCTGCAAGGCTTGTTCAGTCGCAGAACAGCAGCATTAGCTTGTTAGTTTGAACAACCATATTAAAGTTGCAGCCCAGCATGCTCTTTGGAGACCGACATTTCTTGGCAAAGTTTCTCCAATTTCTGTGAATAGAGAGAACTTTTAGAGCAACAACTACCACTTCAGCAACTACAAATGCAGTTAAGCCCAGGAGATTCTTATACAGTTAAATGTGAACAATAACAATCAATAGTATAACACCCATGTTATTTATTTCAGTACAAACCTCATTTCAGTACAAATACCCATTTAAGAGTTATTCTTCATTTTACATTGCCTCCATGATCTCAACGTACTGCAGAGCAGCATTCGACAACTTAGACATGTGTACTTGAAAACATCTTGGGGAAGCTCTGATATCGCGATAAACAGGTTCGGATACTTCGGAGGCCAGTGACAACTGTAACACTGATGAACAGCTGGATCAATCTGTACTGAGTACTTCATACAGCTGCAGCACAACTGTTTCTCAGTGTGTTGTCATATCAACCTTCTCTATTTTTCCAAGAGGCAGGGAAGCGCTATCACCCCTGTATTACAAATGCAAATAAAAAAAAAAGGACACGGATTTCTAGAGCAGGAGGTGCTTTAGATTCCTTGGAATGGGCTTCACAGCAGTTCGCATCACAAGGTGGCACAGGTGCTCGACCCTGGAAAAGAGAAGAATGACGATGTTCCCTTGCACCTTGGGATGCATCATCCTTTGGGTATGAATGACTAGCTCTCTTCTTCCTTGAAGGCACGTTTGGAAGAAAAAGATTGTTATTTTGGAAATCTGTTTCTAAATCCCACCTGCGTTGAAAGCTTTTGTGGATCTAGTCCCAAATGGCATGTCCAAGGTCCTGACAGAAGTCTGTAAAGGCCACCCAAGTCTGAGATAGGGAGCCTAACAGCCTCTGTCTGCCTCACTTCATTTTGAGTGTGCAAGGAATGAGTTTCAAAAAGACCCAGGCAAATGCAAGTCTCCTAACTCTGTTTCTGCCTCCACAGCAGCCACATTTCCCTAATGACGATGGATGTGAATTCCATCTAGATGTTTCTGATAATACTGAGGCACAGTGAGAGATGTTGAAAAGCAAATGGTGCCTCTGAAGCCTTGGTATTAACAACACCCCATTAACATTAGCAGAGGTAAGTTATGTGTCTCCAAGCAAATCTGTACAAGAGATTTGCTTTATAACAGAGAGGCCTAAAATGTGCAACACTTGAGATATTTTGCTGCCATGCTCTGTTGTAGATAAATTGCATAGAAGGCACGCAACATCATTACATCCTGTTCCACCTTGGTCCTTGGCAATGCTTTTCACAATCACTCCAGCGCTGTACACCCTGAAACGTTAAAACATTCTGGCTACAGCAACAGTTCCCCCAGGTAGATACAAAAAAGGTTGTGTTAGAAACCACTTAATTCATATCCCACACTGTTACTGTCCACTTACAAGGTTGAGAGTAGGTGGGTGAATTCAGATTTATTAGCACAGAACTGAGTCAGAGCTCTCTCCTAAGTAAAATCATTTAGAGATCCAGAAATGCTGCATGTGGCACATAGATGGAACCAGTAATTGAGGAATTTTAGGGGAAATGGAAAACTCCATAAACTGTGAAGACAGACTGCCCGAGACGAGCGATTAGCACAGAGCAGCTTTTATGCCACTTTTCCCTAGAGCTGGGTCTGTCAGCATGGTCTCACCTGCTTTTCCACAGCAGCTGCAGCTGCTTTCACAGGCTCCCCTGCAGGGACAAAGAACGAAGAGAGGACTAGAGGAGCCAGCCACTCGGAGCAGCTGCAGATGCTAATGGCATAAGCAGGCAGACCTGCCTTCAAAAAATTACCAGCACCAGTTCTGAGTGTACGTAGTGTCTGCGTCTTCCCCACACCAAACTGTTCCCAGATGAAGCAATCTTCCATAACAGCCTTCCGAAAGCTATTTTTGCTCTTACAAGACCGGGGAGTGACTCCTTGTTCCACACGTGGCCTCTCAGCCCTAGGGTCTGCCTGGTGGTTATTTGCCAAAGCTTTGCAGAGCCCAGGTACGTCACAGCACTGCCCTCAAGCCTTGGAAACTGCATGGACACAAAACAGGCACCAATACTCCGCCTGTCTGACTTAAAACTGAATTACCACATGCATTTTCTTTGTAAAGAGAAAGTTCCAACAGCTAATCCATCAAAGCCAGCTACTGACCTGTTTCCACAGGATCCTTAAGAGAGCAGCAACTATCAAGAAACAGCTATCAAAAGCAGATCTAGCACACGGATGGTGAGGGACGGGGCAGCTGAGAGGAGCTGTCTCTGTCCTGCACTTCTTAATTCTCAAGACAAGGCTGGTCAGAAGGAATTTTGGAGCTGTCTCTGTCCTGCACTTCTTAATTCTCATATCCTCAAGACAAGTCTGGTCAGAAGGAATTTCACCACAGCACTGGTTTACTAAAAGCAGCAACAACACAAGGTTACCAGACATCTCTTATTGACTCATGAATAACTTTGGGATAATAGCTCTCTGGCAGAATGGGTAGATCAAATCCCCTACTTGTTCAGCAAAGATGATGCTGACAGGATGCCTTTTGATCACGGGGATGACATCTAACTTAACTGCTAAGCAAAAGGTGTGGAATGAACAATTCTCAGATCATATGGTTTATTCTTCTGCCACTTCAGGCTTCTGCTCACTTCCTGCTGCGGGACTCAAAATCCCTTATAAATATGAATAAATTGAACCTCTCAACAAGCCACCTGAGGTATATATTATCTCCACTATAATAACAGGAACACATTAGACAGACAAATAAAGGGTGACAATTTCAAACACAGGCTTCCAAAGTTTAATACATATTTTCATATTAAGACAGCATTCTTCATTTCCATCAAACAAAAGAGGACACAGAAGTGTTTGACATCTTGGCATTCCTCTTAAAGCAGTGTTTACACTACAGTTACAGTGAACCACATGAGGTTCTTTTTCCTATGCTCCTAGCTATAAGCCTGCTGTAACTCAAATACCAGTACTCCACAGCATGCTTAGGAAGAACTGAGCCCAGTGCAGCTGCTGGCAGGCAGGGCAGCAGCATTCCAGGTCCCAGCTTCACCAAACTGTCCAGGCTGCACGTATGGGAGTGTGATCCACGGTATCCTCAGATGCCATCTCAGAGCTGAAACCTGGGGCACCCCTTAGCAGCAAAACAACAAGCCTGGCCTCGCACTTGTGTACTTTCAGGGCTTGCCAACACTGCTAAGAGTCTCAGCCTGAAGCACATAAAAAATAAGAAAGGCTTCACATATAATTTCCAATTCTGTATATTAACCCTCACGCAACTCTCCTGAACATGCAGCAGAGGATATCCATTTCTGACTGTATCTGGTCCAGTGATACAGAAAGTGGTTTCCTCAGCAGCACCTCAAGCTTTCCAGCGTCTCTCTTCCATTAATTCCTGTAGCAGCAAGTACACTGGTACAGCATAATGTCCATTTGTTGCAAAATGTGTTGGATTGATAGGAAAGACATAGGTCCACATAGCAAAGCTATACATACTTCTAAGCTCAAATTCTGCCTATGAGATCCAAGAACACTGTCTTGACTATCACATACTCTAGGAATGGCTATGTTCCCAAATTGATACTCATCGTACAAAGATAACCTTGTCTTTTATCAAAAGGATATAAAACTGTGCCCAACTGTTGCTCTCTAAATGCAATCAGACCCTCTAGTTTTGTAAATACAGGTTAGCTTTCAATGTTAAGGTTGTGAAAACTGTGCCATTTTTCCTTTTTTCGCTAGCAAGGAGGCATTTTCTCAGCTGTTGGCTTCCAGTACCAACTAACATAGCCTCTACACTGGACACAGTGTGTGCACTTGACAAGGATAAAAGGTTCAATCATCAAGAGAAGAGATGTGGTACAAAAGGAGAGCTTTTCACATTTCTCCTTCAGTTCACAAAAACACATGCTCCAAAACATCTCTCAAGCACCCATACATATTGCAGACAGCACTCATTTCACAGGCATTTCTTCAGCAACTTCTCAAGATAGTGGTTTTACCACGACTGTTGTTCATGTGACAACAAGGCTGACAAAGCCAAGGAAGTTGAGCACATAAGGTCACCATCCACACTGCTTTGACAGTCCAGGTTAGGGAAGAAGAAACAAAAAAGATGTTGGAGACCAAGAGTAAGAATTTGAACTGTAGTCTGATGGAGAAAGAGACAGACAAAGAACTGGGAGAAGCATTTAACAAAAGCGAAGGAAAGAAGGAAAACATGGTGGCAAAAAACCTGCACCAAAGTCTGTTTTCCAAAGCAGCACATAGGTCTTAAACAAAACCAAAAGCTTCATGGATCTGGTACTATTCAAATAAGTTTCAAAACATGGAAAATTCCATTACTTCCTCTTCACGGAAGAGGCAGTGGCAACCATCATCTTTCAGAGAAAAAGAAACCCAAGGGAAAAAACCCTACAAATTGCAGATTTGAAACAAACATCTTTGTTCACCATTTCCTTTCAATTTTTTTTAAGGTTTTCTATCTGGCCTGAAAATTTTAAGTTGAGACAACATTATTTTGGGAAAAGCTGGCGGGTATGTGTAGGAAATAAAAAGGCTTTAATGGGAAAAACTAGTCATAGCATTAACAATTGACAGACTATTATCCTTCAGTAATGAACTGACATGATGGTACTTTCCTTCCCTTTTCTTTGTTTTTAAATAAAGGACACTGTCTCATTGCCTGTTGACTACTACAGAATGGTTCTCAATGTACTCGCAATGCTGTATTCACTCAATTAGAGTAGTCATTTTCTCTTATATGTAAAAAGGGAACAAAGAAAAACTGCATTAGGACAAACTACATGTTTCAAAGGCTAAATTTAAAAGTGTAATAAATATGTGCGATTAGCCAATTTACTGAATTGTTAGGCTTCTGAATCTTCCTTTCTTAGTTTTTGTCCTTTTAATTCTTGCAAATATAAAAAGGCAACGTACTGTATTCTGTCCTTCACATCTAGGATGCTTGCAGAATTCGGTACACTACCTAGGTCTGACAGGTATGGTAGCCCAGAAAAATAACTTAATGCTTTTCAACAGCCAGAGGGAAGACCTTTAAATGCAACTAAACACAACCCCAAGAAGTGCAGTGTATTAGGTTCACCAGTTACATGAAGAACCAAAACCAGCAGACTAGCCTGACAACAAAACCCCTTAAAAAAATAGAATCACTAGATAATTATGATTGCGTATGAAGAAACAACTGAAGAGGAAAGAAATTAAAACTGTCTGTAAGGGATTTTAACCAAATGCACAGTATATCTAGAACACAAGACAAGTTTGTAGTGCATCAACATATCTGAGTTCATACAGCCTCCGCAAAACTCTGCTCAGTTACTTCAGGGCATTCCAGGAACACATAGCTTGACTGCAACACATGGCACGAATATAAAAACTAGTATGAATTTGACATGAATTCAAAGACAAAAAAAGAGGTTGTTTTAAAAGAGGTTGTTTGCGAACAACTGTATCACTGATGAAGTGTTAAATCACGCAGCAAGGCTCAGTGTTTGCCAGCTTCAAAGGCTTTACTGTGCAAGTCAGCCAACCACTGCAGATGCCTACTGTGAAAACAAAATAAAACAAAAGAATCGCTACAGAAGTTAGGAATCTGCTTGTTGTTCAAGTCTGTGGTAGTTACTGAAAAATGAAGTAAACCTGAAGTTTTCTTCTCTGCCTAGTCTGACATGATGGCTTTGTTATTTTTGAAGCCTTTCTCTTTGCAATTAGCGTTAATACTTGCATTTCACCATCCGGACACAAATGCCTTTCCCACCTACATCTCAGGCCTATTTAAGTCTTCTACTGTTAAAGTTTGCATGATCTTACCCTCCGATGTCTGTGATCACGTTTACCTCCAGCAGACTCCAGAGAAGGCATTAGAAGTGAAGGGTCTATCATCAGCTAGGATTTGGTTTAGTCCATTTGATTATCCTTCTACAAGTCGATGAGACACAGATCATGTGTGGGAACCAGATACATCTTACTTGGTAAATGAAGACTCTTATTATGCATGTCCAAAATAGCTGCATTAAGGCTGCGTAGTATTTCCTAATTTTGCAGAGCTTGAAAAACACCAGACTAATGGAAGTCACCCTTCACAAAGATAAATCAGACCTCCACTCTCTGTATTGGTATGCCCTTCCTTAAGTGTCAAATCCTCCTTTCTATTTGTCCCATTGCTCTTCTTTTCCCATGTGTCTCACGCTTCAGCAAACTGCCAATAAACATGTAACAAACTCTTGCATAGCATTTATTTTCAAAGAAGAGCAAGCCAGGCATCTGCTCCCAAGTGCATATCAAGGTGCAGGGGTCAAAGGCTGTGAACTCACCATCCCTAGAGGTATTTAAAAGACGGGTAGACAAGGTTCTTAGAGACATGGTTTAGTTGTGGACAGGTACGGTTGGATGCGATGATCTTAAAGGTCTTTTCCAACCAAATGATTCTATGATGTCCACCTGGAGCCCCTTATTTATGCCGGAGAAAGAAAACATGAGCTACAGCCTTCCCCTTAATGTTTCCTAACAGCTGGCTTACACTTCAACTGATCATCAAGGTCACTTTTGGTATTCCCTTCCTCTTCGACATGCCCAAACATTCTCATTCAGTGTAGAGAAAATTTAAAACTCTTACCTCAAATTACAAATGTCTCTTCCAGAGATGGATGCCTAAATTTCAGGCATTATTGAGCTTTATAGTGCCCAAGTTTATCTACAAATCTGCTCCTAAGGGGGGTGTGTGGGGGTGTGTGGGGAGGGCAGCCCAGGACATACGGTTTGGAATTAAAAGGAAAAGGCATCAGAGAGGAAATACTTAAGTAATTGTGGGTTTATTTTGTGGATTCATTGTCTCCATCTTCTTGAGCATTGATACAGACTGACAATCATTCTTCGGCACAGTATGAAAGATGTAACATGATACTGTCATTACGAATTCCAGCTTAATGAACCCCTAAAATTAATTTTGTTCAGAAACAGCATCCAGGAAAATTAATAACACTACCTCCTAGAGTGGGACTGCCTTCAACACAGTCTCTATACTAGCTCAGTTCCACACCATCAGAGAAACAATGATTTTCCCCTCCTCCTGCTGCTTATGTTTCTTCTTTTGAAAAATTTCAACAGAATTAAAAATTTATTCTTTTTCTTTTGCCCCACCATGCAAGAAAATATAATTTCTGAACAAGATCATACTGTATTTTTAATTACTCACAAAATTAGCATTTAGATAGCACTGTTCACCCAAGAGTTCGGTGACACTTTTAAATGTCAATTAAATCAAGTACTTGTTTACTTTTTCATGCTTTGAGGAATTACAGACTAATATAATTATTATTCTCACTTTATCAGGGAAACTATTAAAGAAACAGAGGCATGCAGTAGCTAAAGACCAGATTCTGCTTAAATTTGCACAAAGATCTGGAATAGTGCTGCTGAAGTGAATGGAGTTTCACCTACCCAGTAGTAGGCTAGTATGTGGCATACAGCAGAGACCTAATTATTCCAAAAGGCTCCAAGTACCGCTACGGTGGAAGGAACAATAGTAAAATCTGTATTCTGAGTTACAAACCTCTTCCCAATTTACCTGTGCATCATAAAGAGTCAAATCATATTTTTAGCAAGAGCTAAAAAGAGTCAGGAAGAGATTAAATAGCTATACCACAGGATAGGATATTTGCAACAGAAAACGTCTCTAAGCCCAGATTTCCCAATCTCCAGGATACCACTTTGATCACTCACACACCTTTAAACACCACTAACCATAAAGACAAAATAAACCCAAAGAAAATGTACTGCATTTCTGGAAGTAGCTACGCATCTTAAAGCATCCTGTACCTCATCAAAGAACGTTTTAACAGAGAACACCAAGCTGATTCTGCAAAAGCACAATGAGAAAGGGAAGCATGTCAGGCACTACCACTGAGCTCCTTAACTCACATTCCTCTGCTAACTAGAGCAACTGATCATCATACTGATGGGAAGTGTGAAGTTAAGCTGAGGTGTTTCAGCTCACTGGATACCTTCTGATCAATGAACTTAAAATAACACAATTTTTATCTCTCCTTCCCAATCACTGCCTCTATTATGCATTTTTAGAGCATTTCTCTCTTTCAGAGAAAGCAGAGAAAGCTCTATTAAACATTCATTCTGGGTATTTCCTATTGGAGTCATGTGGGAGAAGTTATTTTCATCATGCTGCTTTCTTGAAACAGATAATAAATTTGCCTGCAACATTTGTATATGCAGCAAAGCGTCAATAAAGTACAGCATTATCTCTTATTTCTTTTAAGGATTTCACAGAAACAAAGATGCTCAATACCTCTGAGGACCAAGACCTGAGAAAGATCTTAAGTCTTTGGCTTATATTCCCCGCTTAAGGACTTGGGTCCAGATCAAGATGCGAAACAAAGAGAAACTTGTGGTATGGTACAGAATGAAGAGTACCCTAGGGATGCAGGGGAAGAAGAAAAAGGTCATGGAATTTTACTGCCAAAGAATAACAAACAAAATGGCTGCTTCACGTTATAAAATGCATTGAGGCTTACTCTAGGGTTCAGTGATGTAGTAAAGCACTTCCTCTGGGTTCCCCTCTCAGACATATAGCACGTTAGCTAGATTTAACCATAAAAATTCTGGAGTTTTTCCTTCAGCACTGAAGGTGAACATTGTCTTCTGATCTAGTATGTTACTGTCCTCTTTGCAGTCATAATTTTCTCTCTCTCAAACGTTTTCTGAGACCTATTTCTAATGAATGGCACTTAAGTGCACCCACCAGTTTTGCCTGCTTCTTTCTGCTTGGCTTGCTCATGTGCAGTGCCTATTTCTGTGAATTCTTACAAAACCTGTAAATGTTGAAGCTATCCACCACTCAACATTACAGCCGCCAAGTACCAGAAAACATAGCACAAGCACAGACTTACGCAGTTCTTCCCGGTGCCTCTCTGTCTGTGCAAAAAACTGGCGAAGCTCCTCTGTGATCTCCATGTTACTCAAGTCATATTCTATCTCCCCTTCAGACTCAGAGTCCTCCTCCATCTCGGAGTCCTGGTCAGCATCCTCCGTCCCTTGGTGGACATCTGTGTACTGCTGAGCTCTCCCACAGTATGGAGCTCTGCCATGTGGGCTATAGCTGGAAGAATAGTTTTGGGTATGTGGGAGGTCATTCCCATCCCAATCTGAGTAGTGGCTACTTGGAGAGGCTGCAGAAGGATGCCACGGTAGGCGATAAAAGGACTCAATTGCTTTCCTGTAGGCTTTCTGGTGTCTACGCATCCAGCGCATGGCTAAGTCATAGTGCTTCCAGTATCTTGCATACACTTGCTGAGAATACCATGGCTCAGTGTCCTCCTGTGTCCAAAACATGGGGGAGAGGGAGAGAACACCAAAAAAACAAAGGAAAAAGAGAGAGAGAGAGAGAGAAAACAAACAGTAATTGAGGGGAAAAACACTGTAAGCGCAAGTGCAAAGTTTGCCTTTTAATCATTAGTCATCCTTTTCTATGATAAGCCATATCAATCTGAAAAAGGACAAGTATTAACACAGTGCAAGTACACTACAATTCATTACTCTTACAAGAGACTGTTTCTGCATCAACACAACTACCAGTGAAGAATTAGCAATAAAGAAGTTGTAGTGTCCAGAAGGTATTTTCCAAGTGTTCGTGCTATTACAGTGGGAATCAGTTCTTTTTAGGGGATACGCTGTGTGGATATATTCCACAACTCCTTAGCCACTCATGTGAGTTTTAAGAACTGAATCACTCCAAGGTGTGTGTATTACAACCTACACCTGATTTCCAAATCCGCAGACAGAAAACACGAGAGATTAAAATTCCTCCATATTAAACAAAGGCATTCATTTTATCCAGTAACATATTTCCACCATCTGCCTGCCAAAATAAGTTTCTCAGAAAAGGTCAAATGGCAATTCAGCCAAGTTCATATATCCATCATGGCCTCGATCAAAAAGAAGACTGTATTTAGCCAAGTGCAAGCTGCCAGTAAATCTCCCTTTTGTACTCATCAGCAACCAACACATGAAAAGGGGTAATAAAGTACCACTGATATAGTACATGGAAAAATAGTTCTATAGAATGAAACAAACTGTAACACGCCTTCTCCTGTCTTGCAGCTAATCTTAGTTTTCCTGAAAAAGCAGTTTCACACTGTTCAGATTTCACCAGCCACTACAAAGCCCCACAGTCCCTCTACCCTTAAGCCTCCTTCCTACAGGCCATTTCATCTCCCTCCTCATTCTACTCTCAAAAAGAAGGGATAATAGAGGATCTTAAAAGCAGGCTATAAAGTAAACTAGAGCCTAGAACAAGTAAAATAAATAGGAAATGTTTTTTTCTTTCCCCTCGCATCTTAATTTCCATAGAAAATCTTTTATCTGGGCCAAAACGGAATGCCTGTACTTTAAATTGGAAGAATTTTAATTAAGCCACGCTTTGGCAAACACTCAAAACTACGGCAAGATTAGCTGAGGTTTTCAGAGATGAATGTGACATTTACAGTCCTTTATTAGCTTGTGGTTTTTTTTTTTAAAGGGCATAAAAGACAAAAATCTTTCTTTAAGCGTGTTTTCTTGATCTGCACTGGCACCATTCCATAGCCTTAAAAGAATGATTCTCTGGAAAAAAAATAATAATCCCAAAACAAAACAGAAAAAACAAACCTAAGAAATACTTTCCATTTAATGCTAACAATATCAAGAGAGGTTAATTTCATTTACTTACATTTGTTTTCACTTTCTGGTTCTCAGGCAATAATGCTGGAGAGTTTAGAATAATAACTGTAACTCTCATGTTTCCCTTCTTTCTGCAAAATTGAGCCCATTATCCCATAAAAGATCTACAAATGCTGTCTCTTTTTAAGGTCATCGGTACATACCCTCAGAAACAAAATACCTCTGGCCAACAGAGTCCATAAAGAAAAGCCACTACCACAAACTTGCATTCCTTAAGAATTTCTGATCAAAAATTCCACTTTATTTGTGAAGGGCTGTGGGGCTCAGCTATGTTATTTTAAAGTTCAGACAAATTATCTTTCCTGAAAAATAACAATTCATGGAGGTGAAACTTCTTTCTGATTCTCCTGTTCGTCTAACATTGCGCTGCTGCAAGACCGTTTCAAGACCATGCTGCAAGAAATCATTTCAGAAGATTTATTCCTCAAATGAGTGGGTGCAAGAAAAGCATCTGCCTTCCACATGGAATTTTTTCATTCTTAATCACCCAACTAGGATGAACAATGTTTTATTTACTGTTCTTGCTTTGTTTAAGAATGTCACACTGACTCCTCATCCTTCAGCAGCCAGATGAGAATGTCCTGTTGTCAAATCTGATACATTCACAGGTTACTTTTAGAACATTT
The DNA here is from genome assembly GCF_000687185.1 of Egretta garzetta. Taxonomy (NCBI): domain Eukaryota; kingdom Metazoa; phylum Chordata; class Aves; order Pelecaniformes; family Ardeidae; genus Egretta; species Egretta garzetta. The sequence continues at coordinate 532,670 of NW_009259713.1, read as the reverse complement.
TGTCTGTTTTTTCCACTACTTAAAAATCCAGTTTTGAAACATCATGAACCTTGACAAAAGCAGGTATCTCTCACATTCTGTGTTTCCAAAGACGACAACATATTCTTTTAAAGCTCAAAAATTATCTTCTAAAATGTTTCTAAAAGGGGCCTCGATGACTTTACTGAAAGCTCTGGAATCCAGCTGGCTGATTTGTCTAGCTGACTAGCTCCAGTTGTTAATTTAGGCGAAAGGAAGACAAAAAGCCAGTTCATGTAGACAGAACTGTGATGCTGGTGCCTGTCCAACTACTTTTTGTGGCTTTTTTGTTGAAAGTGACCCTTGAAAACCCCTTTTACATTTGAATTTTAAAAATACATCTGTTAAAAAAGGAATTACAGAAATGTTTTACATTGGGGTGGAAAAAGGAATAGAACACTTTAAAGTCTAACTTAGTTCTATGTCTGTGCTTTTTCAGCTGCGGAATAAATGGAAATAAGAGATTTCCTCAAGGAAACAAAAGCTATAAATCTAAGGCAAATGATCATTCCTCTGTTATTTTCCTGCTACGTCTCTGGAGTCTTCCCAGGAGTAGACAAATCATTCACTGTTGTAATCTGAATTCTATTTTCAAAGCCATTCAGCTACTTTCACATCTAATGTCTGCACTGACAGTTCAATAAAACTGTTTATGTGCATTTTGTATAAAATGTGACTAAGTTATCACATAGAAACCCATAAAGACCACTTACCATCTCTTGTAGAGTTTGTTCTGGCGATTGAGGGGAACTAGAAAAGAAAACAGTATCTTTTTAATTCATAAAAATATATGTAATAAGATGATCACAAGTACTGAATAGATTTTTGTTGAACTTGAATAATATGGCCCACAGGTATCAAATATCCTGTCTCTGTTGTGGCTAGTTGAAGTCTCTTCTTTATAGCTTTTGATTAGCATCAGTAAAAATCCCATTCCTTAAAATTCCTCACTACAATAAGAAGGTTAAAAGGGAGCCTTCTACACAAAGCAGCCCAAAATCCTGGGACTGAATACTTTTTTTTCCCCATTACCCTTTTCTATTTTCTCCCACGCTTTATGCATCTACAACCTTTCATTTCCAAATTAATGCCAAACAAAAATCATAAACTTAAATGAAACACACTGTTCTCACTTTTTAGCGGTGTCTGCACAGGGACATCTATAGAAGAAGCAATTGCCATAAAATGATTAAACCCATCTTTACTCTGTTTAAGTAGTAAGGTTTCTGTTTAAACCTATGGAGCACTTATAACCACATACAACTCCTTCTTCCACTTTATTTCTCCTTTTTTCAGACATTTGATCCTGCCCCCCATCTGAGGAAAAGGCGAAAGGAAGAGGGGCAACAGGAGAGAAAAAAAACAAACAAAAAAACCCCCACAAAAACCAGTTAGAGAACAAGATCTCTATAACCACCAGGCAGGATTTATAATTACCATCATTTTCAGTGTGATTTACCAGCATGAATCACTGGCAAGTGATTCATATTCTGAATCCCCTCCCGACCTGACAATTATTTTATTACATTAAGATATTAGCTGCTTAATCCACATACTTCTCCCGATGCTCTCAGACTCAACTTGAGCTTTATGTTAGGTGACTACCAGTGAAAGGTAATAGAAGCTCAGTACACTAAACTACCATTGCTACCCCTATGATATGGTCAAATGCTACTCCCAGCAACGCTGGAATATAGCCAAGCCAGCACTTAGGACGGTTGTAGGTTTTTACCAGCACAAAACCAGGATTTTTCAAAATGCATAGAAATACAGTATATACACCAGTTGTGTTCTGCCTCTTATGTAACAATACTGACTAAACAACAACTTTTTGCTTCTTAAGACAAGCTGTATTGCATGAAAGGAGAATGGGGATGGGCCATGGTCAAAGAAAATGCAAATCATGCAGCTACCACAAAGGCAAATCATTGTCCTTTGCAAAGCCCACACCAAGCTCAAACCCATAAACCCTTGGTCACACCAACCCATCTACAAGAAGCCCTACATACATGAGTAGTCCCATTGCAATCAATGGGACAACTCATGCGAGCAAAGGACTGCAGGATCTGGCATCCAGCAACCGAAGTACCAGTTCATTGTATTCTCTCCTGTTTGCTTGGAGGAAGAAGAAAAGCCAGTGCTGAGGTCAGTGTAAAACACTGCAGTGACTTGTAACACTCGAAACGCATGCATACATAAAAGACTCGTGGGCTACCCCTCTTTGTTCATTTCAAACATCTCACTTCCCATGCTAGCCCTCTTCAAAACTTTTATCTTCACTCTCATGATGTACACATATACTTTTTGTCCCTTCCCCATACACATCTGGATACTTTCAAGGTTGCCATAATGTCTTTTTCTCATACTTAAAAACCTAAGCCCGTGGTAGCCGATTCTTCCATTTTCCACTTCAGAAAAAAGTACATGCATTTCATTTTTGTGTTCACTCTAATTCCTACATGACAAAAGGGTCTTTGAACTAGATGTGGCATAAATAGAAATCAGGTTCAGAACTTAATGTAAATAAACTTTTTTTAAGCAGTAAGCGGTGAAGTCTTATACTTTATTATTAATACGCAACATGTACATATGCTCTCTGAAGGGGAAGGCGGGGAAAACCCCTGGCAAAACTATCTGACTGTATTAGTTTACCAAATGTGAAACCTGTTTTGCCAAACACAGAAACTTTAATTATTTTCATAAATTATTTATGAAACAGTAGACTACAAATATAAAGCAGAGCATAAAATGTTGCAAGCCGTGACACTAAATTAAAGAATGAGTTTTTTCTTTTCAGCTGAATTACTCTTCCAAAAAACTATATAAAATATGAAACATGACAAGAAGAAAAATAAATATGATAACTCTACTTCTCTAATTTATACTTTAAAAAATAAAATATGGAAGCGACTGAACACATGAAACTCACCAGCATATGTAGAATTTAAAATGAGGAAGAGATTTGTTTGCCTTTGATGACCATTAAGGATATAAAAGTTATTTTTTGATAAATGTTATTGCTTCCTTTTCTCAGTTTTAAAATATTTCCCCACTGATAATTAAATATGGATGTACTCCCTTTCATCAAAACATGCCTGCCTCCTTACCAACTTGAGGCAAGTAATCATTAGTGAAAATAAATAAATCTGATCAAAGCAATGACAGCGTTTAATTCAACTGGAGTCAAAAGAAGTTGAGACAACGTCTGTCATATCGTGAGACACACCCATGAAATGCCGTTTTTTTCTAACTTGGTAATGCAATTCATACTCTGGGAGCAAAGCCCTCTAGTGGTATGTTGGATATAGTGCTGCCACATGGCTGCTGCCATAACGGAGGTGACAGGTACAGCTCAGAGACACCTACTAATGCGGGATCAAGGAGGGTTGGACTTTATTCAGAACACCGATCAGCGCAAGATTAATTAACCTGGCGCACAGTATTAAGGTAAAAATATAAGATGTTATTAAAGGAAAGTGAAATTTCAGTAAATTCAGATCTCAACAAAAACCATTTCTATAAAGCTTTAAATCAGAAATGCCCAAAACAACAAGACAGCTGACCACATCCTTTGCCCACTGATGCTTTTGTTGCTGCTCCTTTAGCCTGTGAGAAGTGCCTTCTTCAGTCAGGCCAGAGATGTCCCTAGCTCAATAACCAGTTTCTGGCAATGTATAATAAGACATGTTCAGTAAAATAAGGCATTAGAGTATGCATACAGAAATTACTTTCCTAGATACATTTCTCCTGATTTCAGCAAGTGGCCTTTCAGATAGTTTTTGCAGCTTCAAACTGGTTTGGGCATTTAAAGCCAGAATGCGTCATTTCTCTGAATCCATGAGTAGTGTTTCCACAAGAAGCCAGGGCAGTTAAGTTTCACAATTTAAGGTGTTAAACATCAATTTGCGCTGTATATTTTGAACTCACCCTACGACATACTCTTTAAAAATATCTGAAGAGTTCAGTAAGAAAAGCATGCCGTCTAACAACATCCATTGCATGCATCTTCCCACAAACACCTATTTAATTTTATACTTCTAATGCTTAATCTTGGTGCAGAATTACCGTAAGAGGGAAATGTCTGAAAAGTGTTTTGACACTCTGTGCTTCAGATTAATACTGTGCATTGCTGGTGTATGACGTTAACCTTAATACCGAGGCGCCCTAGTTACAGTTGCGCAGAAATTCAAGCCTGTGATTGCTGAGACAGTTGGCAGTACAAGTATTTCCCTTAAAAAAGAAGAAAGGGTAAAAATTCCCCACACTATACACTGCATTCTTGTTTGTGAACGGCTGTAAATACAAGACCTGCCTGGCACTTAGGATACAGTTGTGGCTGGTCGTCATCCCAGCAGGAGAGTCAGCTGAGCTATGAAGACCTACCTATCACTATGATGTCTTCACACCAATGTCCTTACACCAGTAATAGTAATTCCTGCAAATGGAAGGAGAACAAATTACAAATAAGACAAAAGTATGTTCATTGCAGGGACAATCCACACTTAATTACTAGACCTGCAAACAAGGCATACAGATCAAACTTTAGTGTATTTATTATGGCTCTTTCGGCCTGAGCAGAGCCTGAGAGAGTGTAACCCTCTGCTGCTTCCAAAAATAAGGTCTTTCTTCTCCGAGATCCAGGACACAAACCCAAAAGCTACCTGGGTCAAAAATCAGAGGTCAGAAGTGAAGTGCTAAAAGCTGTACAATTATTAGTAGTCCCAGTTAGTTTATGTTTCATATATGGGTTGCCAGTTTAGGCATAAACGAGGAAGAGGATGAAACCTTTAGACTACTGCTTTTAAAGGCAAAATTCATTTCCTGGTCTCACGGATACCGTGCCCAGCCTCTGGTCAGTGACTTTACAAAACCGACGAGCAGCCCTCGCCTCTGCCAAAAGGGGCAAACAATTAAACCTCAGGGCTGGCAGGAAAACAAGCCCGTATGCCCGGGCCCAGCCCGGCCCCCCCG
>NW_009259713.1:517898-527371 GCF_000687185.1 Egretta garzetta | reverse complement strand
CCCCGTGCGCCCCCACCCCGCCCCTCACAGAGGCGGGGGTGCGGGCTCCTACCCTCCCGCCTGCCCCCTCGGTACCTCCTCCAGCCCCAGAGAGCGTACAAGGACTCAATAAGCTGGATTCTTACTCAAAACCTGGCTGTGCTGCGGTGAGCGGCACTGCATTACTTTGTCCTCTGATTATTATTATTTTTTTTTTCCCCCCCAATTCATTTCTAAACTTTCTATTCAGGTTCCGTACCACCACGGACCTAGTATTTTCACGGGACTGTGCGAGCAGCCCATCGGGGCCTGTCAACGACTGGCGGGGAAGGGATTGCTTTTTCCCTTGTGTAGCCTTTCACGCAGTCTGTCTATGTTAAATTTGCCTGCTACTACCCGGTGATGTAATACTGTTCTGTGTTTCTTCATGACCAGCAAAACCCTCAGCTTTAACCGTGCTGAACAGCAGAGTGCCCTCAGCAGACCGTGCCGCCCCGTCGACCACTCGTCGCAAGGCCACGCAGCGCAAGCGCAGCTCCCGCTACCCATCCTGGCAGGGAGGGCTCCCCTGGGGCTCCTCTCCCACCGTCAGAGCTAATGGTTGCTTCTCCTCTCTACTTCCCTCACTTTTAATTAATGCTTCCAGTACAAGAAACTCACATTTTTATTCCCATTTTTCAGCTCTCCCAATGTGCTTACTGCCCTAGCTGCTCACCTGCTGAAAATCCCGGCAGACCATATCAAGACAATTTCCCTTTGTTACCTGCTTGAATTAAAAAACTGCATTGTGAAACATGATTTAACTTTAAAACTCACACATACTGAGTCTCATTCACAGCAAATTTATACATTTACCTCCCAGATATCTACTGAAGTTATTCTTTGAAATAATTTCTACTAATTTGCCTGGTATGGGCATCAGATTTAATAGTTCATAACATCTTCAGATATTTTTAGGAACCTGTTTTACTCATGTCATCAAGTTAGCTACCTTGTGCTCTTGTACTGAGAACTTTAACTGATGCAACTTGTTGATACCTGAGTTCAAGAATAATTCAGGGTTAATTCAGTTTTGTGTTCCTTTCAGAACTCTTGTGGAAATGCTCCCTGGCCCTGCAGATCTGCTGTTGCTCAGTTTCTCTGTTGAGTCGCCTGCTCTACAAACACTTCAGATGAGAAAGCCCCTCTAAGGCACCTCTCAAGATGCTAGCATAGGAGCTTCTTCAAGTTTCTCTATGATAAATACAGAAAAAAAATCCCAAACCCTCAACCCCCAAACAAACCAACCATTGCTTACTATCCAAATCTTTTGAATGTTCAAATCAGAACAGGCAGCAATAAGGCACAATAGGTCAAGATGTGAATCGATCCCTTTTTTATTGCTGTTGTATCCCTTACCTGGTATATTTTTCCTTCCCAAGATCATTCTGATTCTGTTTATGGCTCCTGCAACAGCAACAATGGACCAGTTCAGATACCTACCACTTTGAATTGTCTAATCAATGACACTTAAGAGTGGATGGATCCAAAACGATTTGTATGTATGTCCTGAATTTGATCACCTTCTCACCAAGCTGCACGGCAGTGCAGTTGTTGGTCATCACATTGAGGTGTACATTTTTTCAACAGCATCATTTGGATAATGCCATTATATCTGGTCTCTTCAGATAATTCAATTACAGACAAAATTGCACATTGCTTTATTTGCTATCATCAGCGTAAAAATCTCACATTCAAAGAACTATACACTTTGCTGCAGCAGTCTACTGCTTTAGCACAAATATGGTAGGAGTGCTAGAGGAGGTAGCCTGGCAATGGTGGCCCTGCAGTAAAACATGCAAGAGTTTAATTATAAGAAATAAATATACTGAGCATTCTCAGCATGTTTAGAGCAGTAAATCACCCCTCTTAAAACACTAGCAGCTGCTTCATCATCTGTGTATTCTTTTCTTCCAGATACTCTGTCACTGAATGGTTTCCTATGGGAGATAGCCATTGGTGTACAGCTGCGAAGTCTAGATACTACAGTGGACTTCAACTGTGGTCCTCTTCAGCACCTGCATCACAAGTGTTTTGTGATTTCCTTGTGTGTGGCCAAGAAATTTGTAGACAGCCTTTCTGTCTCCAGTTGCCAGCCTGCTTTGTCTCATGAGCGTCCAAGGCACTCAGAGACTTTTCCAGCTTTTCTTGCTCCCCTCTGATCTGTGTATTCATACAGACAGATCTGGGTTGCTTTATGCTCACACATTGGTGCCTGCTTTTGCCCATGGCCAACTGATGGCTGAAAGTTGTGGACAGCAGAACATCTAGATTAACTTGGAGAGTTAGTAGGTTAAAAAAAGGTATGAGGCAAATCACGCAAGGAGTATCTCTTAGTCATCAAGATACAGTTCTGGCTTAGGAGGTCCCTGTGCACAAAGAAAGAGGTGCTGTTGATTCCTGAGGACTCTGACATTGGCCACTTTCAGAGACAATGGATACAACTGGATATACCTTTGGTTGGACTCAATGAAGTGATTCTTTATGGTACATATATATTAAAATGAAGACGTGTTACTGCTGAACTGCTGTACTTTGTATGGGAGAAAGGCATCAAGGCAAACTGAACAAAGGTATGGCGTGTGTGTTGGTTTTATTAAGGTTATCAATCTCAAGCAAAGACTTCAAGTAACACATTACCAATGCTGCTATGTAGATTTTGAAAACGCAATTGTGCTGTTCTTAGTTTTGTAATATTTCAGTTTAGAAGATGACTTTTTTGGCTAGTGTCATGTGTTCTGAAATATACATTCGCTTCGTTCGCTGCTTCCTACTTATTGCCTTCTACCCATCTTGCTTGTGGATATTTGCGATTACACAATTATTGTTTGTGAGGAAGCACATAAAAACCTATCAGTATTATGGGATCTACATGAAATACTGGCTGATACACCAGAACACTGTGCCGCTATTCAGCGAGACCTGGACAGAGTAGAGAGTTGGGCGGAGAGGAACCTGATGAAGTTCAACAAAGACAAGTGTAGGGTCCTGCACCTAGGGAGGAATAACCCCATGCACCAATACAGGTTAGGGACTGACCTGCTGGAAGCAGCTCTGAGGAGAAGGACCTGGGAGTCCTGGTGGACAACAAGTTAACCACGAGCCCAGCGGTGTGCCCTTGCAGCCAAGGCAGCCAATGGTACCCTGGGGGGCATTGGGAAGAGTGTGGCCAACAGGTTAAAGGAGGTTATCCTACCCCTCTGCTTTGCCCTGGTGATGTCGCATCTGCAGTACTGTGTCCAGTTCTGGGCTCCCCTGTTCAGGAAAGACAAGGAACTACTGGAGAGAGTCCAGCAGAGGGCTACAGAGATGATGAGGGGACTGGAGCATCTCTCTGTTGAGGAAAGGCTGAGAGCCAGGTCTGTTCAGCCTGGAGAGGAGACTGGGGGGGCATCTAGTCAATGCTTACAAATGTTTTAAGGGCAGGTGTCAGGAGGATGGGGCCAGACTCTTTTCAGTGGTGCCCAGCGACAGAAAAAGGGGCAACAGGCACAAATGGAAACACAGGAAGTTCCATCTGAATATGAGGAAGTACTTCTTTACTTTGAGGGTGGCAGAGCACTGGAACAGGCTGCCCAGGGGGGTTGGGAGTCTCCTTCTCTGGAGATACTCAAAACCCACCTGGACGTGATCCTGTGCATTATCACATTAAATAAACCTCTGGTTATATGCATTCTGTGAGCAGCGAGATCAGTACTCTCTGCCTGCTGAAGACTGATTTCTTTCTTCGTATTTCACCTGATCCCTTTCACTGGATCACTTCTGAATCTTTCACTTCACAAAATACCTGCTGCTGTAATAGCTGTATTTTCCTTGGAAGCCTGTGTAGATCTTTCATGTATTTAAAGTCTACCTTTTAGCAGGGGGGAAGGAGCAGCTTGGCAGAAAGGTTTACTTTTAAAGGCAACCCCCTTACATGGTCCCTCACACAACCCAACAGTAGGGAAGGTCTTGTGTTAATTCTTGATTTGTAAATCCTTTTCTCCACACCCATGAAACAAACAAACAAAAAAGTAAATTGGGTCTAGAATGAGATGAATACCCCCCCCAGTTTCTTTCCCAAAGCCAATGCTGGTGAGGAAAGGGTGGCTCCTATTGATTCCAATGTGAGCTCTTCCCTCCCGGGTTTGGGGCCAGAAGCACAGGGTGGATTTGGTTTCTTGATGAGTTTTATCAATGATGTTCCATAATGCAGCATGTCCCTCTTGAGCTGCTTTCTCCCACGGGCTGTGTACCTTGCAGCTTTCAGTGTTGCTCCAGTGGTTGAATGTTAGTCTCAAACCAGGCTGAAAGTAACGGTGATGCTTCCTGGCACCAGAATGAAATGTTAGACTAGAACAGCTAGTAGAGTAGGGAAATTTCCTCCTAAGTAACAGCATTTGCAGTTGTCAAGTCTAGACATCTTAGAGAGCATTTCTCAGCTACTCAGATTGATTAATTAGCCAATTAAGTTAATTAACTTATGCTTTAAGAAGCAAGGAGTGTAATGACTGGAGGTTTGTAAAAACAATGGGGGAAGTTTAAATCTGCCACGCTTTACCACTTATATAGGCTGAAAAGAGCATTCTGGGCATCAGATCTGAAAGGGTGGTGGTTTCCAGCACAGGGGGGTGATGATAGGAAGTTGGAAATTAGGCAATAACCCCTTTTTCTTCTACCACTGTTCAAAAAGTATACGTCTGTCACACCGAAATGTGTGGTTCTGTTAAACTTGTGCAAATTTGTATGTAGACCATTCTTTTGCAAAGATTGTGTTATTGTAGTGTTGCTCTATTGAGTTAAGCATAATCCAAAATAAGTCACCTTTAGAACTGTAGGCTAATAATTGGCTGGCCAAAGTGTTAAAATTATTGACTCTGCTTGGCCTTTGTTAAGACAAAATCATATTTAACATTACATTATTTGTAGCAGATTTTCTGCCATGATGCAAATTCTATTTTTGGATTAAAAGAAATCCTACTTAGGTCTAGCTCTTCTATAATCTGTATCTCCAATTCTTAAAATTTATAGAAAAAGAGTGATACCCCTTTCTGGGGTGCTTGTGTGTTTGTGTGCAGGAAACTACATGTCAGACTTCTTTTACTTGACTCCAGCTTTCTGAGAACGGAAAGGGACAGGCTACCAGAGGCAGGGTAGGGGGAGAGGTAGAAACAGCTTAAAGACAATTTTACTGCTGAAGAAAATATGAAGTGGAGCTGGATTTCTGGACCAAATGTCATCACTCTTTTCCAAAGTTAGATGTAGTTAATGCCCCTCTTCCGTAGCACCCGTGGCCTCATTGTGTGTGAATACGAGTTAACGAATTAAAAGTCAGCGGCACCTCTGAAGACTTTTCCCGCAGGACAAGGGGATAGTGTTCCTTCCTCTGGCTTTCTGTGCTTACTTACAGGTCATCCCTACACCTGAGCGAGTCACTCTTCAGATCCCGTTTATAGCCACAGGCAAAGCGCAGTCATGCTTTTTGGATGTTGTTCATCCGATGTATGTGGAATGAATCACACCCCGGCAGCGCTTGTTTCTTCCGCTGACTTTCAAGGAAGCCTGAGGCGATTCTCACGAGGTGCTCTTATTGCAGGGTGCGGTATGTCTAGCCGCATAAATCCCATCGAGAAAAACTAATAAAAGTGCAAAAAGTTGGTAAAGGAAAATGTGGCGACGCTGGCTGTTCAGAGATACCAGCCCACCTAAGCCGATAGATGGCAGCCTTGTAAATGGCGATGCACAACCCTCGCCTGAAACAGCCGTGCTGGGGGGCTGAGCTGGTTGCTCTGGAGGAGCAAAAGATCTGGCAGATAGCCCTGCCTCCTGCACTTCTGGCTCGCCAAAACATGCGGCCTTCCCTTAGCTTTTAGATGGCACAAAGTCTCCCCTTTTCATGAAAGCTAACAAAGGGACCTTGTGCCACCCCTATTTCCAGAGTCTGAAAACCAAAAAAGGACGGAGCACTCAGCTAGCTCTTAAATTTCTATTTCTGGGGGCTGGAACATTTGGTGTAGCATCTTATGATGATTTAGATCAGAATTTTATGTGTTAATTTTACGCAGTATACGCACACAATAAAACATTATAATGATACATTTTCATCTTGTCTTTGAATTTTATTCTGGTGGTCTTTAGTAATTGGATTTATTTCATGTATCTTTGTTAATTTTGGCATTATTATACAGCAACAGCTTTTTAAGTTTATAATTAGGAAACACAGGTGACGTGCTGTTCCTCTTGTACAGAAAAAAAATTGAATTGGTTCACATTCGTCTTCAGTTATTTTTAGTTTTGAAAATTCATTAATAATGTCAGAAGTGCTTTAAATGAGTGCAGTCAGCAGCAGGTAACGCGTGAAGAGGGCACAGCAGGAAGGAAGACTATAAAGAGACCAGAAGATGTGGGCCAGGTTTTGATTCCTTTGCCCAAGAAGCGGCTCAGTGCCTTGATTGGGTCAGGGAAGAGCTGTGCAGCCAAACGGCTGTGACCACAGCAGTGCGGGAGGGAACCGGGTCTCCTGGTAAATCCTGTGTGTGCTCCGTCTAGGCAGAATAGCTTCCTCTCCATCAGCAGTTCTCCTGGCTTAAGTCCTACCATGTACAAAGTAAGACTCTTTTCAATACAAGCTCCTCATGCCTGAGTGTGGTCCCAAGAAAGTGTGTTGAATCAAACTGCATGTGGGTTAAACCAGCACCGTACCTGCCTTCATTTTCCCCTTCCCCCTCTATTTTTTGTAACATTACTAAGCCCCAAATGATTCCCAAATGCATATGGGATGCATACATAGGGATACTGAAATAACCCCCCTAATTATCAGAATTTAGTCCACAAAACTCATGATATCCAAGTTAATGCCCCAAACTAATATTTACTCCACTCGGGTGTATGTTTGTATTGTAATACTTTGCAAATGAGTTATAACCATTAATAACGACTAAATAACATTCAGCATTTTACTACAGAGTTGGGTTGGTTGGTTTTTTTTTTTTCTCTGCTTTGACAAACATGGCATATTAAGTATACAGCTGGCTTCCTAAAAGACTTTTTAGGTTTTTATTGTTTTTATTTGTACACTGAATTTCTTCATTGGTATTTGAAATATCATGAGCTGCCTAAGAAGTGTGGGTACAGAGATTCCACCAAAATTAATAGGCATCTATGTGTAGAAATAGTTTGTGCAGATCCTGTGGCTTGGGATCAGGTTTGCTTATTATTGTGCATGTTAACTTCTGCATAACCTTAAAAATCAGCCTTTGATTGACCAGAGGGTAGTTACAGAAGTGCTGAATAACACTTAGAATTCAATTAAAATCACTCAGCTATGTACTTTGTCAGGCTGTGTAGATGTTTAGTAGCATTGCTGTCCATCATCTTTCTTCTTTTCTTCCTTTCTTCTGTTATTTCTTGTGCCTACTTGTTGTGTCCACAGCTATTAATGCTGGCTGCTTGTTTGTGAGCCACAGCTCGCTCTCCCTTTGAATTGTTATTGCAGGCTGCCTCACTGATGGTGTTGCCATGACCTTTTGAATTTCCACAATTGTAAATGGCTGTGCTCAGTACAGTAGGTGGTAATAAATATACACATAGCTGCACCTAGATCCTGAGACCAACCACTGCACGCTGACCCATCTTCCTGCTACAAGAGGGCTTTGAAGGAGGCAAAAAGGCTTTCTCTGTGTTATCTGTATCCTCCGCTATAAAAGGCTTTAGTCACAGGTACTTTGAACTAAGACTAGAAGTGGGCTGAGAAGCAGCGCAGAATATAGATTAGGTGTGTACTTGTCTTGACCTGCCCCAAGTAAGGGGAAGCTGCCTGAGCCTGCAAATGCATTGTTCAGTCTCCACAGGACTGGGAAGGACGAGATGCCTGTTACACTGCTCCAAGAGCTGTAGAAGGTTCTGGACACAAGGACAGGAGATGGCAATGGCTCTTCAGCTAGGTGCACAGGTGGATTGCAACCCAGCAAAGTCAGTCGCAGCAGCTTCTTCTAGCAGCCAAGGATTTAACTGACCCCATCGGCTGTGGAGCCAGCACAACCCTGACAGGTATGGCTCTGGTGGAAGAGCCACATCTGAACTGCTTATAAGTCTTGTGTAGTCCAGGAGCTACATGTGGCCCTTTAGTATCATGGTTCCTGAGGTTTTCCAGGGTACTTCTTTAGGGGTCAAATTAGATCTGTGAAACCTGAAACTGACTCAGGAGTCAACTAACAGGAAGGAGAAGGAAAAAAAACCCAGATATAGTAGAGGACGTAAGTGCATGACTTTTAGATGCCTAATCCACAAGGTGGGATCTGTTCTCTCAGAAAAAGACACATGTCTCTCTCTTTTAGGTGACAATGAAAAGTCATGATGAATGTGCCCCATTCTGATTATAGGAGAGCTTGCTAAGTACATCACTTCCATAGAAAATGAGACATCTGGGTTTAACTCCCTTCTAAGTCTCAGAGGCTTAATACTTACCCCTTGAGAACAAACAAACCACTTACCTCTTGCTGACCTTGAAAGCCCGACTCCTGTTTATAGGCCAGCATCAACATTTTTTCATTCCATCTTTTATATGTGTCCACAGACATTATTTGGCAAGCCATTCTGCAGGCTTTGCCAGAGATATTGCAATGCTCCAGACACAAATATTTTGGACAACTTAGAGAAAAAAAAACCAGACAGGCTTGAAGTGACTTGAAATTTAGGGGAATAAAATAGCATGTTCCAGTAGGAATGAGTAATCATGAAAAAGATATTAGGTAGGTGCATAAATTTTGAATATTCTGAGGATCAACAGTTTGTTTTATTTGTCTAATCACAAATTGCATGCAGTTTCTCTGTATAATTTCTTCAATTATGTTATTTCAGTGAGAATGCTCTCCTGGGTTGAAGTTTTCATAAAAATATTTGCTATTGCTCTCAGTGTAGTTTGTTCCTACAATCATAGAATAGAATCATAGAGTCATTAAGGTTGGAAAAGACCTCCGAGATCATCAAGTCCAACCATCAACCCAACACCACTGTGCCTACTAAACCACGTCCCAAAGCACCTTGTCTACTCGTCTTTTAAATACCTCCAGGGATGGGGACTCGACCACTTCCCTGGGCAGCCCATTCCAATGCTTAACAACCCTTTCAGTGAAAAAATTTTTCCTAGTAGCCAATCTAAACGTCCCCTGGTGCAACTTGAGGCCATTTCCTCTTGTTCTGTCACTTGTTACTTGGGAGAAGAGACCAACCCCCACCTCGCTACACCCTCCTGTCAGGCAGTCGTAGAGGATGATAAGATCTCACCTCAGCCTCCTCTTCTCCAGTCTAAACAACCCCAGTTCCCTCAGCCGCTCCTCATCAGACTTGTGCTCCAGACCCCTCACCAGCTTTGTTGGCCTTCTCTGGACATGTTCCAGCAATGCAGCATCTTTCTTGTAGTGAGGGGCCCAAAACTGAACACAGTATTTGAGGTGCGGCCTCACCAGCACCAAGTA
>NW_009259713.1:507252-517414 GCF_000687185.1 Egretta garzetta | reverse complement strand
AAAGATAAACCGCTCCATAATCTTCCTCGGTTCTGAGGTCAGGCTGACAGAGCTGTAGTTTCCCGGATCCTCCTTCTGGCCCTTCTTGTATCTGGGTGTCACACTGGCAAGCCTCCAGTCATCTGGGACCTCCCCTGTTAATCAGGACTACTGATAAATGATGGAGAGTGGCTTGGCGAGCTCGTCTGCCAGCTCCCTCAGTGCTCTCAGGCGGATCCCATCCAGCTCCATAGACTCGTGGGTGTCTAGGTGGTGTAGCAGGTTGTAAACTGCTTCCTCCTGGATTATGAGGGGTTTATTCTGCTCCCTGTCCCTGTCCTCCAGCTCAGGGGACTGAATACCCAGGGGATAACTGGTCTGACTATTAGAGACTGAGGCAAAGAAGGCAATAAGTACCTCAGCTTTTTCCTCATCCTTAGTGGCAATGTTCTCCACTGCATCCAATAAAGTATGGAGATTCTCCTTGGCTCTCTTTTTGCTGTTAGTGCATTTGTACAAACATTTTTTTGTTATCTCTCATGACAGTGGCCTGATTGAGTTCTAGCTGGGCTTTTGCCTTTCTAATTTTCTCTCTACGTGACCTAACGAGATCCCTGTACTCTTCTTGAGTTGCCTGCTCCTTCTTCCAAAAGTGGTAAACTCTCGGTTTTTTTCCTGAGTCCCAGCAAAAGCTCCCTGTTCAGCCAGGTCGGTCGTCTTCCCCGCCGATTTGTCTTATGGCACATAGGGACAGCCTGCTCCTGTGCCTTAAGACTTCCTTCTTGAAGAATGCCCAGCCTTCCTGGACCCTATTGCCCTTCAGGACAGTCTCCCAAGGGACTTTCTCAACCAGTGTCCTGAACAGGTTAAAGTCTGCCCTCCAGAAGTCCATGGTAGTGGTTTTGCTGACCCCCCTCATTACTTCACCAAGATTCGAGAACTCTGTCATTTCAGGGGCGCTAAACCCAAGACAGCCTCCGACCACCACGTCTCCCACCAGTCCTTCTCTGTAAACAGCAGGTCAAGTGAAGCACATTCCCGGGGTAGGCTCACTTACCAGCTGTGTCAGGAAGTTATCTTCCACACACTGCAGGAACCTCCTAGACTGTTTCTTCCCTGCTGTGTTTTATTTCCAGCAGATGTCCGGTAAGTTGAAGTTCTCCATGACAACAAGGGCTAGCGATTGAGACGCTTCTGCCAGCCACTTGTAGAATGCTTCATCTACTTCTTCATCCTGGTTGGGTGGTCTATAACAGACTCCCAGCAGGATATCTGCCTTGTTCGCCTTCCCCCTGATTCTTACCCATAACCACTTGACCTTTTTGTCACCATCATCAAGCTCTAGACAGTCAAAACACTCCCTAACATACAGAGCCACACCACCGCCTCTTCTTCCTTGCCTATCCCTTCTGAAGAGTTTATAGCCGTCTGTTGCAGCACTCCAGTCATGGGAGTCATCCCACCACGTTTCTGTGATGGCAGCTAAGTCATAGCTATCCTGATGCACAATGGTTTCCAGCTCCTTCTGTTTGTTGCCCATGCTGTATGCATTGGTGTAGGTGCACTTGAGCTGGGCTATTGATTTCACCCCCAACATTGGCATGACACCCCCAGGCTCCTCTCTAGCGAGCCTGATTATATCCTCTTCCCTCTTTGAACCTAGGTTAAAGCCCTCTCGAGTAGCCTCTCGATGAGCCCTGCCAACTCATGAGCGAGGATCCTTTTGCCCCTTTGAGATAGCTGAACTCTACCTGTAGCCAGCAGGCCCAGTGCCATGTAAACCTCCCCATGATCAAAAACCACAAAATTCCTCCGATGGCACCAGCCTCTGAGCCACATGTTAATCAAGTGAGTTTTCCTGTTCTTTTCAGTATTCTTCCCTGTCACTGATGGGGTTGAGGAAAACACTGCCTGTGCTCCTGATCCTTCAACCAATCGCCCCCGTGCCCTGGAGTCCCTTTTGATCGCTTTTGGACTTCTCTCCACAACCTTGTCACTGCCAACCTGCATAACCATCAGCAGGTGATAATCAGAGGGACGTACCATACTGGGGAGTTTCCTAACCCTGGCCCCAGGGAGGCAGCAGACGTCCCTGTGGGATGGGTCCGGTCAGCATATTGGGTCCTCTGTTCCCCTCAGAAGGGAATCACTTATGACAATTACTCTCCTTTTTTCTTTAACAGAAGCAGCCATAATGCGTGGGGCTGACTGTCTCACCCTAGGCAACCCCCTGGGTAGACCTTCACCCACATCCTCATTTGCCTGGCCCTCAAGTTCCAGAGCCCCGTATCTGCTGTCTAAGGGCAACTGGGAAGGTGAGGGAGGCCAGGAGGGGGTATGCCTGCCGCCCCAAACAGGGACCTGTTTCCATTCCCCACCCCCGTCCTTTAGGTCCCCTTCCTTCTGCTTGGTGGCAGGAAGCTAGGGGATCCTCTGCTTCTTGTGAAGCCTCTGTCTCCTGCCTTGGCCTCAGGGACAGTAGGATGTGGCTCCACCAGTGTATCTCCCTCTCACACTCCCTGAGTCTCCTCAACCTTTCCTCTTCCTCTTTCAGCTCTGCCACCAGGCTGAGCAGATCATCCACCTGGTCACACCAAAACCAGCTATTGTCTCTGCTGCCCTCAGGTACGAGTGACAGGTTCAGGCACTCCTTGCAGCTGGAGACCTGGACCGCTGTATGTTTGTGTGGGAACTCTATCTGGGTTGCCACATTCCTCCTGGTGATGGCTTTTGGGCAAGTGGAAACCATAGCTGGGTCCTCTCCTGGGAGGGCAATGATCACTAGTGGAGCTACCCTTTAGAACCAGGAAGAGGACCGTGCCCTGCCCACACAAACTGCTGTGCCACCCTCTTCTGCCGTGCCACGTCACATTTGCCACACTCCCTGGGGCCTGCTCTTGTATGCGAGGGGGTTTGGCCGCCATCACTCTAGTCCCTGCCCACGCTAAGTCAGAGGTGCCACTTGTCAGGAGCTCGCTCTTTCCTGCTCTGGGGGTTGGGGTGGGGGGTTGGGGTACCCCCTCTCTCCCTGCGCTTTTGTCTTGACCGTTTTGACACAGTTTTGCTGCTTTAGGGAGGGTCCCCCAGAGCGATCCTCGGTGGCTTCACTGAAAATCTATTGTGGTTTAACCCGGCAGGCAGCCGAACACCACGCAGCCGCTTGCTCGCTCACTGCCCCCCTCCCTGAGTGGGATGGGGGAGAGAAATTGGAAAAAAAAAAAAGTAAAACCCATGGGTTGAGATAAAGACAGTTTAATAAAGCGGCAGAGGAAAATAATAATAATAATAATAATAATAATGATAATAATAATAGTAATAGGATATACAGAATATACAAAACAAGTGATGCATAATGATATTGCTCACCACACGCTGACCGATGCCCAGCCCATCCCGAGCAGCGATCCCTCTCCCCCGCCAGCCAACTGCCTCCAAGTATGATGCCATATGGTCTGGAATAGCCCTTTGGCCAGTTGGGGTCAGCTGTCCTGGCTGTGCCCCCTACCACCTTCTTGTGCCCCTGGCAGAGCAGATGAAGCTGTAAGCACTGCTTAGCAACAACTAAAACATCAGTGTGTTTTTAATATTATTCTAGTACCAAATCCAAAACACAGCAGTGTGCCAGTTGCTAGGAAGAAAATTAACTCTACCCCAGCCAAACCAGGACAAAATCCTTCTTCTTTCTCAGAGGTACCTGGGAACCCACCACAGTGGGGTATCCCTAAGAAGGGAAAGAACTTTCCTCAGGAAAGTTTGTGTGAAGACTGAGGGAAGTGAAGTCATGTCGTCCTTGCCTTCAGTATATTCTCAGCTCTCGCACATGGGATCCAGCTGCTGGTGATCTATGGGAAGTGGATTTCTGCTTCTGGTTGAGAGAGGTGAAATCTGAGTCTTGGCAGTGTCAGACAGAAGCATGGGGTTATGCATTGTATGGTAAAGGCACAGCAAGGCCTCTGCTACTGAGAAAGGTCAGATCTGCTGTTTACAGGGGTAGCACTGATCTGCTTATGTATAGGAGAACCTCGGGATATGGCAAACATTGATATAGGATAGTGCTGGAAACTCTCAGAATATTTTTGCTAAATCTATATAAAATGTCTATGTACAGAAACTAGTTTTGTAGCATTGAAAGCAAACATGTTTTCCTTTGAGAATTCAGTAATTGCTGCTTCTGGGTCTCATTATCTGGGTTGCATTTGACTGAGACATTCTGGCTTGAAGTCCCAGCTAAATTCTGAGAATCCTGAAGGATGCAAAGATACGAACTTTGAACCAAGCTGTTTAAAGAAGCTGGGTACTTGTCAGGCTGCTGTGTTGGCTCCTGTTCATCCTGCGTGCTTTCAAGCTTTCTGCCACTTGCATAATTCTGGTATTGTTTCCTTGGTCTCTTCGATAAACTTATGTGGAGGCTGGGCATCTTTCTCAGAAACAGGGCTTTAATACCTAGAAGCCTGAAGTACCCAGGAACAATGGTGATCCCTTGGTGTCCCTCGCATGCAATAGCTCACTCTTTCTCAGACCTCTGACTATGTGGGGATGCAGTACTGGTAAGCATTCCAGAAAATGATAATTTGTTATGCTACCTTGTGCAAGAAATCAGAACCAGAGTGTCTTCACATAGACCCGTCCTCCAGTTTTCTCCTTGTTCTGGAACTGTCCTAGGGCTTGGGGTGCCCAGAATCCTTCTCCTGCAGCAATAATATCTCCTCTCCTTACAGGGCCTCTGCTCTGGCATGTAGCTAGCTTTCTGCCTCCTGTCCTGGACTCAACTTATCCTTCTCCACTTAGACCAAAGCACTTTGTGTCAATTAGAACTTTTATCGGCCTTCTCAGATGATCCAGGTCCCCACTAGATAATCCCCTGCTTGTTTATTTCTCTCTTGATATTTAGGTTTAGGAAAGCAGGTGGCCAGTGTGATAATGAACATTTTGTCCTATGGAATTTCCCTGTGAACAGAGAGTGACAAAAATTTAATGACTAGAAGAGTTCAGCCTGCCTGTGGACTGCATTCTGACTCCTCCTTTCCTGAGGGTAGCCTCGAGATGTGGAGACAGCCTGAAGGGGGCTGGATGAATTGCTCCGGGAGCTCACAGCCTCTTCCCTGCCGTTCTCCCACCTGAAGACTCCACAGACTTTTCCATGATGAGGCTGAGGATGAAATGTATTTATTGCAGCTGACATGCTCAGGACCTTCTTGCTGTGGTCTGAGATGTGTGTGTGAAGTCCCATAGGAGACCTGATGCATGTGCACGGCCCACCACATGGCCGGATGTGGTGTGTGTGATGGTGCACATATGGACCATGGTAGAGGAAGGACCTCATTAATGCTGCTAAGATGCTCCAGGTGTGATTTAGATGTGAATAGCTGCTGCTGAATGTCTCTGTAGCAGGTTATGTGACACATGCTGGCAGAAAGATGGCATCACTGCTCAGCTGTTAGCCCTGAATCACCATCCTTGGGAATTTCAGTGCAACATAAAAATGAGGAGATAAAACAGCCAATAGAGAAGGAAGACAAAGTCTGTGTATAAAGTGAAATTGCAGTCTTCACAAATTAAACACAGGGAATTCATAATATCAAGCTGTTTTTAAATTGTACATACAGAGATTCCACAAATCATCGCATAACCATTTACTGCCAGTCGCACTGAAGTAATAGGCACAAGCTTGGAAAGTCCTGTGTCTTTTATTCCTGAAGAAGACAAGCATTTAGTTTATTACTGACATCATCCTTCATATAATTTTAGCAAAGTCGATGAAGGGCTAATGACCTGACTATATCAGTCATACTGGAATGGATTGGGCCAGTGTTTCATAAGGACCCTATAAAGACAGTAAAAGGCATACAAGTGCATGTACTGCCTTTGCAAATATTCAATGATAAATTGAGGTGGCATTCATTCTCAAGTAATTAATTATGAATTGTTCATCCATTCTCTGTTAATTTAAAAGTTCTTTGCGAGTTTTATCTTCCCAGTTTGGTATCCTATGATTTACATCTGAAGCATCTCCCTGTTAAAAGAGCACTTGCTATTTCCAGAGAGACTCCTATAGAATGAATAATGAAGTACTTTTTATTAAATGACTGTGAAAATCAAAATCTCACTACCAGTATTTCATGGAGGGTTTATCTTATAAGGAGATGCACCGTGTGACAAGAAACCTTCAGGAGCAGGGATGATAATCTGCCTCTACAAAATGAGAGAAACGCTGGTGTGATAAATAATACTTTCAAAAGCAAATGCTGTATTGTTGAATTTCCCAGGCTTGTGTATACACACAACGTTACCAGACAAACCAGCTGTTACTTCACTTCTGTTTTTTCTTATTATACTTACTGAATGTTGTACCCAGAGACACTGGACAAGCTGTGATATACACACTATACAGGCACCAGTTACACAAACCAACTAATCTGTTAGCATAGGAATGAATATGAATGCAATCCTATCGTGGGAAAGGAGATGGAGATTGTTATTTGTATTGTAAGTAGTTGGAAGGTGTTCAAATGCTGCTGTAATGGATACAATATGACATAAGTGGATAGATCCAGAGGTGGTTTCAGAGATTTATTCCTGAGAACATAATTCCACTCTTACACATCAGCATTCTGTGATACATTTAACCAAAAAAATAAAAACGCTTGTGCGTTTGCATTGTTATTTTACAGGTTTATGAGGGCACCGTAAAACTCCTTAGTTGAGATTTTTTTGTTATATTTAGAATCCTATTCCTAGGAAGTAACAATTAATTTATGAGAATACAATCGCTGAAAATCCTTCTCAGAATCCTTCTGGCTGGCTTAGCTTGTACAGAATTACCAAGACTTATTATATTACTACTGGTTTAATGGCGTTAGGTTTTCAAAAGAAGTTTTCATGAACTAATGCAACCGTCTTTCTAGTTTTTAACCTTTTTCAGGACGTCTATGGCCTGTCATTACTGCAAACAGTAAGGAGGCCAAGCTGTCCTCTGCTAAGGTTGTGACAGTTTCCAGAAGCATCTTTGCAGTACTGCATTAGTCTTCAGGTAAGGCTGCCTTTGCAGCCACGGTTACTCTGAGCCATCTACCTCAGTGGAAGCACTCTCACTGGCTTCAGAAGGTGTATGAGGGAGCCAGCACTGAGGCTTAGGCAGGAGACAGCAAGAGGAGAGGCACGTTGACTTGCAAGCGTGAGCTTTACAGGAGGAAAAGGCAGCAGCATGGCAGCTTATCTGTAGGGCAGCAGTAGAGATGGCAACGCTGTGTGCCACGGTCTGAGATCTGAGTACAGGGTGATCCTCAGAACAGTTTGTTCTACCACATGCAGTTGCTTGCTTGGACGTAAATAATTTTTGATGCATCAGCCTAATGCCAGCCCTGTGGGTTGTTAACAGAATACCCTTGCACCACACACTTTCGTTAACTTTGTATCCAAGAGTTTTAGGGGTTGTGGAGCCTAAGGGGACCTCTGATCACTTTGTTGGCTAGGAGGAAGACTGCCATTTTGATGTACTTTCGTGCTATTCCCAAGGAGGGGTGCAGCTGCAGTGAAGATGGGGTAGTGACGGTCGTACAACATGTACTACGCTGATAATGCGTAGGGCTACTACCTCTCCCTGGCCATCAGTCCAGCCTGGAGGTGAGTGGTCTTAGTGCTTTCAAAGCACTTTTTGCTGCTTTCAAAGGGACCCTCACCATTGTTTCTGGAAACAGCAGGATGTGAAGGCGGCCAAGGGAATTTCATGTCTTGTTGTGTGAAGTTGTTCCAAGTGAGACAGTGCTTCTACTAGAGCATCTCCTGTGGTCGGGAGCTGACTTCCCCAAAGGTGAGTTTTGAAGGCAGAAGACTTCTAGGGTGCTGCTCTGACTTCCCCGTAGGCATGTTCTTCCCATTCTTCCCGGAGTCTTTATTGTGGCATGCTTTTTCAGGTGAAAAAGTGCTGTGCAGCATACGCTAACATCTTCACAGAATTCCTTAAGCCTCACACAATACCATTCAGGGATTCAGAGAAAGTAAACAATCAAAATAGTTGTGGTGGAGGAGCCAAAATAAAAAATAAAAAGTACGCAAGTCCCAGAAAAATGCTGGTAAAACCAGAAAAATTGCATGCAAAGCTTTCTATCATAAGGATCTAAGAAATTAATTTCTTCCCCTTTCATTCCTTTCATCTCATTTACCTCATTACTATTCTCATTGCTCTAGAATTTACAGAAATCTGTAATTTGGTATTTTTCATTTTGAAGTAGAGCACCCTGCCTTTTCTTGGCATCTAAATACTATTCAAAATTCATTGTGTTAGATTGTCTGGCATTGCTCATAGGACATTACATTTTTCAAACTCTCAAGACACGTAGCATTCAAATTTTTTAGTTTAGATTAATTTTGGCTCATTTTATCTTCCTAGAGTAGATTTAACTGAGATCACAATGTCTTCATTATCTTGTAATGATTATAGAAGTCTTTCCTTAGCGCATTAATACAAGTTATAGTCTTTGACACATTTATAAGGGTTATCAACTAATGAGATACAGTTTTCACGTGGATACAACTGGGCCACATTCCATCAACCTTCATTAAACAAGAAAAATAGAAGGAGCACAATACTAGCTGGGCTGTGCTGGTGCACAGCCAGAAGTTTTTCTCTTAATATTTTCTCTCTCTCATGCTTCAGGAATTTTGATGACAGAGCTTGGAAGATAACAATATGAAGCATATTAAATCATAAAGCATTTTAAAATTGTTGTGAACACCACTTTTATTTAAAATGTTCAAATCAGGTGAGGGTGGACAACCCCAGCAGCACAAAGGGTAAGGCAGGGGCGGTGAGGGCCAGTGCAGGTGTAAGGTGGCGGTGGCAGGGGTGCGCAGTTCTGTTGGGGGATGTTGGTGTAGCTGGTGGGCACTAGGCGTGGAAGCAGGAAGGGATAACCCCCCATGATACCTGGAAAAGATTGATTTTTGGAGTGATCTGGGTAGATGTGGAGGGAGCTAGCTAGCAAGTGAGAAGATATTGAGGTCTGGGCAAGGCAAAGTGCCAGGAACTCCTCTGAGAGGCTGCGGTCCTGACTGGGATGCAGAGAGCTGGGATTGACAGGGCTGGCATGGCTTGAGCTCCAGGGATTTATTTGATAAAAAGATGTAATAGTTGCTAGGATAGGGCTGGGAGAGCGCATGCAATTTGGAGGGGCAGGAGCATAGGGCTGAGTGAAGGTAACCATATTTATAAACGAGGTGGAAACAAGACTGTAGACAAGCTAATGCAAGAAAAGCGTAATGGGACCCTGATATAAATGTTAGATAACTTTGGAAATAGGGTTGTCAGCTACTTAATGCTGTTGCAATAGCTATAGAAATAGTAGCATTCCAGTTTTCATCAAATCTTTTCTTGTTGCACATTTTGACAACAACTGAACATCTGCAGTGGTTTAGTGTCTTTAAGCTGGTCATCTCGCCACTATCTCTTTGAACTTTTCAAAACGTGACAAAAATGTTGGGTCCTTATGGAGGCTATTGTAGGTCAAAGACAAAACATTTGTCAACTCACATCATTGACAAGAGAAAATTTTCAACTCTTGTGGTAATTCACATAAATTATTGTATGACCCTGCAATAAGAATGGTCATAAAATATGCCAGCTGTTTGCAGCTGTTTCCTTGACCATGAGCAACAGAGCTTTCATGATCATGCTCCATAGCTGTAAGGGACTAGAAGCTTGTCTCAACATTGGTGGCAGGCAAGCTTAACCACCAAAGCCTAATCACCACGGCAACTGAGTGGGGCAGTTTCAGCCCATTGGGTCCCACCCCACAGGAATGTGTGGCCTGTTGTCTTGGAATACACATCCTCTGCGCATGCACCCGGGCCCAGAGTTAACTGACATGGGGAGGGGGCTCGGACCCCCTAGAACTTTCGAGCATACTGTACTGGGCATGCGCCCCACTGCCGAGTGGGAGGCGTGGGTATGCAAAAGAGTCATCAACTATGCAAGAAGACTACCCTATAAAAGGGGAACCGGCAGAGACCACGAGGGAGCGCCCAGGAACATCTACCCCCCAGAAGATTTGAAGATACGTCAGGCGCATCAGACCGCACCAGCCGCACAGACCGCATGGATCGCTCCGGCCGCACGGACAGCACATAGACCCGTGGTGGTAGCTATCACAACACCCCTGTGCCGTTTGTTTCCCCCCCTCTCTTT
>NW_009259713.1:480070-506710 GCF_000687185.1 Egretta garzetta | reverse complement strand
CCTGTGCCGTTTGTTTCTCCCCCTCTCTTCCCCTTTCTCGCTTTTCTTCTCTTTCTCTGCTTTTCTCTCTCGCGTTTATTGTTGGCCGAATAAAGTGACTTGGCACTTGACTCCGTTTCGAGTCTTAATTCTGTTTCCGAGAATGTAAAAGGAACCTTAGTCACGATAAAATATTGGAATTAATCAGAAGTTAAGCCCAGCCGCCCCCAACCTCCCAGAATTATCTGAGGTCGGTTGGAAAGCAAGGGGGTTTAACCTCTGCCAAATTGTTGAACCCAATAGTGGATCGTGACAATAGCATAACAAATAAGCTGAACTGGAAACTACAAGAAATAATGACATCAGAGAAGAACAGCTGTGGAGAATTCTTTCTTTTCCATAGCCTTATTACATTTAACCTGCTGTTCAAGTGCTTGAAAACCATGTAATATATAGCTAATGGTTAAATTTCCTTGACCTGAGCCTTTTCGAAGAAGTGCATCAGTGTGTGTTCCTATGTCGGATTTGGGGACTCTCACAAATCAACAAAAAACCCAAAGTGATTCCTCACCTAACTAGCTCGGGGAAAAGTTTCACAAAATATCTGTAGAACAGCTTCCAGTCTGGGTAACGGGAAAAAGACATTTATGCAATTGTCTTTTGATTTTCTCTGTATTATGCCTTCTGGTTTCTAAAGGGTTTATCTGCAGCAGAGATATTACTGGGGCAAAATTTATCGATAAAGTCTGGCTGTTTCAAAGCAACCAAACACTGGGAATTCCTCTCACAGAAGGTTTGGGTTTTTTTTTCCAGTAAAGGCATTCAAGCTAAAATGGCATGATTCCTTTTTTTGTGGATAAAAAACCCATAGCAATTAGAATTTTTTACATGATTATGCTTCCTGGCAAGGACATACTGGGTTTTTTTACATTTCAGTCAGGTATAATCAGGCACTGCAGCACACACTTGCAAGATAATCTGCTCTAGAGCAGTAAGACAAAGCAGAAATCACCCCCATCAGAATACTGTGCAACACAACCTGTTTTTACTGGCCTTACCTATAGCAGTGGCTGTGGCTCGTTTAGAGGTGCACGTGGGAAACTGAGCTATATTAGATATCAAATGTTGGGTTATTTCCAAAAGTTTCAGTGCAGCATAATTGACTATGCTGTGTCAAGGTCTGGTTTTTACTTTTGCTTATAATGGCTGATTATTTAAAAAAAGAAATCTCCATTTGCTCCAGGTAAGCACATCATCTGAAGCACATCATCAACTGAAGAGCTCCAGTTTTCCACCCAAGCAGGCGATTTCCTTAATAAATATTTGATTTACTTTGGCAAACATCAACATTTAAATGGCAATCCCTCTACATCTATAAAAAGCGCAGCAACTCAGGGCTTGTTTTTCTCCAATGTTCCCTCCTGGACCTATCCTACTTTTTTCTCTGTTCTTGCCTTGCTTCTCTTAGTAGTAACTTCTAGCTCCTCAGAAAATCAGGCTTATTCCACAGACATTTCTCTCTGCTCTTTAAAGAGGGAGGAGAGGCCATGCTCAGCGCAATATACGGCATCCTCCTGAGCAAACCGTCTTGAGTGCAAACTGTCCCCTGCAGCATGGAGGCACTGGAGAACAAAGATGCTGATGAAAACAGCTTGGCTGAGTGCTTGCTTAGAAGTGAACACTGAAAACAGGCAAGATCAGGGTCTGGGAGGGAATAAGGTTCATGTCCCCAGGTGCGCCAGTCCCCACTCTTGAATCTTGTTTTGTTATTTACGCTATGAGAAGGGTATAAAATACTGAGGAGCTGACTTTCTTCTTACTAATACTGATGAATATCAGAAAATCAGAATCAGACCTTTATTACTTTACCATGTTAGATAAATCAGGTTGCTCTGGACCCTTTTTTGCTATGCTTTATGGTGATAATTATGGTAAGAAGATGATGGGAAACTTTGCCTGAAGCATTTTTCTCCCTTTCTTTTTTTCTCTTTCTCTTTATTTTTAGCACCTTTCTACAAACACTGACTATTATGTGGTGAATTTTAAACAGCCAAATAGAGGCTTATTTAGAATAGTAAATGTCAACAGAACAGTATTTAGGTGGCAGGGTAATGTATACCTGTTCAATAAACACTCAACCAAGGGTCCTGGCTGCATGTGGAAGAGGAGTAGGTGGAGACATTAAAAGTTCAAAAATCAAAGAAGATCCTCTGAAGGGTGCAAAGCACAATTTTTTTAAAGCCATGGATTATTTGTTCCCCATCTCTCCCCAACAACATTAAGAATAGTATAAACCCTAAGAAAATACTTCTCTAAAACTGCAATTTGAGAGAGAATGTGAGGAGCTGTGTTTACCTGCTGTGCATTTATTTTAATAGCGTCTCACTTCTCCCATGAGTACTGAAGCAAGTGATTCTCCTCCTTGGTGTTGGATTTGATTTTGCCTGCTCCCTAAAGAGGAAGCTCAAATTTATCTTAATAACAGTTTGACTTGAGGACTTCATATGGAGTCCAAAGTACTTTGTGTTCTCAAGAGCTGATCTGAAATGCAAGTAAACCAAATGAAATAAAGATGACCATGCAAATAATCTCGTTGACACATACAGCTGAGATTTTTTTCTGGGTTTGATTTAATTTCTTGTAAAGCTCCGACCATGCTCCCAGAACTCAGTAATTTGGGCACTGCAACAAATGCCCGCACTCTCAAGCAGTGAGTTGGGGCTGAAATTCACCCCCTCCTGCTCTCTCCCTTCAGGAGCAGAAATGGGGCCAGGTACAGCTCCTGTGAATGGAGCAACAGAGATGGACCCCGGTTTGCCTGTTCTCTTTCTACTTTAATAACTTCCTTAGCGATTGTTGAAGTAAGAAAATAATCCGTCTTCTACATCCCTTAAAGCACTGCTGTGACCCACGGAGCTGAACTCTGCCCTTCGTTCACCGACAGTTGCCTAGTTCTCCATTTATGAGAATGCTGCAAAACTCATGTTTTCCTTTTCTCCTCTGGTGCTGGTAAAGGGGAGGTTGAAAGAGGCAGAGACATGTCTTTTACTTTGGCTATCGTTTTTTTTTATTGCTGATTAGACTCATCCAGAGTGCAAGACAATCTCCCTTTTAGACTTTAAATAAATAATGGCACTCAATGGCCCATCCCATCATCGTTAAACACACTTTTCATAGAGGGTCGTGAACTCCATACTGGCCTCATTAAAGCTGTGGAAATTCCATCAGTGCTTATGTTTCTGTGTAATGATTTAATTGAATTTTCTTATTGCTGGAGCTTGTCATTATGCCAGTGATTTTCATGCTGGCTCCCTAAACTCACTGAATTTTTGCGCAAGTCTAAATAATCCAAAATTGGTTTTATCAGTGTGTAGTCTGCTGGCAAAGTACGAGGCCTGAATGAGCAAGCTCTTAATTGGAGGGCTGGGGAATTTTCTTAATTTTGTCTTTTTACTTAAGGACTTAATTTTCAACTCTGATTTTTTCATTCTTTCTTTTAAACAGAATACACAGTAGACTTTCCAACCTGTAGCATAAGCCTTAGGAAACTCCCAACATGTAAACAGAAGAAGCTTGGACTCATTAGTATGTAGTAGGAAAGGCTGGATTTAATTTTGCAGAAAAAAAGCATGCGACAAGAAGCTGGGCGATACAGAAGTGTTAAACTCTAATCTAACATTGTTCTGGGAAGGCACAAACCTATTCAAGACACAATAACTTCTATATTAACACAGGATTGTGGTTGAGAATTTAAATGCCACAAAGCTGGAGGAATTCCCACAACAATCAAATTTCCGGCCTCTGTGGTATTGAAGATTAATTTTAGTCTGGGCAATGTTTTTGTATGATAAACCCATTAAAAGCTTTGATGAGGAAAGGCAGCCACGAGGTGGAGGAATTGGAGGACTTGGTGGTGAGTTGTGAGCAAGCAGAGATCACAGGCACAGGATACTGACACTCAGGCGTATATACCTTGGCACAAAATCATAGAATTATAGAATGGTTTAGGTTGGAAAGGACCTTTAAGATCATCAAGTCCAACCGTTAACCTAACCCTGCCATCCCACTACTAAACCCTGTCCCTCAGCACCTCGTCTGCCCAGCCTGTAAATACCTCCAGGGATGGGGACTCCACCACTTCCCTGGGCAGCCCCTTCCAGTGCTTGACAGCCCTTTTGGGGAAGAAATTTTTGCTAATGTCTAAGATTTTTGGTAATGTCTAAATGTATCTGTTCTTATGCTAGCTCTCGGGATGGTTGCAGAGAACTGAGATAATCGCTTTTGTGCTTGTGGTTGAAAAACATATAGATGAAATGTTTTTGTGTGATGGTCTCTTAAAGAGAACTGGATGTTTTCAACCTTGTGTAAAAAGCCTACGAAAACAGACTATTTATGCTTACAGCTTATTTTCTCTTCCCTGAAAGGTCCATTCCTCAGTCCCACTTTGTTAGCTTTGTGTGGAAAAATGATGGTCAGCGCCGCTTTCAACATCGTGTATATTTATACATCTGAACTGTACCCAACAGTGCTGAGGTAATCTAACAGAGCTTCTGGGTAAATGAAAACACTTCTTGCGCGCAGCGATACGGATCGCTGGTGGGCTTGAATATTTATCTGTGGTTATTTTTACCTGAAATAGCAACATGAGTTCTTTCTGTAATTAAATAGAATGGTTTAGGTTGGAAAGGACCTTTAAGATCATCAAGTCCAACCGTTAACCTAACCCTGCCATCCCACCACTAAACCCTGTCTCTACGCACCTCGTCTACCTGTCTTTTAAATACCTCCAGGGATGGGGACTCAAGGAGGTGATCCCCAATGACAGGCTGATGCATGCCTCACCTGGGCATGGCTGAAGGGCAAATAAGCAAGATCGAAATCTACAGCCAGAACACAGCCCACTGTATTTTATATATTGGAATATGAGCCATGCATTTCAACTGACTCTGCGTAATGACCAATCAGTCCTTCATTTTACCTCAGCTCAGCTAGCATATACTGCTTTGGACAGCAGTGGTACCATGGAATTGATGCAGGAGTAAACAGTAAATGCCAATCATATTTGTGACTTAATGTTCAAAGGTAATTTTCTCTTTTTATAAGCTCTATAATTCGAATTGTGTGATTTTATAACCAGGAGTTGTAGCCTCTCTACACTACGCTTGCTAGTTTTTGAGGGTAAAGCAACTTGTGCTGCTAAGCAGGTGTGCAAGCCCTATTTTGTAACATCCAAAGTTTTCTTCATGACCTCTGGTTACTGTCCTTGATACATGAGTTTTATTTACAGTGCCTAGAAGACACTGAGTCCACAAATGATTATGGCCAGACCTGCGGGATATCTGTACTTGACAACCAGACATTTATGACACCTGGGCATTTGGAGTTTTTAACTTGCTAATAAGGCTGGGGCCAAGCAGGTAGCATCCTGGGAGAGAAAATAACCTGTGGCCAAACCCCGTAAAATCCCACAAAACACTTTCTGATACTGCCCCAGATATTCTGATATTTTTGCTGTAAAATAAACAACTTCACAAGGGAAGAAAGTGCTATTTCATGGGAAAATAGAAACATGAAGAAGACAAGTTCTAGAAAAGCTGCAGTGGAAAGACTCCTGGGGTGAATATAAGGACTGACACAGGTCAGAGGATATAAGTTTTGCATACTGTTTCTCTTGAAGAAAAGGGTTGTGGGTCTCATAGTCTTCTCCTTCCGGCACACCAATGACAACCTGAAAAATGGTTGTGGCTTTGTCAACTGGGCAAAATACTGCTAACGCTTTCTTAATAGTATTAGGTGTTAATCCATGTTCTGTACTTGCTTGTGATGATATAAGCTCAGAGTATCCACTGGTTCCTCTTAAGTTGTTCTATATTTGCCTATACTAACAGAGTTAAAATTCACCCTGATATTTTTACAGGCTATTATTTGGCAGACCAGCTTAGCTTTAATGTGACTTGCTGTAACTATGCATGGAATTTATTTGTACATTTTACAATTTTTTAATGTACAATGCCTGTATGTTGCACTGATTTAGACTAATGATACTGGGAAAACCAAGTCACGAATTGGAACAATTCAATTAGAAACTAGGGAGACAGGATTGGAGATGCTGCAAGAGTTATGTTTGTTCTATATTCATGCTACATTTATTCATGCTTAAAAATGGAAGCGGGGGAAGTAGAGGTTCAGTTTGGCTGATTGCCTTACTTCATTCCAGCTCTTGATGAGATTTTCACTGCAACACTGTATTTTGTGGAACCCCTTTATTAAATTTGTTCATCCCATTCTGGTATTAAAGGTTTTCTTGCAGTGGCAGATGCTTTAAAAAATGCAGTCCAGAAAGACTGAGAAAGCCTTTGAATTATAATTTTTCTGAATGAGTAAGATCTCTGTTTATATATATTACTTACATAGAATATATAAATATTTATAACTGCAGTTGTTTGTAACACCTGTGACATAATGTTTAATCTATATATTATAGGTTATATAAATATATAGCATATGCATATTCCTATTTTATGGTGTGTGTACACAGACACATATATATCTTATAGGACAGATGAAAACAAAGTTTCACTGTGCTGCCAGCAGGGCATCAGCTCTTAGTTTGTTGCTGGAGGCTGGAATGTAGGCTACTTCACTTAACTAACGAATTGCTCGGGGAACTGTACCCGCTGTGCTACCTTGGCATGCGAGACTGAGCACAGATGAGCTATGCTAGATGACCTCCAAGAAGGCAGCAAATAGCATGTCCCTGGGAAAAGAGGGCAAGGGCCTCAGCTCCCGGCTGACCCTGGGTTTAGGGCTGGAGGGCAGCAGGTCTTGCGCATCCCATGTTGGGGCTCTGCTCACTGGGGCAGCATGAGAAGGAACTCATGCAGACACAAACTTATAATGCAAAACTTTGAGAGAAGCACCTGGTGGGAGCCCACCTTCTCCTCTCCTTTGGACAACTGGCTATTCAGCAATGTGCTAGCACTCCCAAGGAAACTTCCAGGATTATTGCTTCGTTGTTAAGGGGCTTCCAGGCAGCAGGGGAATGTTGGCATCTTCTTTAGTGCTTTGAATCATTCTTCAGGGGCCTTCTTGCAGACCTGACTCTTTCCGCAGGCTAAGTAGCCTGAAGCTGGGTACTCTGAATTATTTTATTATTGATGCCTTCTGTGGCCAGGCATCTGGTTTTGAGATGTTCAGCACTTGCGTTAGGCAACTAAAGTAGGCGGTCTGAATAGATGCCGTTGTGCCAGAGGACTGCAGGGAGAACAAGTGCCAAATTTAAGATTATATTCTACAAACAGAAAGCTTATTGCTGCTGTCTAGCTCAGCAAGATAATTCAAAGCCAAGAGTGAACTGGCTCTACTTATTTCTAATTTTGAGTCCAAGCACAGAAGGCAAGTAATTTGTTTTGGACTTGGATTTGCAGATGGGAACACTGACACACTGCATCTGGATATTTACCTTATGTATTTGTAATTTTATTAATGAAAAGTCATGGAATCTAAACAACCAGCTAGTGAATTGCTTGCAAAGCTTGCTTTAAATTTTGTATGTATTTTATCTAAGTACTGAAGTATGGGTTTCAGCATGTTCCTTTTTCTGTTTTCACTGCTTCGATTTATTCTGTAAGAAGTTCTGTTTGCCTGTCCTTCAAATTCATGCATTTGAATGTGACTTTTGCATGCTTTTGGTATTAACCTGTGCGTGCCTGCAGGGCTATGATTTTATTGGCATCATGGAAACGTGGTGAGATGGCTCCTATAACTGGAGTGTTGGAATGGAAGGATACTGGCTCTTCAGGAAGGACAAGCAGGAGGCACAAGGAAGGGGTGTTGCCCTCTATGTCAATGACCAGCTGGGGTGCATGGAGCTCTGCCTGGGGATGGATGAGGAGCTGAGGGAGAGCTGTGGGTCAGAATTAAAGGGAGGGCAGGCACAAGTGACATTATAGTGGGGGTCTGCTACAGGCCACCCAACCAGGAAGACCGAGTGGATGAGGCCCTCTATAGACAGATAGGAGCAGCCTCACATTCACAAGCCCTGGTCCTCATGGGAGACTTCAACCACTCCGATATCTATTAGAGGGACAGCACAGCAGGGCATAAGCGATCTGGGAGGTTCCTGGAATGCCTTGATGATAAATTGCTTCTCCAAGTGGTAGAGGAGAGGGCAGATTTAGATTAGATATAATGAAGAAATTCTTCACTATGAAGGTGGTGAGGCATTGGAACAGGTTGCCTAGAGAAGTTGTGGATGCCCTAGCCCTGGAAGTGTTCAAGTCCAGGTTGGATGGGACTTTGAGCAACCAGGTCTTGTGGAAGGCGTCCCTGCCCATGGCAGGGGAGTTGGAACTAGATGATCTTTAAGGTCCCTTCCAACCCAAACCATTCTATGGTTCTATGATTCTATGATAACCTTTTGCTTTCCATTTTGCGTGCTTATGACTGTCAGTGCACATTGTGAAAATAAACTGACTTATTCAAAAAGAACTGTCCTTTTTCTGTCCACCTGTGCTTGACTCTTTGGGAAAAGAGGACATGGACGAGGAGGGAAAGTAGGCTGGAGCACACAATAATAAACGGCATTCCGAACTCATGCAGACACAAACTTATAATGCAAAACTTTGAGAGAAGCACCTGGTGGGAGCCCACCTTCTCCTCTCCTTTGGACAACTGGCTATTCAGCAATGTGCTAGCACTCCCAAGGAAACTTCCAGGATTATTGCTTCGTTGTTAAGGGGCTTCCAGGCAGCAGGGGAATGTTGGCATCTTCTTTAGTGCTTTGAATCATTCTTCAGGGGCCTTCTTGCAGACCTGACTCTTTCCGCAGGCTAAGTAGCCTGAAGCTGGGTACTCTGAATTATTTTATTATTGATGCCTTCTGTGGCCAGGCATCTGGTTTTGAGATGTTCAGCACTTGCGTTAGGCAACTAAAGTAGGCGGTCTGAATAGATGCCGTTGTGCCAGAGGACTGCAGGGAGAACAAGTGCCAAATTTAAGATTATATTCTACAAACAGAAAGCTTATTGCTGCTGTCTAGCTCAGCAAGATAATTCAAAGCCAAGAGTGAACTGGCTCTACTTATTTCTAATTTTGAGTCCAAGCACAGAAGGCAAGTAATTTGTTTTGGACTTGGATTTGCAGATGGGAACACTGACACACTGCATCTGGATATTTACCTTATGTATTTGTAATTTTATTAATGAAAAGTCATGGAATCTAAACAACCAGCTAGTGAATTGCTTGCAAAGCTTGCTTTAAATTTTGTATGTATTTTATCTAAGTACTGAAGTATGGGTTTCAGCATGTTCCTTTTTCTGTTTTCACTGCTTCGATTTATTCTGTAAGAAGTTCTGTTTGCCTGTCCTTCAAATTCATGCATTTGAATGTGACTTTTGCATGCTTTTGGTATTAACCTGTGCGTGCCTGCAGGGCTATGATTTTATTGGCATCATGGAAACGTGGTGAGATGGCTCCTATAACTGGAGTGTTGGAATGGAAGGATACTGGCTCTTCAGGAAGGACAAGCAGGAGGCACAAGGAAGGGGTGTTGCCCTCTATGTCAATGACCAGCTGGGGTGCATGGAGCTCTGCCTGGGGATGGATGAGGAGCTGAGGGAGAGCTGTGGGTCAGAATTAAAGGGAGGGCAGGCACAAGTGACATTATAGTGGGGGTCTGCTACAGGCCACCCAACCAGGAAGACCGAGTGGATGAGGCCCTCTATAGACAGATAGGAGCAGCCTCACATTCACAAGCCCTGGTCCTCATGGGAGACTTCAACCACTCCGATATCTATTAGAGGGACAGCACAGCAGGGCATAAGCGATCTGGGAGGTTCCTGGAATGCCTTGATGATAAATTCCTTCTCCAAGTGGTAGAGGAGAGGGCAGATTTAGATTAGATATAAGGAAGAAATTCTTCACTATGAAGGTGGTGAGGCATTGGAACAGGTTGCCTAGAGAAGTTGTGGATGCCCTAGCCCTGGAAGTGTTCAAGTCCAGGTTGGATGGGACTTTGAGCAACCAGGTCTTGTGGAAGGCGTCCCTGCCCATGGCAGGGGAGTTGGAACTAGATGATCTTTAAGGTCCCTTCCAACCCAAACCATTCTATGGTTCTATGATTCTATGATAACCTTTTGCTTTCCATTTTGCGTGCTTATGACTGTCAGTGCACATTGTGAAAATAAACTGACTTATTCAAAAAGAACTGTCCTTTTTCTGTCCACCTGTGCTTGACTCTTTGGGAAAAGAGGACATGGACGAGGAGGGAAAGTAGGCTGGAGCACACAATAATAAACCTACCTGAACTCCTTTTCCCTTCCTCAGCAGGCTAAATCAATTTTAGCTGGACATCGGAGAATCCTTGGCAGCATGCCTTTGAATAAACTTGTGTTAGCTGGCCTTCCTCAGCTCTCTCTCAGTGCTCTAAGGCATCTACTATGAAATATGGGGAATGGTGCAATCTGAGCTCAATATTGAATCCAGTTCTGCACGCTAGCATCCAGTACGGAGGTGACAGCTCCAGACTTTCTTACCCTTTTTCCCCCTGCCTTTCAGTAGGAGCACTGCAGTCCTTTCTCTCCTTAACAGAACTCTTCAAGCTTTCCAGGTCCCAAAAGCTTTGTTTTGCTTCCCATGTAAAAATACATGTCTTTATTCTTGTGCAAATGATGTAGCTGACAAGTGCTATCCAGGAGTAACTTTACCAGCTTCAGCTGAGGGTTTGGTAAATGGAACTCACAACTGAATTTGGATGCCTGAATGAAGGGCTAGTGCAAGGCAGGAAAACTCTGAAGGGCAAATCAGGCCTCTGACATAATCAAGAAATTCTTACCAAGTAGAAAAGCAGTCTAATTTTTGAAAGGGTTTGCTGTAAAATCAAAATTTAACAACTTTCTTGCTTGAGTTTCTAGACATTTGCAATCCTTTTAAAATCAACGCAGGCATGAAGTGTTGCAAAAGAATTTGGGGTGGAATATGGTCCACTGTGAAATCAATAGCTGGACATTGTATCGGTTTTTTGTGCTTTCTATGCAGTAATTTGAAGGGGAGAGAGGGATTGTCTTGTGGGTACTCTATCGCTTTGCTGCCTTTCTAATTTGCTGTTGTGGGAACATAAAATTACTTGTCCATTGTGTCACTCAATGTATAGCAAGTAGCTTGAAATGACTCCTATTGAAAAAGCAATTACCTCTCCAGCAGCAAAGAAAGGCATGCAGATGTCATGGCCTTTTTTCTAGGAAAGCTGCTTAATGACACGGGACATGTACATAAAAAAGTAATAAGTCTGTTTTACAGCCTTGTTGTATACTGGACTTTTCACATTTCAGAATTCTTACTCCTGAGGAGCTTCTGCGTATGTGTGGGCGTACGTGTGTGGGTGTGTGTGAGAATCAAAGGAACATGGTGTCCTTTGCTTTAATAGTTTATTTTATGTTATTGCTTTGTGTTTTGCAGTCCCTCTAGCCAATCTGCATTTATGAACTGAAGAGAATAGGAGCCAGGGGCCTAATATTACAGTAAATTAGGTACTGAATTTCTACTTGAGTGATTTAGTTTTGAATTTAGCCTTTATTCTAACTAGTTAATGTACAGAGATATCATATTGGGAGTTAGGAGACTTGCCTCTTTCCTCAGCAACAAGAAGATGGTAGTCAGGGGGTGAAGGATGCTTGTCTTTAAAACTATGTTTTCTCCAGTCTTTTGGGATGTTTCTCAGGCCTTTATATGGCCTGTCTCGGACATTCAGGGGTCCAGTTGCTAGGGCTACCGGGATTTTTAATTGTGACTAGAGCAGGAGCAGAATGATTTCTATCCACAGCAGGGAAAATGTAGTGGCTGCATTTTTCAGATTCATTTGGAGCAAGAAACTGTTTATATTACCAGTCTGAAAAAAAATCGTTATTCTTTGATAATTTTATTTTCTACCATTGCTAAAAGCAAACTGGGTTAGCAGAGAGGAAATTCATAGAGTTTACCTTTTCCCATTTCACAGTTTATGAGACACTTTGTGCTGGAAATATCATCAGATTAGACTGCTGCTTCTGTTCCTTTTTCAGCAAAGGTAGTAACATGCTTATGGGCTTGAATTTATTCAGATTCCTAGGAATATAGCCTTCTTTAAGGAAAACTGTGCTCTGGTGCCACTGAAAGGGATTGGATTAATCCTCTGAATAATTGCCTCCCCTTTTTATACTGTAAATATTGTAAAATTAGCTGTGTCAAAAATTCGCTCCTTTTGATTTTGCAGTGGCATTATGCTTCCAGATTCAAATTTTCACAATAAATTGTCATGGATATTTCACATAACAATTGCTACAGCCTTTTATCTTCTCACCCCTGGCCACCCTTACTGCTAGAGCTCAGGAGGTTTAATTGTATGAGATTTTCAGGAACCGCAGTAATGTGTTTCTGCTGGGATGATCAGTGAGCTTGGTTAAAAAGATAGTGTCATCCCCTGTTACTGGCGGAGGCTTCCAGGCACGGTCTCACAAGGGCAGCCCCAAACTGCTTAGGTGAGAGCAGCCCTTGTGCCCCACATGAGTGCAGGTACCCCAGCTAGCAAATCCCCAGGAGTGGCTCCGGGAAGTCATCCTGGACCTCTGGAGAACAGCTTGAGCACCTGGATATTTGGGCTTTTCCCTCTTTCCAATTCACTTACCTTGGTAAGACTTTCTGCTGTGTTATTTATTTCCCTGTTCGGAAGCCATGCTGGTTTATATTAGCCTCAGTTAAAAATGACATCATATGTGAGGTTGGAAACCCAAAGGAGTTTCTTCATGACACCTTTATAGCCACAGTTACTTTGATTAAACACAGAAGACAGCAATAAAATACAATGGTTAGGCAGCTGATGTTGAAACTGCTGCTTTTTATACCAAAATATCAGCATCTCACTGTCAACTCATGTTTGCCTATCTGCTTTCGGTACCCATGCAATGCCTCCTGTTACCTAAGTTTCTTCTTTTGAAGCAGGGACTACCTCGTTTGACTATGTATGTGATGGTTGCTGTGGTCCTGTTAGGAAAACAAACTTTCTAAAGGAAAAGACCATAGTGATCTGTGCAACGTGCTGTTTAGATGGTCATGAGATTACAAACCTATTGTCACTCCAGAAAAAAAAAAGTGATGTATTTTACTAAAACTTTTACTAAACCCAATTATTTGGCCAGAATCATGTTGACTGCAGCTGAAAAGGACTGGTGCTTTATGATGGATTATTGACTCTGGGCTGAACATGAGCCAAAATTGCAAAGAAGGTAAACTATACGCTGAGCCACTTTAGGAGGAATGTGGCCAACAGATTTGTACCCCTCTTGTTGGCATTGGTGAGGCTGCCACTAGGCCAGTGCATCTAGATTTAGGCCTCTAAATCCAGTTCAAGATGGATATGGAAAGAACTGAAGAAGGTCCAGTGAAGTGCCCTCAAGGTGGCTCGGAGCGGGACCACACACTGCATGAGGGGAGGCTGGGGGTGGAAGTAACAGCAGCCTGCAGCCTGCAGCTACTTGAAGGGCAGGTAAAAAGATGATGGACAAATTCTTCTTGGTGGTGTACAATGATACAACAAGTGGCAACAGCCACTTAGTGTGGTGTGGACATTCAGGTTGAACACTAGAAAAATCTGTTCCACCAGGGGGGCAGGGCAGCACTGGAACAGGTGACCAGAGAGGTTTTGTGGTATTCATCCTTGGAGATTTTGCAGACTGGGCTGGACAAAGCCACAGATGACCTGACTGAGTACTGATGTAAGTCCTTCTTCAAGCAGGACGTGCACGGGATGACATCCAAGTGCCTTCGAGTCAACACTTACAGAGTTCTGTGACTTTGTATCTATATCTACATTACACTTCTGGCAAAGGGCCTAATCCTGGAAACCCAGAATACCGTTAAGACCTGGCACCTGGCATCCATAATGCACTATAAAGTCAGCCTCCCTTGCAAGTTTAATCCATCCTGAGACAGGTGATTTGTAGGGAGGACTCCTGGACTCCTGATATGACATTGGCCATGTGATGCCTCCGAAAAGGCAGAAGGAGGCTGTACGGTGTGCCGTGGTCTGCTAGTGTAGCAAACAAGCGCAGTGCCACCTGAAAGCACAGGGCATTTCAGGATCCCTTTTCAAGGAATATCAGCTCACAAGGGTACGGAGGAAGTTAACTAGAATTACCCATTTCATACTAGAGGTATGAAACCTCTTCTGTATGACTGGATATAGGAGGATATTTAGTGTGCAAAAGATGACTGTGGTGTGGAGAGAGAGAGGACAGAAATCTGAGTGTCAGGGAGAAGGTGAATAGAGGTTAATTGGCTGTTTGCTATGTTGCAACACAAGGACTGAGAGAATATGAAATAACACTAATGAACAGAAATCTTAAAATGATCAAAATTTTATAGTTCTTTGTACCACGTGTAGTTACTAGGGTAGCTGGGAACATCTTTGCCACAGGATGTTGTGGGTGAGAAGGGTTTACATAAGTTCAAAAGGAGCTGGATGGAAGAAAAAAAACATCGAGTCCTGTTGGGTACAATTAACCCTTGGCTCTGGAAGTCTCAAACTGCAAATTACTGGAGTACTGGAGAATATATGGAGGAAGTATCACTATATGCTTGCTATATTCTTGTACTCTTCCCTAGGCACCACCTGGTGGTGGCCACTCTTAGAGACAGGATACTGGGTTAGGTGGGCTGTCAGTCTGGTCATCTACACTCGGTACACAGAAAGAGAACTACAGCAGTGCGTGCTGTGGCTGGGTGATTTGCCCTACAGCCTGGCCTTGAAGCTGCGCCAGTGCAGCAGTGGAGGCACAGGAAAGGGTAGCGCCTGGCAAAGGGCTCAAGAAACTGTAGTGTATGGACAGAAGGACCGATCTGTTGATGCCTGAATAGCAACATGCAATAAAGCAAGCTTCTAAGGTGTTGATGTGATGCTTAACTATTCCATATTTGTGAAGCCAGGAAGGGAAAAGAGAAAAGATGTCAGAACCTGAGCGATCCCTAGCGCTGCACATCCAGCGATAATGCTGTTCCAGTGGCCAGGGCATCAGGGAGATGAAACAATCCCACTCTGTTTTGCAGAGGACTGGATGTGGAGTCTCTGTTCAGAGTGCTCACGGCACAGACATCTGTGTTCACAATGCTTTTATAGCTTCTATAGGTTTGAACGCAGCCAAGATTCAACACCTAGCGCGATGTTTACCCGTTCACTAAGTATCATTGGCATTGCTTCATTTTCTAGTTAACTCAGCTGAGACAAGCCAACTCATCCACGGATGTCAGTGGCCTGAGATCAAGCCCCACTCTTTGCAGACAGACTGTATTAAGGTCATGCCTGTATTACTGAATTCAGCAGCATTTCCCATATCCTGGCTCCAGGTGGATCCTCAAGCCCCATTCCACCTCCTGTGGTATCAGGTTTGCACCAACTCCTCCCCATTCAAACCTCTTAATCCTTCTGTGGAAGTATGGCAACCCCCAAAAAGTAAGCTATAACCTAAACAGCCATAATGGGTGAATGCAAATGAATGAGAATGAGGAAAAAGCCCATAGAAAAGTCCTTCTCCCACCATCCACTGGAGGAAGATGAAGACTATCTCTGATACAAGCTTCTGAAGACAGGTACATACCTAACGTGGCATCCATGCTGCCTGTCTCAGCCAGTGGCTGGCAATGGACACTGACGGAGGACAGAGTTCTAACAACAGGATTGAGTCAAACTATCCAGACTGTGATGGACACAAGGCTGGACCCTAGTGATGAGGGTCAGCCCTCAGTGGTGACCAGGGGCCTGGAATGCCAATCTTAACTGGATGCTTGAAAAAGAGTTGGGGTCCATGGCCTGTGTCTCATCCATGGAGGCTTCACAGCAGAGTGCTGTGAGGCAAATAAGGAATGACTGTTGAATTCCTCAGGGCTGCCTATTTTCCTTCCAGACATAAACAGAGGGACAGACACAAAATGGTTGCGCTCATGTCCTGGTTTCATCTGGGATAAAGTTAATTTTCTTCCTAGTAGCTGGCATAGTGCTGTGGTTTGGATTTAGGATGAGGAGAATGTTGATAACACCCTGATGGTTTAGTTGTTACTGAGCAGTGCTTACACCAGTCAAGGACTTTTTAGCTTCCCCTGCTCTGCCAGGGGCACCAGGAACTGGGAGGGGGCACAGCCAGGACAGCTGACCCCAACTGGCCACAGGGTGATTCCAGACCATATAATGTCATGCTTGGGGGGAGTTGGCTAGGGGGCAGCGATTGCTGCTTGGGATGGGCTGGGCATTGGTCAACATGTGGTGAGCAGTAGTATTGTGCACCACTTGTTTTGTATATTCTGTATATCCTATTACCATTATTATTATTATTGATATTATTATTATTATTAATGTTAGTCTTTTCCTCTACTGCTTTATTAAACTGTCTTTATCTCAACCCACGGGTTTCACTTTTTTCCGATTTCTCTCCCCCCTCCCACTGAGGGAGGGGAGGAATGAGCAAGCGGCTGCGTGGTGTTCAGCTGCCTGCCGGGTTAAACCACGACAGCTCACATTGGGAGCTAGTCTATGCATGGCTGCTTTTGTATGGGTTTCTTTTAATTTTTTATGTCATTTAAATGTTTGTGTTTTAGTTCATTACAAATCTTAAAACAAGACTCTTAAAGAAAAAGTAGTTTTTTATCCAGTGACCTACAAAAAGTAATTGCTGCCTTTCCAGGCATTCTGTTTAAAAATTAATGATCAGAGTAGTCCAGCAGTGAAACTATTCTATTAAAAAGGAGATAATTTTTTAAAACCACGCACCAAAGACACTTACAAAGGAACAAACCAAGCCACCTGTTTTGAGAACTGCACTAAGAAATGTAAATTGCAGTACCTAGTGCAGCCCCTCCCGTGAGCCTGCTTGTGAGTTTTGCTGCAGTGCACACAGGTCCCAGTGGCTCCTTCCCTGCTCCTTGGCAAGCCCCTGCCACCTGGAAAAGCGAGTGCTGTGGTTCCCGGGGCCCCTCCTGCTGCGGCCCCTGGGTGACCCAGCACCCCTGAATCCCACTGCCTGCCCGAGGGGGCTGGTCCCTCCCTGTGGCTGCATGCTGTGCCCTGGTGAGAGGCACATGTCCCACGCCTGGTCTGAACTGTGCTCCTCAGCACTGAAGGACTTATACCTTTTTATAAACCAAAAGCCAGATACCAAAGCAGCTTTCTTCAGTATTTACACTGGAGTGAGTAATCCCCAGCAGCACAGCAGGGCAGGGGAGGCTCTGTCTCCGTGCTCAGACAGCTTTGCCTCCGACCCCTGGGCATGGACCATGGCCACTGCACGTGGAGGACCATCGCCAACGCTGGTGCCTCCTCCAGTGCCCCAGCAAGCTATGGCAGCATCTTCCAGCCCTCCATGAACTTGGGACCAAGCAAAAGGTGGCTTGTTTTCCTGCACAGCCCCACAGGGGAGGGAGGCAGCAGTGCTGGAAAGCAGCAGCTTTGCTACCAGCGTGAGCCCTGGCCTGCTCTGCATTGAACGGGTTTCCTCTGGCCCCCGGTGAAGCGCTGCATATGCTTCGGCACGCTCCCAGCACCCCTGCTTGAAGAGGAGAGCAGTCCAAGGCCATCTGTGCTTTCTCTGTGCTATTAAGGGATCAGCAGCTGGCCATCTCAGCTGTGTCTGCTCTAATAAATTAAGCAGTGCCAGGGCACATCACTGGACTTTATTATTTATATTGTTAAATTATTGAAATGCCCCCTGGCTTGCTTTTGGCCAAGTAGTACTCTCCCAAACGATTCCCAGGCACAGCGCAGAAGTTAGCTTAGGCCAGGGACCGCTCCCAAGTGCGGTGTAGCTATTTTACAGGGTAAGAAAGTTTAATAGTATGGATACAGGCTGTTCCATACCACGTGGCCTTAGAGTCAGGGAGCAGCTTCAGGCACGCTTCGTTCAGCAGTGTGGGCATAGCTTTTGGATCCAAACATCCTTCATGCCATTGGATCAGCATAAGCTTAAAAATCCAGTCCTGAACAAAAAATCCATCTCATACAAACAATTCAAACAATTGCTTTTTTTTTTTTTTTTCTTACTTCTGTTTGGTCCTGAAATATCTGGCCTTTTCACTTTGTTGGAATACATTTTTTTTCTCCAGCCACTCATTATTATGCTGATTCTAAGAGTCACATAGAGGCATTAGATTTTGCTCTTATTCTTTTAGGGGACCTCTTCAAGGACGGAAAAGGAAGCGCTAAAGCTGCAAAAAGAGTTGAAACGTTTTCTTCCAGCTTGGTAGAAAAATCCTTAAATAACAGCTCCCTTAAAAGCCTATTCCAAACACATTATGTATCCATACACCCACATTTTATATATATGCATACACAGATAACATTCAAAAACTTACTTTCCTTCAAGGGTGAAAAACATCTTATGATCTTGATTTTCTCATGAACACCTTAATGTCCTTACAAATAGTCACAGCTCTAAGTTTTTCTTGGATTTCCTCCTGCTTTTTTTTCTCTGTTAATTTCTTTTTCCAAAGGATTAAATATTTCTTTGCAACACAGACATATTTTACAAACAGTAAATTTAATTTATTCTCTGTGGAATCATCCCAAATATTCAAGCTTTGCTTTGTTGGTTACTGTTTTAAGTGTAATATTAGCTGTGAAAACTGAAGACTTTAATACCCGCTGTTTCTTGGACAAACTTAATATCTTCCTGTATTCCAATCCAGAGACTACAAAGAGAAAACAGCTCTGCTTGTACCCTTACTCCCAGCTGGAGTCACAGAAGCACGCGTTTTGGGGCTGTAAACATTCTGATGGGAATTTCATCCTTACTGTAGGCTTACATTTAAAAAACATTCAACAATGGGAGAGACTGCATTTTCTCAAGCCACAGCAAAGCATGCCCTAGGCACTCCTAAGTCTCTTCTTCAGCCCTGACCCAGAGGAAAAGCTTCATATCACCCCTCCCCCCCCCATGAAATCATTAAATGATGAGCATGAGCTCGGTTTGGATTTGCTACATTCCCACAGAAGAAACATGGGCCTGAATAACAATCCTGGTATTGAAGAGGCCACTTTGCCATTTGCATGGATTTCCCCTGCATGCAGTAGAGAAGGGAAAGGCTTTTAAACCTGCACTCTTGCCCTTTGAGTTCACGAGCACGTAACAGTAAGGGTTTTCAACAGCCTTCTGACTTTGCCAGGAAGAATTATTCCATTGCAAGGACGGAACTAAATGTCTAATTTTAGCTTTAGATCTTCAGTTATTTTCTATCACATCCTATATCTTACTTTCATTATGAGGCTGATCTTTGAAACCTTCAGAAACTCCTCTCAGCCCTGTGGACTTGGATCTCCTCTTGTAGTGCTTTTGCTCTTGGCAATGGCAGAGGTGGCGGGCCATAGGAAGGGAAAGATGACGACTCCCGGCAGCAATGTGGAGCTTAAGAACTAGATTCCATATAGTTTACAAGAGAAAAGCAAAGACACAAATGTCCTTGATAGTGCACTGGAGAGCAAAAAAATATGTAACAAGACAAGACAGAGTTTAGGATGTATTTAAACAAGCAACCAGCTGTAGAATGGAATGCTTGGGGGGAAAAAAATCCCAAACCAAGAGCTTGCTTCAAATTTTGAGTCATGCTGTGGAAAAAAGTTATGTCTCTATTGACAAAGAGGAAAGAGGGAAAGGAAACAGACAGAAGGCAGAGCGGAGGATTAGGAAGGAGTCATACTCAGTGGAAACCAATGAAGTCAAATCTCAGAGTAAATTCCAAGTGTTAAGATAGTCTGAGGGTTTTTGCTGATTTAAAGCCTTTAGAAATCTGTATAATATACTCACTCATTCTCACAAATGAAAACAGTGTGAACAGTTTTATAATTTAACAAAGGATTGGTCCCAAGTTCTCTACACCCTTCATAGTTTTCCTGCAACTAATTTACTTCATTTGGGCTCAGTGAAAAT
Source organism: Egretta garzetta (assembly GCF_000687185.1). Taxonomy (NCBI): domain Eukaryota; kingdom Metazoa; phylum Chordata; class Aves; order Pelecaniformes; family Ardeidae; genus Egretta; species Egretta garzetta. Next base: position 486,791 of record NW_009259713.1, on the reverse strand, counting down.
CATCATTCAAAAAAAAATATTAAAAAATCACTCTTTAAGCAATGGGAAAGGGAAACTTTTTATATCCTATCTAAAATGCTTGTTATTGCATAATTTTGTCTTCCCTTTTAAATCAGAGCATAGCCCTATCTGATAGCAGATATAAATCCATGACATCCATTTATCTTATAAGAAAAACATAATGAAAAGACTAAAGAAAAGTGTCACTGAGGTTTATTGGAAGTGACCAAAAGACAAAGAAAGTTAGACTGATAGATTAAAAGCAGGAAAGCAGATAATTAGATTTTGCTGGCGCTGCGTAGTGGGGCACTATGTCTGTTGCTCCATGTTCAATCCAATCCAACCCAATCCAATCCTATCAAAGCTAAGCCACCCCAGTGGACATGTTGTGGCCATGTTGGCCTGTGGTGGTCAAGGTCTAAAATATGTTTTTTCAAGCACTGTCGTAATGGTAAGGTCTCTGACCTCCATTCTCCCACTGTGTAAGGTCAGGACTGAGCTCCCAGTGGCCATGTGGCTCTTGCTCCTGAGCTCCTAGGTGTGGGTACCTGCCCCAGACTCCTCCTGACTCCTAGGTGGGGTGGCATATGTGCAGCTCAGACACAGCCAGTGGGAGCATGGTTATTACAGGGAACATGAACAACGGCACGTGTTGTGTCCTGACCTAACAGCCCTGGGGCCATGGCAGGGATTAAGTCCAATGTATTTTATAGAATCAGTGGGACAGTGGCCAATTCTCCCCTTCCACTCCTCCAGGTTTCATTAAAATGACTAGCCAAAGGATCAAGGTGGAGTGAAGTGTGAACAGAGGGATGCTCTGAAACCTCCATTAGCAGAGGTACTCTCCACCAGGTGATGGGGAAATGACAAAGTGATCATATAGCCCTCATCCAAGTTGTGGTTACAGCCAGAGTTGGCTCAAGACATTGAGCTCTGTGGGGAAAGTTCAGTATCTGCAAAGAGGGCTCCAGGTGGGTAATAGGGAGAGGAGAGGAAAGAGGGAATATGACGGTTTTAGATAACTGAGTACATGAAACAGATGTATGGATGACTTAGGCTGGGAGAGTAGAGCTTTTGGGAGGCTTGGGGAAAGAATTGGAGTTTTGGAGAGCAGAGGTGGGGGCAGGAGCCTGAGGTTTCTTTCCTCCTTCTCCTATTTCCCCTTGGGATATGGGACTTCCACTTCCCCCTGAGAGCTGTCAGACAGCCAAGTATTCCCCCTGCCTCATATGGTGACTGGCTCCCTCTCCAGGCCCCTTGCGCTTACCTGCCCAGGTAAGCAGTCCCACACTGCTTACCTGCCTGCGCATCTTGGTCTCCTGGGGAGGGAAAGGATGGGACCAGTCAGAGCTCCTAGAGGAGGGGCTAGGAAACCAGGGCTTTCTGCTTCTCCTGTTGCAGGAAAAGGCCACCTTCTCTTGCCCCTAACCCCTCCCAGACCATCAGCTGGAGATGTGAACCTTCAAGAATTCATTTCTATGCCAGTGGATACCAATTTCCCTTTGAAGCTGAGGGCACAAGAGCAGATGGGGCCGTCATTGATTCTGGCAAGATCTGCCACCTTTGTAAGGTGTGGGTAGTGTTTCGGGTTTTTTCTATCAGCAAGAGTTTGTAGTTTGATGCTCAAGTGTTGAGCAATTTATTTTGTTCTTAGAATAATGTAAATAGTTCCAAGATTCAGAGGAACAGAGAATACGTGCAACAGAAAACTTTGTGATTATGTTTTGTGCATTAACAGAGATAACTTACTGTGTTCAAAGTAACTTTATTGTCCAAAGTAAAACCAAAGAGCATGTTGGTATTAACAGAGAACAGAAAATGTACTACTTTTCTCACTGCTTTTCTCTTGCTCTAAACTTTTACTGCTTCCCTCTTTTAGATCTGTAAGATAATAGAGCTAATGACTCTTGGAGACAATGAACTAATCCAGTTAGCCTTGCATCAAAGCCAATATTAGGCAACTGATGGTATTTCCACCCCCTGCAACATGGATTTGGAAGTGTTTGAGTTTGATTTGACAGATGGCACAAAAATATAATAATTCTGTGTACAAAATCTACCCACCTTAACGTTGTTTTGATTCTTTTGAAATTCTTTCTTCAGCTTCATTGCTAACTTCAGGTAATATGTCCATTTCCAATTGCCTGTGACATCTTTCATGACTCCAGCTTCACAGCTTGGTCATTTCTCCTGAGTCCACTTTGATTTCTGTTATGACAAAAGACCTCCTGGTGGTCAGATACATAATTAATGGTAATATGAGGCAGCTATTTCTCCTTTAATATTTCTAGGCTTCTGCAGAAAGCATTGTTGGGCGCTATTATTTTTTTTTCATTTGGCTCTGCTTCTGTGCTTACAGAAATAACAATATTTCATTCGTTCTTTGAAAGGATTCAAACCTTATTTCATCTAAGATCTAAAGGCCAGATTGTGATTTGCATCAGAAACTAAGTCATGGACCAAGCTGCCATTGTGCTTGATGCTTTACTGACAGGCATAAAAAATAGTCCTTGACCAAAAGAGCTTACAACACAGGTATAAAAGGAGTGGCACTAGACAAACAAATTACCAGGGTGGCGCAAGGAATGGATAAAATACCATTGGTCATCATCGTAAGTGGGGCTTGCACACCCATATACAGCAAAGGACCTTTGTTTTCTCTGAGATTTTGTGCTTAGAAAATCTTACGACAAGGGTATGAAAAAATTCACAACTACAGTTCCAGAACAAGTATGCATAGACAGAAGAGTATTTGTAAACATTTCAAGTATGTCTGGTTTTTTTTATAATCCCTTTAAATTGGGAGACTGCATCACAAAGAGGATGGAAACCTGGTGCACTCAGTTTTCATTTGAACTGCAACTTTTTTGTTCATCCTGTACCTTGGATAAGACGTGCAAGCTCCTAGCTTCCTAATTAACTTTTGCAATGGGTACTTAGGAGCATAAATCTTTAATTGAATCTGAATTTTGATGGACTTGTGATTTCACAGTACAGTGTGGCGGATGCTGCATATCATGTGATTAAAGCCCCTTCTATTGTTTGACTGAGGCAGAAAGTTCTTCAAAACGATGACTTCCTTTGTCTCTCACTTAGTACTCATAGTACAACCTGTAAAATGGTGGGAAGCATGATCTAACGAAACACTGAGATAAGACAATACACGACATAGCCTGCACTCGTGACTTTTGATCATTTGCAGTTTTACAGGATGAACGTGCCTGGAAGTTATTGTTCATTACATATTCCACTGGTAATATAAGTTTGAATTAGAGAGATCTAGTCATGTATTCAGAGAGTGTTCAGCTATTTTTCACAGAAAGATGACAGCCAGGCTACTTTCTCCAAGGTAGAATGCCAAAACCAGCATCACAGTCAATCAAATCAGTTGATTGATGGTTCCCTGCTTTATGTGGTTTTGATATTGTTCCCTTAAGAATTATATCATTTGCCCTGCCTGGGCCACTTGGCTGGTGCTGCTTGTCTTGGGTACTTGGAGACTGAATGTATCTGGTCCTTTTGGACTATGCTAGAGAATAAATGCACAACAGCTGCAATACAGCAATGGCAAAAGGAAAGCTAATACCCTCTAATAACCAGAAAACACGACTCCTTTAAGGAAGTACCCAAGAACCAAGAATAAAATGCTCTAAAGAACAGCAGATTATAGCAGTTTAGTGGGTTGGTCTAGAAATAAAGTCTGGAATAAATATAAAAAGATTTGCTATATGGTTTCTAGTGACTAGAGGGAAAGAAATGATTATGCGTTTATATGGGATTAGTGGCAAATTTAGAGTGATATCTTTAATTAAACTTGCAACTACTTGGGTATGACTGAAGGAAATAGATCCTCGTATTTTTCAAGTGTATGTTGTGATTTTTATTAGAATAGCTATAGGATTGACATTTCCCAAGATTAAAAATCCTGAATAAATTACCCAAGCCTATGAGACTGGCTTGCAGATAATGATATCTTAGCCGTAGTTCTTGATTTTTTTATCATCTGAAACCATACAGGAACAGAGTTAATAGGTTTTGAGTTTCTCAGTAATCCAAAGAGGTTGATTTTGTTCTGAATAAAAGCTGTACCCTGATGTAACAAGCTGGCTCTAGCATCAGATATTACAAGAGTCATGGAGACTGACATCCTTCAGAATGAGATGTGCTGATGAAAGTGCTGGGATGTAAGCAGATAAAATTATAGCATTTTCCCATGCCACTCTTGTAGAATATCTAATCTACACAGAAAGGGTGGCTGAGCAGTTTCCAGCTGAATGTTTCAAAATGGAAAGGGAAACCATCGTTCCTCAAACAGCTATAGCATCTGTGTTTCTCCTAACAAAGTCCCGCATAAATCTTGGCCTTATTGTGCCAGCGGTGAACAATGCCACAACCAGGGATAAACCAGTGATGGAACAAACAACCAACATGAGTTTGTCTCAGTGGCATATTGTCTGACATGTCACGCAGCATGGTGAGTTGCAGCACATACCAAAACAACATGAGGTAGAATATTTGATGTCAAAAGACAAGATTTGGTTGGTTGTCAGTATTCCCTTGGAAACAGAGGTTGCAAAAGCCAGGGCCAAGCTGATAATGAATTAGCAGACACTCAGATTTACCAACTAGCTAATTATATCCTAGCTTCTGTGCTTGTCTTCTGTGGTGACTTCATCTATTCTTTCTGCCTGATGGTGGCATAGAGCAGTTCTAGGTCTAGATACAAAACAGCATAGCGTAATTCATATGGTTTATTGGCCTGGCTTACATTAAAAGCATCAGTTTTTTATGTGACTAGAAAGCACAGATGCTGCAGTTGCAATTTACTGAACTAATGAATTTTCACAATGGTTTCATTCCCATCAAATGATGCTGAAAGCTACTTGCTGTGTGTACTGCATTTCTGTTTTGAACATCCTTCCCCAGAGACTAATATACGAGGACTTCGCAGAGCACGAAAATGGAGCATCTATGATAGCCATTCCCCAAGTCAGTGACTAAAAAGAAAATGAGACTACCTCATATGAAGTGGACCCAGCTGACAGAGCAGATTGAATTTTCTTTTTAAATTATAGCAATCAGCTGCAATATTTTTGTTTAACACAACTTTTTACAATGTAATAGTTATGGATCTATATGTATCCAGTTATTTCCAGGAAGAAGAGAAATTGAAAAACAGGCAGATTGCATGCTTCTAATTTCAACTTGCATGCTTCTCTTTTTCTGGTTATGATCAGAGACAATAAAAGAAATAGCTCCCTTTTGGGGAAGTGTAAAAGAAAACCAAACAGGGTTTTTATGACCAGGTGACCTGCCTAGTGGATGAGGGAAAGGTTGTGGATGTTGTCTACCTGGACTTTAGTAAAGCCTTTGACACTGTTTCCCACACCATTCCCCTAGAGAAGCTGGTGGCTCATGGCTTGGACAGGTTTACTCTTTGCTGGGTAAAAAACTGGCTGGATAGCTGAGCCCAGAGAGTTGTGGTGAATGGAGCTAAATACAGTTGGCAGCTGGTCACAAGGGGTGTTCCCCAGGGCTCAGTATGGGGCCCAGTTCTGTTTAATATCTTTATCAATGACCTGGACGAGGGAATTGAGTGCACCCTCAGCAAGTTTGCAAACAATACCAAGCTGGGTGGAAGTGTTGATCTGCTTGAGGGGAGGAGGACACTGCAGAGGGACCTGGACAGGCTGGATCGATGGGCCAAGGCCAACTGTATGAGGTTCAACAAGGCCAAGTGCCAGGTCCTGCACTTGGGTCACCACAACCCCATGCAATGCTACAGGCTTGGGGAAGAGAGGCTGGAAAGCTGCTTGGCAGAAAAGGATCTGGGGGTACTGGTTGACAGCTGGCTGAATGAGCCAGCAGTGTGCCTGGGTGGCCAAGAAGGCCAATGGCATCCTGGCTTGTATCAGCGACAGTGTGGCCAGGAGGAGCAGGGAAGCAAGTGTCCCCCTGTACTCGGCACTGATGAGGCCATACCTTGAATTCTGTGTTCACTTTTGGGCCCCTCAATTTAAGAAAGACATTGAGGTGCTGGAGCGTGTTTAAAGAAGGGCAACAAGGCTGGTGAGGGGTCTGGAGCACAAGGCTTCTGAGGAGCAGCCGAGGGAACTGGGGTTGTATAGTCTGGAGAAGAGGAAGCTGAGGGGAGACCTGATCACCCTCTACAACTGCCTGACAGGAGGGTGTAGCGAGGTGGGGGTTGGTGTCTTCTCCCAAGTAAGAAGCGTGAGAGGAAATGGCCTCAAGTTGCATCAAGGGAGATTTGGACTGGATATTAGGAAAAATTCTTTACTGAAAGAGTGGTTAAGCATTGGAATGGGCTGCCCAGGGAAGTGGTGGAGGTATTTAAAAAATGCGTAGATGTGGCACTTTGGGACATGGTTTAGTAGGCATTGTGGTGTTGAGTTGGCAGTTGGACTTGATGATCTTGGAGGTCTTTTTCAACCTTAATGACTCTATGTTTCTTAGTTTTTATGTCTGTATAAGTCAGGGACAGACTGTGAGTTACTCGACACGAGGGATCTGAAGCCTCCACTGAAGGAGTCTTCAGAAAAAACAGGGAGGGACCAATAATTTATGAATCAGGACTAAGGAGCACTATCCAGAGTGCTTAGAAAAATATACTTATTCAGTACCTCACTGGTGAGCTTTTTTTATAGGCCAAGACCACAGAGAATTCCAGTTTGACTGAACTTCTGAAACCCTGTATCATTCT
>NW_009259713.1:419110-480039 GCF_000687185.1 Egretta garzetta | reverse complement strand
AGAGCCAACAGTCCAGTGATTTGGCTCCACATTTAGGATGTGCCGGGCCCATCTAAATTAGGCTGAAGACATGCTGACCTGTGATGCTCATGGCAATCACTTAAGACGTGGGTGACTGGCTGCTCATGAGTCTTGTGTCTTTGAAAGTATTTGTTGGGAACTTTCATCCTAGACTAGAAATATCCTTCTGAGGATTTCAATAAGTCTGTGTGTTGACCATATTCTGCACAAAGATTTAACTTTGCTTGCCACTCCCCAATGAGACAGCAAGAAGTCTGTTTTTCCCAGCTGGTTCTCCTCTTCTGGTAGCACCCTATCAGCATGGTAAAAGTATTCTCCAGTGGGTATAGAGCATGAAATCTGCCCTACTGAACTGAACTGGACAAGGTACATGAAAGGGCATGACACACAGATGTGCTCTGCATCCTTTAGTAGTCAGCATCTGCAGCAGTCATTTAGCTAGGGATGAGCTAAAGAAAGAAAGAGAGTGTGTCTTCGCTCATTACTTTGGAGCAACTGAAACTCACTTTGCTAATAAATTAAATCTGGTTAAGTGTTAAATGTCTTGAAGGGAGGCAAGAGCAGAGAATGACAAGTACTTGTGAAAGGCTTGCGATGAAACTTGAGCGCTTTCCCAGTGGAAGTTGAGCTAAACAGCCTAATAGTCCAGGAAAACTATTCTGGGGAAAATATATGGCTTTAAGGCTACAGCATCCTTTCTTTATGTCAACTCTTCTATATAAACTATATTTTTTACTTCTCACAGTTCTCTGTGGGGCTTAGTGACCGTGTCCTTAGTTACTCTCATCGATTACTATTCTTGTAGTTTTTTTAATTCAGAACTTGTCTCCCTCTCCCCTCAGCAAGTCAGTCCAGGTCAAGATGAGATGGTGCAAGAAGCAACATCCCCTTGAACTTCCTTCTAAGAAATACCATGAGTGAAGAAATTTCCCCCTCTCTTCCTGCTTTTCCCACCATCTCTCTGACCCAGTTCATAAGGTGGTCCATGACCACTTGTCTGGACACAGCTGGGGGTTTGCATGCCACAAAGAGTGTAGCATTTCATTACAGTGGCATTTGTCCAAAGGCTCTGCGAAAGTAAAGTACGTCTCAGTTCCCTTAATCCTCCGTCTTGAGATATCTTGCCCATCTCAGCAGCACTGTGTCTCCTCTTTCATGTAATTCTTTTTGCCTGCTGATCAATAGTTATAATCTCAGCCAAAGATTTCTCATCATTAAACGCTGAAGGACACTACAGCTCTGCCTTTTTCTCATTACCTTTGTTTTGTCCCATTTTGTTCTCCTCTATTCCTCTGCCACCTTAATTTCCTTTCTGTCCTCCCCCTGTGAGTTTCCTCTTTCCAAATGCTGCCTGATTTATCAGTGCAGTGGCTGCAGACAGCAATACTATTCGGATAGCCTTTGTTCTTTACAGACACCTCCGCTCTGATCTCCAGACTAGTCTCCTTGTTGCCTTCTTCCCTGTTGTGCTTGGCAGGCTACAGCAGAACTCCAACTGGGAGCCAGATTTAAGTTTAACACCACGTTTATTCCTTATTCTTTCAGTCTGGCTGCAACTCCAATGTTGTACTTGCTATTGTCATTTCTGAAACTACTGTGAGCCCGAGAGGTAGGAGTGGGGTGTTTCCACACAACAACCCTATTATCTGGTGAAGGTTTATATGCCCACCATGTGTTTGTTGAACAGCATTTCTCTCATATCTTTCCTGGCTTCTCGGGAACGCCTCAGATCTCCTCTGTGCTTAATGTCTGCTGCATGCTTACCCTGGGAATGGGACTGCTTGAGGGTACAGTGGAGAGTGGAGATGTCCAGGTGACTCTTCTCAACCTGGATGAAGTAAAAAAATAAAGGATGTATATGGAAATAGCATATAGCACCACTCAGACCCTTATCAAAGACTGCGCCCTCCACTGCAATTAAACCAATTTAAAAAGATGGGTCTAACAAAGCAAGCTCTCAGTCACACCTCTGATCTGTTCCTTGGTAGATGTGATATATAGGAATTCTGAGATTCCCCAAATTACACTTGGATTTAGATGTGTCTTGTTTCCCTCTGGCCTTAGCTTGCTGCTACGTGAGCTATGTACCCACAAATCCCCTTCATGGGTGGGATGTAGCTAGTTAGGGCATTCTGCAGCAAAGGAACATGTAAAGGAACATGCGACCTCTCAAATAAATAAATACACACATATATATAAGTATGTATATGTATATATGAAAATACCTGTAGGTGTGTATATCAACATATGTGATATGTCTGTGGGGACTGAGTGAAGCACAGGTAAATGGATGCCAACGTGAAGATAGTTTCAGGCAGGGGAAGGTGGTGGCAATCAGTGATAGACGCTAATTCTTTTGTTTGTGAGCTCTTAATCTCTGGATGAAGTGTTTACAGAGTATCTATGTGACTCTGGGGCCTGTTGTTCCCAGATGCTCAGAAAAGGGGTCCACATATTTTTTGTGCAGAAGTTACAAGCCAGGAAGATGTCAAAAGGTTAATAAGGAGGTGTAGCAGTCTTTAATTGATTGGTAGATATTGAAACCGAGCTCCTTAGTTAGAAGGTTAATGGAAAAAGTTGCTAAGAGCTGTAAGAGCTTCACTTTTTAGCACTCTTAATCATCATCTGAAAGAGCAGTTTTCTGAAACTGGGAATTTTAGTGTAAGATGGTGCAGGCATGGCTGTGGTCAGTTGATTTGGAATGATGCTAATATAAGGAATATATTGATATTGATATCAACATTATTGTTAGCAACACTGGTAATAACAATAACATTATTGTAGTACTAAAACATGTGACATTCTCTTTGAGCTTATGCTACAGCATTTGATGGAGCAATTGTCCTTGTAAAGGGCAATGTAAGAATTTAAATACCAACATGACTTTTGAAACTAATGTGACCAAAGAGATGAATGTACACTTGATACAGTAGGTAAAGTAAATGATTACTAACAAAGAGTATAAACCACTTTAAATAGAGACCTGTTTGCAAAATATTGACAACAGCAAGCAATGTCAACCCCCAACCCTAAGTTTACTAGTTTATTGTTACCTTAGGTGGGATGAATGCAATAACAGCAATTATAAAGCCCTCTTTGAAAAGATCTGCCTGTAAAAACATGGTTAGAAGATGCTGGAGAAATAAATCTGCTTTAGAATGTTAAAAAGCTTGCTTTCAGTAAAAATATATAATTTGGAAGAAATCTATGGTATTGCTAATAGCGCTTTGGTTGCTGAGAGGTTTTTTGTGTACATTGATGTGATCTGGTCACATTTCCCCATTTTTCTGTCATTAACAAAAGCAGGAAGCTGACATTGTTTTTTCAGTTCTTCACAGCCTCAGAGGCCTAAAAATGGTAGAAAAGACAAATAAAGGATTCTATAGGAATGTGCTCCTAACAAGAATTAGATTTAGATAAAACAGCTGTTAGTATTGATTTGACTTTATCAATGCAGGTTTCTGGCAAGGTAAAGAAACAACTTGATGCTTTAGCATAAGAATACCCATTTTCTTTCTTGATGCAGATACAGCCAGATTAACCATCTTCTCCCTATGCAGAAGCACTATGTTAACCTATTACTGCAGGAAAAGTGAATGTTGTGTCCCGATAACAAGTATACTATTTCCGAGTATTCTTCAAATGCCTATATATACAGTGCATTCTTCAAATGCCTATATACTTTAGACAAGGTCTATGAGAAACAGGATGATCTAGCCCTCACATTATGTTGTCCATCACAACGAACTCTTCAAAATGTAAAATGAAAGCCAATTATAATGTAAAGGAAAAATGTTTTATGAAATTGATTTTAAAAATAAACATAAAGCAATAAGTAAAGCAGACAATTTTGTTATCTAGAAATTGCCTGTTTGTCACCAATATATGGCATGCACATCCTTTATACTTAAACTGTCATAATGCAATGTTAGTTATGTGTGTCTTTGGCTAACAGAAAGTACAGATTTCTTTCAGTGGAGGACCAAAAACCGTATTTCAAAAACCAAGTGTCCTTTAAACTATAATATGGGCAATAAATGCTGGATTTCAGATCTTTTTTTCTATGTGCATTTTCTCAGAATCAGGACTCCAGGGAATTTTACCTGTGGCAAGTAGAGCAGATGTTGTTTCACCAGTGCCTAGATCTGTTGAGTTTAAAAAGCAGCAACTGGAAGGGAAAAACTTCAAAGATTTAAATTCACATTAGTACCAGTATTACATTGCCTATTGCTGTGGAACACATGGAGAATCGCTAGAGATGGCTGAGATAAATTTCTGCAGGGAGAGTGTCATTTGTCACTATTTCTTACCTTTTTTTCCCCTCTTGCTTGAGATCCCATTTTAATTTCCCATTATAAAGCATGAAGGTTTTATTTCTCGTGGTAGCAGACCAGCCTCCGCTCAGTACAGCCTCACAGGACTCAGAGGAGAGCCTTGAAGATCGTGGGGTTTTACTCATTCATTTGCTGTTAGCAGGCAAAATTGATGGTTTTACAAAGGAAAATGTTTTTCTTGCTACGTGTGATAAACATCCCACTGCTGGAACAGCGATCTCTATGTCCTAGGGACACAAAAGATTTGGCTCATCTTCATTGCAAGAATGTAATATTGTTTCTTGAGACAGAGGTAGGACTTGGACCTCAGTATCCTGTTACAAGCTGTAAAAACTGCAGCTTTAGGTGGGTTGATTTCTCTGCATCTTAAAACACAGCCTCCTGACAGAAAGACGGCTGCTTCTGCAGACCCTGAAACAAGGTTACCTAATTTTATAACTGCCTTTATGTCTGTAAATGTTTCTTTTTTAATATGCTGCCCCAGTCCTGGGTGTTCATGCTCTGCTTACAGGCTTATTTTTCTAATTGCCGAACAGCAGAAGCTTTCTGTGATTCACTCAGGGCGGGTAAAGGCTTTCAGAATAGCGGTTTGTAATGAGTAATGCTTGTAGTGCTACACTTGAGACAGCAGTCACATTGGTAATATAATTGGCTAACTTGTATTATTGGTTGGTTTTTTTTTTTTTTGCTAGCATAAATTTTCATTAAGAACCAGTTTAAATAGCTGTAGTGGAGAATCAGGAAAATAAACCCACAAACCCCTTTCTCTGGTCTATAGGAAAAATAAAATTCCTGGGACCCTCTAGAGTTGTTTGCAGTAGTGGGCTTTGGATGTAAATAGCCACGTTAAGCACGCCGTGCTTGTTTTGTAAAATTATTTTGTTTAGATATGGGCAAAAGATAGCTTTTGAATCATAAATCTTATCTTTTAAGAAGCAAAGAAACATGTCAATATTGAATTTGGTCTATGTTTTGGGCTATTTGTAATAAGGTGATCTGTACACTTCTGGTGAAATCAGAGACACCTCTAGTATTAATAAACTTATAAAGAAGTAAAGGGCCTCAAAGAAGGAAATTTCCCTATCTTTGAAGACTGTAAAACTGAAGAGTCCTGGTAAATACATTTAAAGGGTTATTGCTTGCTGGAAAATCTTTGTTTTGTGAGCTGACAAAACCTTGATACCTAGGAGGAGTAGGAATACATTTAAATAAAGGGTCAGCAGCTTTTTCTTGTGAAAATCCCTGTATTTGTTTGGTACTGAGTTTTGTTCTGTCTCTTTACTTATGCAGTTGGGGCCATCCTAGCTATAAAAATATATAAATATATATAAAAAATAATCAGCATCTCATAGCATGAAGCCTGCAGAGCACCAGAGGGCTGTGAAGCAGGATCAGAGACCTTTACACTGCAAAGACAAAATATCAGGAGAGGGTCTTCAAAAATGTCTACAGGTCTCTGCACTGCAAACACCTCGCTGAAAGACAACGCCAACAACAAAAGCAACAGTTTCCTCGCGTACGTGTCTCTAGATCTTTTTTGGTCTACCATTCTGCGCCCTGGAGGAATGGATGATGCATGATAACCATTGCTCCCAACCTTCAGTGGCAGCAAATGGGAGTTAGGCCTGCAGATGTATGAACGGTTGAGAAGCAGGATACTTTTAACCAGCCCTGGTTTATAACTGATTTTAAAAGACACTGAGATTTCACGTGGATTTGAGAGAAGAGAACATCTGGAAGACAGAGCTGCTGCCTATGAGTCCCGATAAGAGATGGCTTCACTGGGGATATTGTGATAGTGCAAGGGTTTATGAGATAAAAAATTGGCTGTGGTTCTAGGGGAAAAAATACTCACTTTAAGAAGTGCTTGGTTATATTTACCATAGTTGTTCAGAGAAGAAGTGGGCTGGACAATGTAGTGCAGTGGCAGTCATGGACGTGGGGAAAAAGGGGGCAAAGGAACAAAACATGTCAGGAAGGGTGTTTGAGTGACTTAACAGCAGAAGGGCACTAAGGTAAAATGTGGGGGGTTGGTTATGAAAGTGAGAAAGGCTAAGAAATGTTTGTAGATAAAAGTAAAGAGAAATGCTAACGGAGCCACTGAAATGAAGTGATTTGAAATCGAGAGCCTTAGATCCTTTCCTGAGAGAGGCCCTTCTTGTCTACTTTAAATTGTGGTACTGAGTCTAAGCACTATCTACCTGCTGCATGTATAGAACAAATGGTGAAGGACCACAGTTCCCTCTTGAGGAAGTATGAGAGGAAACGGTAGGTGCAAACCAGTAAATACTCTATGCTGTAATATGCCTCTCTGTCTAAAGAGGTGGTATTTGGTAGCTCTGAGCTGCACAGATAACACATACCTGCAAGAATATGTTGTAGCCTGCCACGTGTCCCTCTTGTCTGCTGGCAGCCACAGGCACAGAAAGGAAGAGAGTCGTGCAAGAAACTGGATGGCTTGGCTAAGAGGCAACAGGGATGGAAAACTATTTATAGGTCAGATTTTGGATGCCTTTGTTTGAAGCTTCAGGATCCTAGAAACATTTGAAAACGTGTGACGCTCCTAAATATCCGCAGACCTGTTTTATTCTGCGACATTGCCATTATTACAGATTTCTGAAATGAAAAGATCATTTAGAGAAAGAAATTACTATGAAGCATAGTTGATGGTGTATTTGAAGCTGTCCCTTCAAATTCTGGCTTCGCTCAACTGTGACATGTGGAGGCTACATTAGCTGGCTATGAAATTGTAGGTGATACTGCTGTTCCAAAAAGCGGCTAGAGGCTTATGTCATTTTGGCATTGTTATCAGGGTCAAATATTCCTATAAAACTTTCAGGAATAAATGGTACTTGTGTGTGGACAAAAATTGCGAGTCCAGACAGAAGTGTGTATTGAACTGCCTTTTGATGTAGAAAGTAATTTATGTTTTATAACCACTTAAAACCAAACCTAAACAAAACCTAGAATGAAAAGGTTATATTTTTAGAGTTCCGAATGGAAGCAGAAATGCATGTTCCCAATTACACTTGTCCAGTGACCATAAAGCTGGAAAAAGTGTCCAGAAAGTAAAAGCAAAGTGTTTTTATCAACCCTGAAGATTTTTATGGACATGAGATAGTGTGGCATGGATAACAGGATGTCATGACTCACCAAGGATCAATATGCGTGAAAGTGGAGTCTGTGTTTCATAAACTCAGAATTTTTTAATCTATGAAATCTAACAAGCATCCTACAGTATGAGTTTGAATTTTTAAAGGATATTAATCCATTTTGTAAATGCACCTAAGTACCAGTATTAGGTAAGATCTTTACCTGGAGTGGGTAAAACCAGAATTTCTAAACGGCTTTGGAAGAGCAGGGGCAGAACGTTTACCTTGAAGGGGGAGCACCATTCTGAAGGGCAGTCCTGATTTCTTTCCACTAATATATTTTAAGATGATGACAAATAATTCCTTCGTCTACAAGTAAGGCCAAAATCAAACCCAGAAAGCCCCCAGTCTGTTCTAGTGTATAACCTTGGCAATCTGCCCACATGACTACTTGTAGGTTTAAATTCTTAGGAACTGGAAACAAAATGCTTCTACCTTCAGGTAGCCAGCTCCATCTGTACAGTGGCTCTTGCATCCTTCACACATGGAACACACAGAGCTGCTGGGAATTCTACAGGATTTTTGGAGTCTTTGATGGGAGATGCACAGTCATTAAATTTAATACCATTTTTTTGGTTGTGGGGGTTTGTGGGCTTGGGGTTTTTTTGTTGGTTTGTTTTTTTTTGTTTTTTTTTTTTTAGATGAGTGTATCTGTAAAACAGAGAGAGTGCCCTGATGGAAACAACATATGGTTTCCTTTATATCAGACACAAGACCTGACTGATTACCTCTGAAGATAACGGGTACGCCATCAGCGCTGTTTGGAAATGTGAGTAGAAGTCTTCTACAAAAGGAGAAGATAAAGTGCTGTGGATTTTTTTTATTGAAACTCAGCTGCCATTGTTTTTGAAGCACAGGGATGCTCTTTTCTTGTGAGGAGACAGAGAACTGTCTTTCTGTGTAACAGAACTAAACCTACCCATGGAATGCGTGATTGTACCTTTCTGAGTACATAGTTTCACCTTGGACCGAAATATACATACACATAAACATTCACACACACACACACATATGCACACAGACCTGAACTTCACATGGGAGGAATTTGGAACTAAAGGAAACTGAAATGAAACACATCAATAAACCAGTTTTCGTTTACTGTAACCATTGCTTTCCTCGCTTTGACCTTCAATGTCATCAGCCCAATGCCTTCCATGAGTTAATGTGGCTTATTCACTGGTGTTGCCAGAAAGATCTTCCTCCGTGGCTTGGCCATGGTTGTGGCGGACACTGCTGGTTGAGGCTCTGGAACTGGGATTGAGGCTCAGGAAGACCTTCTGGCTTCTGCCTGTCTGGGATCTGGCTTTGATTTCTTGTGTTTCCAAAAAAGACTGGGCCAGGGGACTCCTCAGCTTGCTGTAGCCTTTTCTTCATGGTGCTCTGAAAGCCTTGAGCATCAGAACAAATCCCTATATCTCAGAGACTGCTGGAGAAATCCATATTTTCATCTTTCTGAGCTGCAGAAAGCTCAGAAGTGCTTTCCCCCCTTTTTACCTCCTTGCTAAGAGGCAGCAGCTGTGATCAGGCTTGCTGCACTGTTTGGGGTAGCACCCCAACTCTCAGTGTGGGGCACGCTGTGATAAGTGCCCGGCAGAACCATGCACCCCTCTTCTGGGAGTCACCCCCCTTCTATGCACCACTCCAATCAGGAAAAGGTTTATCAGGCTTTAAAAACCAGATGCTGGAGGTACTTCTGATGGCTTGAATCTCAATATAAAATGCCTATCAAGGGGTAGATTGCAGGTCCAATTATTTGTTGATTAATTAAACGTCTTTAATTAAATTTAATTCATTGCAATAGGAACAGAGAGTAAGCTTCATAAGGGCTTGTGTGATATTAACCCCTTACACTAGCACACGACAGAGAGTATTTCAATGTGTCCTGAGAAAACTGCATACAGGCCATGCAGTTTCCAAAGAAGCAGTTTTTGGAAGTTCCCAGGGGTGGGATAGATGAGAAGAAGGACTGAAGCCTAATGAGAATGTGCCATTTTAACCTCCTTGCATGAGTAAGGCACTGTCCCCCCACCTCTGTAAAATAGCCTTCCCCCCACACTCCCCTGCTTGCCTGTCTTTGTTCCTGGTCCTACCACTGGCGGGACTGGATGCTCTCTCCAGCGTGCCTCCAGGTGACTGGCAGCTGGCTACCTGACCCCCCCCCCTCCAACTGCAAAGTGCTCAGGAAGCCTCCCCAGGTGCCTACATGTCAACGCAAAGTAGGAGCAAGGGAAGGATCATCTCTGGGTTCAACCTGGCCTCTTCTTCTGCAAGGACTCTCCCAGGGGATAGGGTGAAATCTGTTCCCACCTGGCTGGTTTCTTAAGTCTCGCTCCTGTATGGGTCCTCTGCTTCCAACAAAACAGGCCCTAGTGGAAAGGCCCTCCTCCCCTTCACCATACTTCTGAGGTGCTCATCCAGTGTAAGGCCTGTGATTCAGCAAGGATGGGTTTTGGATGGCCTTTGGTTTCTTGCTGGTCATCCATTGGTGTTTCCTCTGCATAGACTCTTGCTTTGATTTCACCGTAGAGGTGCAGCCTCTTCTGCTGCCTGGCCAGGGGAGCCGGCGTATTCTTTTACAGCCGAGACAGCTCTTATGTTAAGCTCTTCTTCCCTTTCAAATATTTATATAGCATCTCTCAGGTGACTTTGTTTGTCTCGGGCAGCATCTCCAGCTCCTTTACAATGGCCGTTTATGCAAAGTTTCTCCTTGGGGAAGATGCTGAGAAACTGCTCCCACTGCATATTTTACTTCAGTTATGACATGGATTTGCTCCCTCTCCTGCGCAATGGCTGTCGTGATCAGGGATGCCTTTGTGAATACTTTTCATGCTGAACTGTTTTATCTGATTCCTCCTTGGAGAGCATCTTTGCTGCTCCTCAGAGCTGTATTCACTCTGACAGTCTTCTCAATACCATACCTTGGGGGCTGTTAATTTTCAGTTGTCTTCATAATCTATGTATGTTTCATTATGAGAATTTCCTCTTATAGGTCCTAATCCTTCTCACTCAGGTTTTTCACCCAGTGAAGAACCCAGGTTTGCATCAAATGCCAGACAAAGGAAATCTCCAAAGGAAGAACTACAAAAACATACGTGTTCTAAAAATCCTCCTCCAGACCCTGCCTGACCACCCCGTCAAATCTGTATAGGTTCCACTGGTGCTCAATATGCTCCAGAAAAATCAGTAAAGCAGTCTCCAAATTAGATAAGAAGAAACAGGCTGTACTTCCACTTGCCAGATGAAGTGTCAGGGAGAAAAAATGATAATGTTATTGCTAGGAAGTATTTATGATCATTAAAAAAACAGTAGAAGGCTGAAGAAATCTGACTGAGTGACTTCTGCAAGAGGAGAAAGCAGCCGTAAGCAACCCAGAAGTCCTTCCTTACCTCATCAGGGCATCAGTTTCCTGATGCACAAATTCTATAGTCAGACCCTGAGGATCTAATCCTCCGAGTCAGTTGTCACAACTAATCTATTTCCATGATTTCACTTTTAATCCAGTGTCTCAGCAGCCAAACAGTACAACTGGAACCTAGTTTGCCCTGAGTGGCTGTTAAGGACTAAATGCTGGTTTTGGTAATTCACTGAGAAGCGCTGCCATGGGGCTGAGCTGATGGGGGACAGGCTCCTTTGGGTTTCCAGAAGGAGAAAAGGGGTCTGGAAAACATGAAGCAGGTCTGTGATCATTACCAGCAGTTATCTGGTAATGCTGTTTATTCAGCCTGATTATTTGTGAAATTTTGGGCAGTGACTTTCTGAGGCCGTATTAACCTTTGGTATCTAAAACGTATACTTGAGCTACGTGTTTAGGGGCCTTTGATGATCAAGGAAGCAACCAGGCAAAACTAGATCAGATGAAAAGTGCAAAATATCCAAGACCTGTTGGATGAATATGACTTTCTTTAACTGTCATCAGTAGAGAGTCCACCTTTGGTTAGAAGATAAGAAGCCCATCCTAGCTGCGAAATAGCTTTATCTCTGTAAAGATGCTAGAGAATGAATGTTCTGTTCCCTGGACTTTTGGTACAGCTGTTGTGCATGAATGGTCATCTGACCAACTTTGAGTGATTACTCAAGCATTTAAAAGAACAGTTTATGTAAAATGAGATGCTCTGATGAAGAATACCCTTAGGTTAGAGAGCTGACATAAACTGAACAAGCAGCCCAGCTCAGGCTCACCAAGCTATGCCAACCCCATTTGACCCCAGAGGGTTCTTAAACTTGGGGTCAGGAGACCTGTGGCTCGGGGTTGGTAACCAAGCCTAAGACAAGGTGAAGCAGGGCGTCAAAACCAGCAGTCCAGTAACGCGGTTGTTACTGGTACATGCACAGGAGACAGATCCACTTTGGCCGTATTTTCACTAGTTTACCTGACCTAAACATCAGGCTGAAATTTTTCTTACTTTCTCAACACTTCCCCTCCTGCCACTTCTCACCCCCAATTTGCTTCCCTGTCCTTCTCTTTCCTAGGCACACCAGTTCCTTTCCCTGGTACGGAGAGGTCATGGAGGGGCTGAACAGATGGAAATCATCTCAGCTTCTCTGATCTGTTCAGTCCTTTTGCGGTTTACAAACACGTTCAGTGAGGTTTCTCAGGCAACATGTAAGATGACATAAACCACCCACCAAAGCCAGGTTTCTGCTGAAGTTCAGGGAGACCCCTGCCTGCACCAGCCTAACCCAGCCTAAGCCCTGCAACAGGCTGGAGGTTTGCACAGTTTGCATGGGGTAACCACGGGATCCCAGCTGTGGACGTCTCATCCCCCTGCAGTCCCCGTTGCCAGGCACAGGAGTGGCAGTCGTCACAGGAATGATTTTTAAAGCACCTCCATTTGAGGTTGTCCCAGTTAGTGTGGATGCCGTTGGAATAGCTACCAAAATTCAGCAGATGAGGAGAAAACAACACTGACTGTCTTAAATGTCACGGCAGACAAACCCATAGGATGATTTTTCATTTCATCTTTATTCCATCTTTTGTATTGCCCTCGATGAAGCTGGTGGAAACTGCAGGCATCCTGCGCATTTTAAAACCAGGCAACTTTATTTTAGCCCACAGACACACAGGCTGGGTGATACGCCTTTACATTCTGAGTTACTCTAAAGCCTTCTGCATTCAGTGAAAGTGTTCTAACTAGACTTTTTTTGAAAAGGCAGATTTGCAAAAGACTAGGCTATGTATAAAAACTAAGCAGAAGTTAGAACCATAATATCGATGTATCAATACTTTTTCCAGCATGGGGTTTTTTTTGTTTGTTTTGAAAAATAATCTAGTATTCCATTGGTATTTAATAAGCTCAAGTGGAAGGACCTCTCCCCATTTTGAGAAACAGCCTAGTAGATGTCAGCTTCAGGCAAATTTCTCCTCATGTTTCTCTTGGGTTTTTTGCCACTTTCTCTATAACCCCTCTTTAAACAATTCTGTCATCTTTATTGTCCTCTTGGTCTTTCACACTCTTTAATGTAAAAATCTAGTTTGATCACATCTCACACCCATATTAAAAAAAATAATTTGGCACTCTTCAAAGTATCCTCAAAATCATACCTTGATGTTTAAAATCAGAGAATCATAGAATCGTTTAGGTTGGAAAAGACCTTTAAGATCATCAAGTCCAACCATTAACCCAGCACTGCCATCCCACCACTAAACCATGGCCCTAAGCACCTCGTCTGCCCAGCTTTTAAATACCTTTAGCGATGAGGACTCTACCACCTCCCTGGGCAGCCCATTCCAGAACCTGACAACCCTTTCGGTGAAGAAGTTTTTCCTAATGTCCAGCCTAAACCTGCCCTGGCGCAACTTCAGACAATTTCCGCTCGTCCTATCGCCTGTTACCAGGGAGAAGAGGCCGACCCCCACCTCGCTACAGCCTCCTGTCAGGCAGCTGTAGAGGGCGATCAGGTCTCCCCTCAGCCTCCTCTTCTCCAGGCTGAACAACCCCAGTTCCCTCAGCCGCTCCTTGTAAGACTTGTGCTCCACACCCCTCACCAGCTTTGTTGCTCTTCTCTGGACATGTTCCAGCAACGCAACGTCTTTCTTGTAGTGAGGGGCCCAAAACTGAACACAGTATTTGAGGTGCAGCCTCACCAGTATGACATATACTTGCTGCTTCTGTGCTTTCATTAGCATTCCTTCCCTCCGGAACGCTAGCCCTTTTTGTTCTGTTTCTCTGAATTCCGTCTGGTTTCCTGAACTTTTCTGGACAATAAAATGGATACCACTGAGAGCTGTGGGCCACAGGGATGTTTTCCAACATCACACAGAAAGCAGCTGCCCTGCCCTTGCCAAGCTGCTCAGACACAGCTGTAAATTATCCTGTCCATTTTTGTTGCCGCTTGTTTTCCCATCAGATTTGAGTTCCCTAAGTGGGGACAGCTATGAAGGGCTGCTTATTTTCTAACCAAAGGTGGACTCTCTATAGAAGAAAATTACAGCAAGTGGGATTCATCCAACAGGTCTTGGACATTTGCAGTACGCACTTTTAATCTGATCTACTTTTGCCTGTTTCCTCCATTGACTACCAAAGGCACCTGAATATTTAGCTCAAGCATAAGTTTTAGATACTAAAAGTTAATACAGTTAATAAATATGCTGACAATTTCCATGCTTCACTTTTTCCTGGGACAGCTCCATTGTGGCTATCGTTTCCCCCAGCTGTCTGTTTACACGATGTGTTACCTCCTTCATCTGCTGGAGCTGAACCAGTGTGGTACCTGCAGCATCAACACTGGGAAAAATGCCTCTTTGCCCTGGCTCAGATGCTTTCTCCTTTCCCTTTCCTTCCTTGCATTGTTTCACAGCTCTTCTCTACTCCTGACTTGAAAATCTGTTACCTCTTATCCATGGCAAAAAGGGGAAGGAGAATTGATTAGCTCAGTTGGTAGAAGTTTGATTCCTCTTAATTACAGAGGGGTCAACATAGTTTTGTTTGAAAAGGTAGTGCCTGGCTAAAAATTACCCTTCGACAGCCTGAGGGGGATTCAGCCAGATGACCACAGTCTTCTACATCGGTGCTTGCTGTCTAATCTTCCACTGTGGTCAAGGGAGAAAAGCCGGCAATTCTCCTAATCCTAAAGGAAATATCTAAAACAGATGATAAAGGGCCCCTAGTGTAACTAGTGTTGGTACCTGAAGTTAAGTGAGATCATCTCACCTCAGCTGTCTTTAACCATCATATAGAGAGGTTGTATTCAAGAGGAAAATGTTTTAAATAGTAACTTCAGCAGCATTTCACCAGATATAAATCCATTCTCACTGTTTACCCTCTTGTTCATTGTTTGAATTTCTCTCAGGCGAGACAAGCAGTTTCATTTTGCCTACAGTAAATCTCTCTTTGCAGCTCCGGTGCATGCTAGCACTGTGCTGTAATGCTGCCATCCAGGAGATGTTGCTGCTTTTCCTCCCTGCCCATAAGGTTCATTTCCTTCACCCCCTCTCTGAACAGAGTGCTGTCTGCTTTGGATTCACCATCTGTGGTTCCTACAAGAACGGTATTTTGAGGCAAAATTCACTCAGGATGTAACGCTCAGAAATTCTTATGGAAATTGTCAAAACAGTGTGGGGCTCTTGCCCGCAGGACAGAGCCTAAATGCCCTTGTTATACCGGAGCCTTTCAGAGAAGTGCTTCTCCTGCATAACGATGCTTGCTGGAAAGGGCATCAGAGTCACTGGAGGAAAGGAATAAGCTGAACCAAATTCTGTCCTGGTGGAGTATGAAGAAGCCCCACTGATTTTATATGTTTTTAACAGGGTTTAGCTGAATGCTGCTGGCAGGAACGCATTCCCCGGGGTGGCTGAGTAAAATCAGGTTGAACTCTTACTTCTTTAGCTGAAGAGACAGTAGTAATAAACTGGTACTGATGGCAGGGAGAAGAAAATTCAGGCAAACACGGATTATGCTTTTGCCTTAAAATTTGAAGCCAGGCACTTTGCACTTGCCTTTTCTATTACTTGGAGTCCCCTATAATTGATCTGCTGTCAGAAAAATTCAGTTTGCTGCTGCTAGGCATGAGGAGCATCTACGGGGAGCTACTAAAGTAGCACCTGTGTTCCTGGCAAAGACTGGAGCCAGCAAGAAATACATTTTCCAGCTCAGCCACTGACTTCTTGAGTACCCACGGGGAAGTGGAGCTGAAGAGGGGTTAAGTAGGGATAAAATACATTTGCAAAGCACTTGAGAGCTGTGTAAATGCTAATTGTAGGCTGCTGCATGGCCTGTGGCTTAGGTGGCTGCCTCCTGCTTTCAGCACGCCACCCCTCTGCGAGTGGGCATCTTGTCTCTGCTCAGGGACCAGCTGAACAGCCTCTTGCCTCTGGATGTTTTTTTCTGCCTTGAGTGTTGTGACTGAAAAAGCAGAAAACTTCTGTGCCTTTTGGACGGCAGAGCTCACCTCCTGCCAGCAGCCCATGGTGTGCGTTACCACGTTGGCCCAGTACGGCGATCCTCTTCTCTGGAGGAGCCAGGGCAGTTGTTTCAACTGAAAGCTGACCAGAGGAAACAGGCTTCTCGGGGTCTGCAAGTGTCTGTGTTGCTCTTGGCTCTGTCGGTAAGTGGCTGTAAACACAGCAGGACATCTCTGTTTTCTAGAAGGGCTACTGCAGTTTAGAGGGGTAAGACTGGGAAGTCACATTTCAGATCCTGCTCACTGTAGTATAGACCCAGATATGGACTGTTGAATGCTGAGGTCTGTTTTACTTTACTCTGCCCTTGTGTACTCCTTGAGTATGATCCCCTCCAGGCTGGATGAGGTGGTCATCCCTTTGGCGCTCTGTGGCTAGCTGGATGCACCAAAGACACTCGTGTTTGTTTCTCTCTCAAACACCTTTCACTCCTACCTCATGGCAAGCAGCGGAGTTGACATTTAACTTTTGAGCACTGAAGGCCTATCACCCTTTTTTTTGAGGCAGGAATTTGGAGGAATTTGTTTATTTGCGCAGACTGGCATATATCTGGTAGCTCCAGACACATCCTTAGCACACATGCTGGCTGACTGTGCTCTGCAAGGGCAGCAAAGCTAACACTTGCAGTAAACATCAGCCAGCCTCTGGGCATAATGTGTGAGTTGCAGGAGCTTAAATCCCTGTGTCCTCGCTCTGCATGCCCAGACCATCTATAGGGTAGTGCAGACACATCCCCAAAGCTTTGGATTTGTTGCATGTGCTCTGCAAAGGGCATATTCATGATTTCCTAGCAAATGTTTGCAGTATTTAGCTGCGATGGTCTAGGGATACAGGCAGGGCAAAGATCGTAGGTAGAGAGAGCACGCTATACTCGATTAGCTGTCAGAGCTGAACAAGCTCTCTGGGGCATAAGCCCTTCTTGAGGTCTGCAGTAGAAGTGACTGCTCTAGATACCAGCTGACAAGAACTGTTCTGTTAATTAGGTATTTACCAATTAGATTATCTCTGACAAAGGAATTGTTGGCACCCTGAAACTATGGGAGACGTCTATGAGTGTGTGGTGGGTTCCTGTCTTAAGCAGCTGTAACCAGAGCACAGCTGCAGATTTTAGACTGAGCTACTGTCCTTAAGGTATTGTCCTCAGGTAAGGGTGCCTTGAAGCATGTGGTGAAATATTCCTTGAGTCCAGGGGTTGGGAAGGGAAGGGAAGGGAAGGGAAGGCAAGGCAAGGCAAGGCAAGGCAAGGCAAGGCAAGGCAAGGCAAGGAAAGCTGCCTTAACTTTTGTGAGAGTGAAATACTTATATTGCGTAGGAGGACTGAGGACAGATGTTTATCTTTTCAATACCTTCACACTCATAAATTCAGCATACTTCTTTGTAGAAACTACTGGATGGCATTTAACATCAGGAACAATAGTGTGTATTATCTAGAACACAGGGACTCTTGCATTAGGATGCAGATTCCAGTACAAATACTGCGGATATTTGTCGAAACCCAATGTTTAGCTAAGGGAGTGTGAAAATAACTAATTAGACGTGTGACTGTTTTAGCTCACGCCCATCAAAGGTTTAGAGAGGACTGATGTCACTTAAGCATCTAAACTCTTCCAAGTTTTCTTCTCCTTTTTAAAAGCTTTTCTTCAAATTTCACTTCCATGCTTTTGGTATCAGATATTGTTTACCAGCTCTAGGTACAAACTCTCTTTAAAAATAATCTGTTTACAGAACCACATCTTGATATTTCTGTATTCTTATCAGGAGGAGAAAGGTATTGTGTATTTGCTCTACTTTATCAGCAGAACCATAAATCAGCAAAGCCGTTATTAATGCTGAATAAATATACTGACAGTGCTGGTGTGCATCTCAGTTTGAAATCAGACTTTAAAGTATTCAGCTGATGTTTTTATTATTGAGACCAAGCTGAATAGAAATCCTTATGAAAATTTTTATATAGAGAATTCTAGACTCAAGTACACAATTCTCTAATGCCTCTAACTGTACAGACAGTCAGCAAACACATTGCCTATCACCTCAAGGAAACCGACCATGTACCTAATTTTCTTTGTTAATTACTATGGGTAAGTTGGGTGGGATATATGGGAGGGGAGACAGAATTCATGTATGTTAATTTTATTATCAGCTTTTTTTTCTCTACTCCTGTCATTTAGAGATATCCTATCACATGGTGCACTTCGTTTTATAAAGAAGAGGTAAGGAAGGAATTAATAAAGTATCTTTTCTCTTTACACAGGTCATCTTTACCTTCAGGGATGCCACCGGTACCTGATTTTCCTGCCAGGGTTAAGGTCTCTCTAACCTTCTTTAAAGGGTGCTGTAGCAGTAGGTGTCCATTTATCTACTGATCACTTGGAAACAGTCTTTTTAGGAAACTCCTTATATTAGGCTCATTCATTCAGGCTGTTCAAATAATTACCTAAACAAATAAATGGATTATCTAGATTGTGTTTCATTCCATGGTTGTGTCTCACGTCCTTATAAATAAATCTGCTTTGACAGGAGAGAAGTCATGAGGCTATTTTTAACACATCTGAGCAATTGAATCCCCATGGTAGCTTAAAGGTTATACTTATTTATTTATCTTTTGAGCAGCCAGGCTACATCTAAATGGTGAGAACTGGGAGTGCTTCTCCATTTATGTATGGATACATATGTGGGTGATATCCTGGCTTCACCTCAGGACAATACTCAAATATATCCCTTCCTTCTTTCCCCCTTAAGGTTATTTTGTAAGAGAAAGGCCTTTTATCTGTCTGTACAGAGGGAATTACCCTCACAATAGCTTTTGAGAGAAGGTCCTAATGTTCTACAGCCAAGGATAAATATCAGTATTGAATAACAGCGCTTACAATTATGTATTAGTGTGATATATTTTATTCTATTGTGGCAATTGGTTTTATTTTGAAACATTGAAATATTGTTACAGGCAAGTTTATTATTTCATAGTTTTCAGTCTAATTCTCCATCATGTAAGAATGACAGTGAGTTTATCTGAGCTAGCATTCTGCATAAGCCATGAAAGTTAAGATCCTCAGGATCAGGAACAGAATGATGTTGTTTACTCTCTGCACATACCTATGCTGCAGGTTTTTTTGATAGAAGAGAGTCCCAGCATGTCTAAGAATAAAAGAGATCTAAAACCAAGGCAGTTGCTTTTACCTGGAAGCTTCTGTAGATTTGCAAATGTCATATACTTGCATGAAATGAAGAACAAGTCTTGTAGAGAGAGATATTTATAATAAAGGATTTGCAAACCTTATAAGCAATTATAGAAATTAATATCAATAGGAAATACGCATACACATGTAAGCAGCTACTCTCCAGCCACATAAATAGCTACTAAAAGAATGTAAACAAAAGTAGAAATTATATTCAGTCCTGGTTTTGGCTCGCCTGTGTTAAATGAATAAGCATTTCAGTTGGATGGAAAGACCATAATTCATACTCTCCTCTCCTCTCCTCTCCTCTCCTCTCCTCTCCTCTCCTCTCCTTTCAAATTTGTCTTAACTCTCAATCAAACAAAAAAAATCACTTGCCAACTTCTCAGATAATGAGAAAAAATTATTCAGAACCATTTAATTGTTTCATTCAGATAACATCAAGATATTATAATATAAAACATGTTATGAAATTGTAACATAATAGATTGGTAGTTTGCATATTTTATATAGCTAAGGAAAGTGAATCAACACAAAGCAAACTTGATTTTAATAATATCTGAAACAATATGCTCTAACATCAAAAAGTAATGGAAAATTGAAATTATTCAAATTAATTTACATGGTTTTCACGATCAGATTTTTTTAATTGACATATTCCTTCTTCCATTGATTTCATTCTACTTAAATTGTCTTTTTTAATGTAAATTTTGACCAGTGCTGTCTCTGAAAAGAGAGTCATTATTGACTAGTGGAGTGAATTGCTGTGAAAGTCACATGAGAAACAGTCACTAATTTTCTTTGTATTCTTTTCTCATTGGCCATATGTAAAGGGTAATTTAAGTCATCTCTAGAGACTTATTGCCATTGCCATATTGCCTCCATGCTTCTGTTCAGGAATTCCCTAAATACAAACCTGTATGGTGGCTAATGACGTGCAAGAAACAAGTCTTCAGAGACCCTGGGACCCACATGTCAACTGGACAGCACATGTGCAGCATGTCCATCCTTGCAGCAAAGCTGTACCACACACAACTTGTGTACAAGAAATGTAATGTTTCCTGAAAATTGCGTAGAGGCACTTATCACATCAGACATCCATGAAGCAAATCAGATGCCTTCATGTAGGTGCCTAGGACCATTTCATATGGTCCAGCATGTACAAAACATTCAAGAAGGCTGGTGGATGTAGCACAGGACACATGGGAGATCTGTGTCCATCTGGAGAAGCAGCTGGAGGACATATAGGATACTCCAGGCTATCTAAAATGGCACTAGACACCTATAGTTGATGACAGGAAACATTCCCATCAAGAAGATCAGGCACGTGTGTATATACTTATATATAGGTTTTAAATACATACAGGTTTTCAAATGTACTTAGACAAGATTTCTGGGCAAAAAGAAGGGATAATATCTGGAGAAAGGAAGACATATGATTCTAAATGATATGGTTTTAGATACTCTGGAAATTATGAGTTGTTCTTTCTGTGGTTTTGTTTTCTTTTTCTCCAGATGACAGAAGTCTCAGCAGTAATAACAGCTCTTTCTAATTTCCTAAGATGCAAGATGGCAGAAGGCCTCCACTCTGGGAACTCTTGAGATGCCTCCATACTCTTAAGTGAGATTCTCTGGAACAAGTCAGGTGGTTTCAGCACTGTTTAAACACAAATCTCGTTTGGGCTTGGCTTCAAATTTGGTTTCAAATCCAGCTCTGGATCAAAACCCCAAGTCCTTGTGCTTTGTGCTACCTCTGCTCCTAGTAATGATGGTTCATAGCATACCAGACTAAAGCATCACGTTGCTTATTGTCTCCATAATATGACTTATTTCAAACTCTTAATGCATTCTGGGTCCTCTCAATCTGTGTTACTATTTCCAACTCATGTGAGTGCCTTGGATGGCTGCTGCAGTAGAGTATGTAGGGCATTACTCAAGACTGCTGCCAGTAAGTGTCTGAGGAAATGGGCATTTAGAATGGCTTACCATGAAAGGCACTAAAGTCTTACAGCAATTTGTTACTGGAAGAGCCTGGTACTGAATCAAGACAGTAACAGGTAAAGTGTGTGATACGTGAGCAACTGAGAAAAACCTGATAGCGCTTGTCATTTTTTTAGTGTTGAGGTCCTGTGCTTACACCATTATTTTGAGTTAATGCCTTCACTGTCTGCTACAGTACAGTGGTATAAAGGTGCCATCACACATTGTCAGAAAATACCCATGTACATTATTATACATTTGGCTCACTCTCCAAATACTTTTAGACAGGTATAATATAAAAAAAGCAAGTAGCTAAAGATTTCATAGAGCTTGGCAGGTTCACTGGTAGAAGGAATTCTGTAGAAGTCCAAAATTCAAAAGGATTTCTTTAAAGATTGCCAAAAGAGAAAGCTTTAAAGCATCATTACCTGCTACATAGGAGCTTTGCCATCATGAGACCTTTTCAGCTGCCAAAGCTGCTCCAAGGTGATGGAGCTCTTTTGTTCACGTCATCTGTAAAAACTGGGAAGTAGAGATTAAAAGGCTACAATGGAGGGATTTGTCATGTGTTTGTCAGAGCTTTGGATCCACATTAATTCCTGACATGAATAGCTGTATCGAACAGAAAATTGGGGTTGGAAATTTGGCAACCAAAAATTCAAATATTAAATTGATTTTAATTTACAGGTTGGTTGTCATCAAGACAGTAGATCTCATCTTGCCCCTTCATTTTAAAGTCCTGGGATTGCAGCAGCTGAGTGCATTGGAGGAAGTACTGCTCTGGGGCTACTCCTTGTCTGGATTGCCGGCAGCTTTGGTGATGGGCAGGTGAATCGCATATATCTTTTACTTATTAGGGGAATGATAGATACAATAATTTGTAGAAAGTGACTTCTTTTGCGGAGCTGCAGTGGTTTCAGTAAACTCCTGCTAAAGAATGGGTAGTGCTCGCCATTTCTGCCTGGTTCCCCATAGCTCACTAGGAGCACTGTTGGGGGCTCTATGGCGGGTTATCCAGCAGGAAGAAGCATTAGTACTTGCAGATATCCAGCTGAAAAACTGCCACCCTTGTAGTACCATGGAAGCTCTAGGCTCAGAGTTTCTGACTTCAGTATTTTTTGAAATTTGTAGAGGTCTTTGGACTTCCAGGCTCCCCAGTCTATGGTGGAGAATTCCTGGACTGCCTGTACCTCCACAGAAATAGCTTCTTGGATCAATGATCTGTCTCATTTGAGAGAAAAAAAAAAGCCAAAAACATTTTGCCTTTTTTTTTTCTTCTGATTCGTTTCTCCTCAAGATCGCCATTTAGCAGGAAATTTCAAAATTTCTAAGCTTTGTTCTAGTAAATAATTTGAGAAGTGAGCTGCAAAAGTTGGCTGTTACTGGGAACTGAGCTATAATGCTGCTGGACCTAAAGTTTTCAGCAGTTTCTGTTGCTTGCTTTAGGCTGTTCAAAGTTGCAAGGCATCTATCAGTGACCAGTTGAAGTGGTGAACTGTGTAATTTGTGAAGCTAGAAAGTTACAAAAGAGACCTCTGCTGAATGGCAGATGTTTTTCTTATGCCAGCAGAGGCATCAGTGAAATACTCCTGCTGGCTCTAGTGTATGTTCTCTCAGCCTATGGATTTTGTACACCCTTTTTTTTGTACAGCTAAACAGGTCCTCTGAGCTCACTAATTTCTCTGGGTTTTTTGTGTGCGGGGGGTTGCCCAATGCAGTCTGTAGCCCTGCTGACTGCTTCTTGTCTGACTGTAGACAGCTAGTTTAAAGCTAGGAAATGCAAAGCATCTTTTATTTCATGGGGAGCACTCAACATCTCATGGTAATAAGATCATAGAACTGCAGTGGTAGCAAAGTTGGCTGAGGCAATCTGAGATCCATGGTAAATATTTCTGAGAACTCTGGGAGGTTGAGGAAGCTCTGACAGATGAACACATGCGATGTCTATCTTCGAAAAACCAGGCCAGCCCATTTAACTTTGTTGTTGGCAATAAGCAGTAAACAGAACATTATCATGACTTTAGGAAGCTCTTGTCATGACTTTAGGAAGCTCTCTGACACCGTCATATCATATTCTCTTAATCCTATCATAAAGCAATGACAGAAATCTGAATTAGCTGAAACTACTGTAAAGTGAAAGCAGAACGGCAGAGCGCGCCATATCGAGAGAAGGCTTATCAGTCCTTCATTGTCACACCAGGGGACTGTGCAGAGTAAAGTTCTTCGGTGGTTTGATACTACTGTTCAGTATTTTTTCACTGGGGACTTGAATGAAAGACTAAGGGTATGCTTTGCAGGTACAGCAGTCACACTGAAGGAAAGATAGAATTAGAACCCCAAACCACCTTGGCAAACTAAGGAAAAGTCCCAGAAAATATAGGATGAAGCTGAATGTAAAAATTGCAATGCTTCTAAAACTTAAAGAAATTGTTTCATGGTTTGGTAGAAATATTAATTTGAATAAATGCAAGGTGGAGCAAGATGTTGGACTGAATAATGCAAGATGGGTGAAACTGATGTAGAAAATGACCTTGGGATCTAGTGACTTATGCACTGAACATGAACCAGCAATGGTCTCCAGCAGTGAACAAGATGCACATTACGGTGAGATATATAACAAAAAAGAATATGGTCTGAGACTAAAAATTACAGAAGTCACAGAGTTCAGAATATTTAGAAATGAGAAATTCAAATTTTTATAAAGTTTTTCTACACCTTCCGACATAATAAACCCCATCTCATTTTCAGAGCACATTAGCTGAGAACATTCAGGAGTTCCTGTGAAACCTCTGATGTCAGTATGGTCACTCATGGGCATACGCTTCTGTGTGAGGGAGGACTGTAGTGACTTGATAGCTGCATAGTTTTTAAGCTTACAGTCAAGCGCCCACGTGAGAGAACCAACCCTCACTTTGCCTGCAGGGCTCTCTCAGCGCAATGAACACGACAGCGAACACCAGGCCTCTCTGTGGCCTTACTAATGGCAGGTATAGTAGATCACCACAAATGTAGGGTAGTGAAACTCTGGAAGGGGTTGCCCAGAGAGGTGGTGGAGGCCCCATCCCTGGAAACATTCAAGGCCAGGTTGGACGGGGCTCTGAGCAACCCGATCCAGTTAGCGGTGTCCCTGCTCACTGCAGGGGGGTTGCACTAGATGACCTCTAGGGGTCCCTCCCAACCCAAACCATATTATGATTCTATGATAATATGAAATGTGACCTTCCCAGATGCAGAGCAGCTTTTCAAAAAGTGACACTGAGGCTTTGGAGGTCGCAGTACTTGGAGCAGGTTGGACAGTGTGCTATGAAAGAAGCACAAACTCTGTGCATGCAACACCAGCGAATATTTGAAGACAAAGGACACAATTTATCCCTGATGTACCCTATTGGCTTCAAGGTTCAGTCGGGTGTGTTCTGGCACAGAGGAAAGGGTGGGCTTCACTGGCAGGATACTTCACTGGGGTAGGGACCCTCTGCTGGTTGTTTACTCTTTCTTCGCAGAGCTTCTTTGGGACCATCAGCGGGTTTTTAATGGTAATAAAAGATTAAAGTCTCTCTTTTGATTCTCTAGTATATTGTAACATTTTTTGTGTGACAGGCTCTTCAAAATCTTGTCTTTTGTTACTCAAACACAAGGAGTCTGGGGAATAAGAGAGTTATTATCAGAAAGATTACACTATACTTACCTTTTTTTTTTCTTGGATGTGTTAGACATACTTTTATATGCACATCTCAGAAATTTATTCCACACCACTTTGCACTTACCTTCATATGAATATATGGAATTTTTAGATTACTTATATATTAATTATATAAACAAATTATTTAAAATATTATGAAAAATGATTGAAAGGAAGGGGAAAATTATGCAAACCACTAAGCAAAAAACATGGAAAATATTAAACGCTGGTAACCTCCCAGCAACCTCTGGTCCACCCAGGTTTGATATCCACCAGGCAGAGAAAACAGCAAAGTTAACAGAATAAAGGCACTGTCTTAAGCTACTGCTGCTCTTCCAGTGTCATTAAGACACCAAGTATTCACCTCATGGAAAAATAGAGATTCCTGCATTTTATTTGTATTGGAAGTTCTTTACAAGAGTTTTATGCCTTCTTCAGTTTGTAATGCAGTGAGGCAACCATAAAATTTGAGGTCTTCTGAGGTTCTGAGTATTTGAACTCAAAGACCCCACAGAATATGTATATCTAAAGAATATATTAAGTGACTGAATGCCCACAGAAATTCTCTACCCCATCAGAAGGCTAAATTTCCTATTCCAGTTAATCACTCCTATCTTCCAGAATAGTTTCCATCTGCTGCTTCTTAGACTTCACAATAGATTAATGTTTGATAGTATTGGTATTTCACTGTTCTTTTCCATGGGTAGTTACTTTCTTCAAGGGATCCTTCTGAAATGAAACTGCAACCCGGACATTCCCAACCTGTGTGTACATACTACAGATAAAGTTTTTGCTTTTTTCTCAACATGAAATTATTTGTTCCAGTGGGTTTGGATGCCTTAAGCGGGGTATACTTGTGTACATTGCAGTCCTTGTTACTTTAAAAAAGCATTTTTGAATATTGCAGAATTTTTTCTATTATGTCTTCAAGCTTTATTATCAGTATCTCTTTCATGCTGTTAAAGACTGATTACTTTTGGATGCAGTATAGTCTTTTTTTTTTTTTTTCTTTAAGAGTTAAGTGTGAAACCACTGGAAAATGCAATGCAAAAGTTTCTAAGTTTGCAATGAGAAAGAAAGATTATACTTCTGCTGAATTGTTGTATGATTTTTAACCCTTACTTAGAATCTCTGCCAAGACCTGTATACTAGAAGTCAACTGTAATTCCCAAAGGAAAGTTGATTTCCCAAGGTTGTCACAAACATTTATATTTATGAAGGGAAATGTGCAAAGGCCAAAGTTTTCCACAGAGTGAGAATTAAATCTATACATTTCAAACTTTTTGTGTGATAGTATTGACATTCTGTTTCACGTTGTGAGGAGGATTAAGAATATTTATTTTGGAAAATTGCCCCCGAGGACTTTATTTTTGTAAAAGCAAAGACATTGTTGGGGTTGAATCAGCATCCTGTACTGGTTGAAGAGTAGAAGTAATATTACATGAGTCATTCAAGATGAACTGCCGTGGGTTTAGATAGGAACTCTAGGTTGTTATTGTTAAGAAACTATACTGGCATCCATCACGCTTTGAAAGTAATTGCTTACTTTAAGTAGCTATTAATGCTAATTACATTGCAGGAGCTAACGTGACAGGCTATTTGTTATCCCTGAAGGTATGAAGTAGAAAGTTCAATACATTGGCTGGTAACATTTTTCTGAAGCACTTGACAAAGCCACGGATTCCTGATTTGTCTTCATAATTCTGCAGCTGACCTAGATAGCATTTTATTTCTTAGTATTTTGGCCTGAACTTTGGGGGGTGAAGCCTGTTTGAGTGTCAGGTAATGAACAGTGGATAGAGCATTTTCATAGAAAGCCTGTATTTTGCAACCCCTTTATTATGTTTGATTGTCAGTAAGTTTTGTTTTGATTTGTTATCACTTTCATAGACACAGTAGCTCTCAGGTACTGTTGGAAAAGATCCAGAATCTGTAGTCCTGTTCCCAAAACTGAAGGCAAAATTCCGTAAAAGGATTAGGCAGATTCCACAAATTTCCTATTTTCAGCAAGTCTTTTATATAGAAAAATGCTTAGAGCGTGAAGGCTTGTGATGACTGAGCTGTTTGCCACAAATCTTCTTGTAAATTCTGTGGAATGAAACAGAGGTTCCTTTTTCTCTTTCCTCTTCAAGGCTAACTTCTTAAGAAGTGTAGTTATGCATATATTTGCATATATGGTTTAGAGCGAGGCACAGCATGTCGCAGCAGGACTGACTTGGAGAATCTTTAGTGCCCTGAACTCCAGAGGCTGACATGTGCTCTACATGTAACTTGAACAGATGGCACTTCTGGATGCAAAGTTCTCATACAAAAATGCCAGGCATAGGAGAGAGATTTAAGAACATTACATTAGTAATGCCAGTGTGAATAATATCTGTGACTCTACAAAGTAATGCAAAGAAATAATCGGTATATGAAAAAGCTAAGGTAGTCCATAAAAGTGAATGCAATCCAAGTTAACCAGCTTCTCCAGTCCTCTAAATATCAGAGAGATTCAAAGTCTTATTAAAGAGATTAAAGGCCTTGTGGGAAATAAACATGGCTCTAAAGCCTGGATGCATTCCTTCTTGGCAACTAATGTGATTATCGATAGCAAAGTTTCAAAGCCCTCTGATGACAGAGGTATATGACTCTGTAATCCAGATCATCTGAAACACATGATGGAAAAAAAGACATTTGAAGAATAAATTTCCTCAATGATCGTATTTGCATCTGTAGAAGCATGTTTATTTTTCATGTTTATTCAATGGAATATGTGTGTATTTACACATATTTATATAAAAAAAAATCTCACTTTAAAATATTTCTTCATTAAAAAAGCTTGGAATGAATAATGCAGTTTTGACCTCATAAGTTTAAACAACCAATGCAGGGTGGTTCAGCTGGAAAAAATACATGTAGTTCATATGATCTAAAACAAAGTAAATGACCTAGGACCACAGACTGCTTGCTGCAACATTTGTCATATCATTACAGTAGTAAGAGTCCGACTGAGTGCAGTTGATCCATTAAAGTTTGAAACAGTGGCTTCACTTCTGCAATTGTACAAAGGCTTTTTTTTTTCTTGAAAAACCAATTGGTTATGGAACTGATTATTGGTTTTGGTGCCCATATAAAGCATTTTATTTTCTCCCCAATCTTATAGCAGCTCATTTCATTGTATGGTAAGCATAATTCTATGCTCCTGGCACCCTTCTGTGCTGTCCAGCTGACTCAGGTGAAATGTGTGAAATAGGAAAATGTCAGTGTCATGAAGGATCCTTTACTTGTATTATATACCTTTTAAAGCACTATATCTCTAAAAAGTACCCACCATACACCAAGTCTACACAGATCAAAAAATAAATTAAACAAAAAAACCCAAACCAGAGCTCATCCTTATTATGCAGATATTCCAAGTGTCCCTGAAACATGCCTTGGGCTAAGAAATGCAAGGGCAGCTCTTCACATTAACACCCTGAAACCAAGCAGAACCACTGAACCTGGTGGCCTTTGAAATGTCCGTACCAAAATCAAAGCTGGCATATTGGTGCTGTCTACCACATGTGGTGAAATGTGAAAATGTGTAGTAAGATGTTCACGCTGTATCCCATCAATTAAAAAGTAAAAGCTCCAGAAGCCATGGATTTGTGGTGCAAAGCTAAAGGGTTTTGCCATGGTCTTATGTACTGCAAAGGGAGTCAGTATGCAGTGTCTGTCAATGTTGAACATGGGAAACTGTTCCAACAAGCATGCTATGAGAACTATTGAAGAAGGGATTGAACATCCAGTTGCTATTGCATTTTTAGGTATTAATTTGTCATGCATCATTTCCTATTATTTCATGTCATGACATATTCTATTAAGTTATTTTAGGATATAGGCTGGGACTGCAGCTGGCACCGTATGTCATGTTATATCACATCAGGTGGCAGCATAAGGTAAATGCTTGGTTTGAGCTTTTTTTTTTTTTTTTTTTTTTTTTCAGCAAATTGAAGAGTTAGGGCCATTCAGGTGAATGAACTGAAGAGGGTAAGAAATGAACAAACCACATGGGGCTTACTGAAAGGGCAGAAAACTCAACCACCTTTTAGGGTTGGATGCCCCCCAGGGCGTCCTTGCCACACCCCAGCGCTCTCACTTTGTCCCTGTGGAGCCCTTGGCTTTGTCCCAGTACGAGCGTGACTCTGCCTCTCTCCCAGGCTCAAGCCTGCTTTCCCTGTCCTGGGAGCCTCTTGCTTTGGAGACGAAAAGACAGGTTGTGTTTTGAGCTTTGGAGGCTGAAAACTCAGCACGTTGCCTTCCTCTGCCCCACCGCTGGGCACTACAATTTATTTGGGGGGGGTTAGGGAGCTGCAAAGGGGCTTATGCTCCCTGATACCAGGGTGTTATCCCTGATTTTGTTCAGAGATGACCTAATGGCACAAATTGGAAAGTAGATTTGGGACTCCACTTCTGTCCCTTCACAGGTCAGGCTCCCTCTTGCCTAAATGCTTTGTTCTCCCTGACTTTCTCATTCCTGTCTGCACAGCTGCTTACTTGCAGGGGCCGCATGAGCGAATACATCTTCCCTTTTCACTTCTTTTCCTGAGAAGTGATGTTCAGATCAAATGAGTAACAACTAACCTTCCTAGCTGAGAGAGAAAACTGGAATATTCCTGCAATCCCTCTGCCCCTTCCTTTTTGCCCAGAGGTCTGGTCTTTTTTTAAACTGCAGCAAAACTTTGGGAAGGCTCAGCTCTTAATGTTTACCAAAGACCGAAACAGCAATCTGAGAAATGATGCACCAGGGTTGGTGTCGTTGCTTCTTAGCTGTTCATGGTGAACTCAGTGGTGCAACCTCCAGCATTTTTCCCCTTCTGCAGCCCTGATGTGTCAGACCTGGCTGAAGTGAGAACTCAGGCTGTTGTCCCGGCTGATGAGTTTCTGTTCATGCAAAACAGCTGAAGGAGGGACAGCGCCCGAGCGAGTGGTTTGCTTTATTAATTCTCTCTTGAAACACGCTCTGAGTTTCAGCTGCAGTTAAATGCTTCCAGCAAGACACCTTAACTCACACACTTTTCAGCATCTATGTTTCCATGTAGGCCTCTGGGGATCAGGCTCGAGGGACGTTGCTGACTTCATCATCCATGCCATATGTGAGATGTTTTGCTTGCAGACGATGACACGGATCTGGCAATGGCTTCCCAGATACAAGCTTTGTTTCCAAGCTGCTAGCAGTCACAACTCTCAGTGCTGACATTTTCATTCCCATGTATTCAGGGGCTATGAATAAATGTAGGCTGAAAATCAGAAGCAATGATGGCCTATAACAGCCTTCCAGAAAGAATGGTGGGAGAGAGCTAATTACTTTTTAGATGGACCAGAGCAGGAAAAGGATTGGATGGTGTGGGTGCCTGTGATGGCTGAGGGTTTGTCACTGTGACCCATGTGTTCCCTTCCAGTGCTGTGTGTGGTGCTTAGAGAAAACAAATTCCCTTCTGTTGCCATTTTTCAAACTATTAGTGCCTTATGGAGCACTCAGTGCACGTTTAAGTTGTTGGATGCTAATGTCCTCCTGTCCTTAGCTCTCACCTAAGTGAACTGATGCTTCATAGTTAGGTTAATCCGCCCAGTTAGGCTCAGATGCCACTTCCATTTATATTGGCTAAGTCACTCTCAAGAGCTAATGGTCCACTAATTTAGTCCTACAATTCCCTCTGTGAGTCCAGAAAGACAAACAAGTTCCCAAACCATCCTCAGTGAAAAGATCAGAGTAGCTCAGCATAATGTAGCATCAAGAACCACAGGAGATGTCTGCAGATCTAAAAAGATAACATGAATAAGTAGAGTACCAGTGAAGGCCTGTTAAATTTATTGTGACTTTGCAGTGTGATTAAAATTGCTTGGACAAGGGTAATCCATCTGTGCTGATGCAAGATAACTATTCCTGTGAGTTAATGGCGTGTTAAAGAACGTGCAACATTTTCGTCTTCTAAGAACATAGGAACATTTCGTTCAGACAAAAGGGCTGTCTCATCCTGTACTCTGTCTTTGACAGCAACCAGCAATGGTTACATCGGACAAGGATAAAGAGGGACCCTGGGCTTGCCCCAGGGGTAAAACTGCTAGTTGTATCGTAGCAAGTGTGGACATCTCTGATGAAGAAATATCTCAGGGTGAGCCAAGGAGAGAAACAGCTGAGCTGAGTTCCAGCAACAAAACTGAGACTTCATTCAAGTTAATGGAAAATGTGGATTTCCATGGGGCTGGGATTTCAAAACAAATTTTCACCCTTTGAATTTTTCACAGCAGACATGTCTGTTTCTATTAAATCTCTCAGAATTGAAAGCTACTTATTTTTATCCCTCTAGGCTCTGCTCTCCTATTGAGAAAATCACCAGTGCCAGTGGTGCCAGGACTCTAAAGGTCTATAGGCTCAGGCTGTCTGTATATAAATACAGCCTGCTTTTATCCCAGTCTGAGACTGCAAGTGTCATTCAGTTAGCTGACTGATGCTGTATCCCCGAGACAAATGCTGAAATATAGCTTCATGTGTACGCACTGAAACCTGAAGACAGCAAGGGTTCAGCGATGCCTGCTTGTGTATGAATGCCCAAATATTGGGGCGCTGTATGACCCCTGGCTCTCAGGAAGAACTGGGGAAGCTGGGTCTCTGGAGTGCATGGACAGTTTCTGTGAAACCAGGAGGGTGTAGTGAGACTGTGAGACTGTCCCAGTCAGCTGCAGCAGCTGGTATGGAAACAAGGAGAAACAGTGCTGGCTGCGACCTACCAGGCTCTGCTTCCCTTGTAACTGTTTTTTACTGGGGGTGGCAGATCCAGAAATCCTACCAGGTGTTTCAAGGCATGGCTTGAGACAAGACTGAAAGCCAGTCACTCTTGTGCTTTGCTTTACTGCTTGTTTTGCCATGGCAGCTGTCCCAAACCTGGTTCCTGAGAGTTGGTTTCCCTGGGAATTTCTCCTACTCTTTTCAGGATCTAGACTGTGAAGAATTTCCAGTGAACTCTCTAGCAAAGGTTGAGGTGCTTTGTTTAATGTAAACAATGTTATATACAATGGCGTCATGAACTGCTTTCCATCTTGTCATTTTGCCTGGACTAACATTTGCAATGAAGTCGGTGGCTGCAATTTCTTCTGAAACAGGGGCTTATCTGCACCGCCTAACTCTAGCCCTAGACCAGAATCAGGCTTTTGGCCCGATTCTGCAGTGACTCAAACATACATTTAAGGTTAAAATATGCATCAGTCCTTACATATCAAAATCCCCTACAGTAGAGTGGTGATGGCCTGCATTCACAGTGCATGGGACAGCTTATTTAATGTACGTTCACATTATAAATAGTTGGCTGTCATGAAAATAGGCTGTCCGGTTCTAGCATGCTATACCTTCTGCAGACAGTAAAAGCCCAAGTTACTGGTAAGGATGAAAAATGAATGAGCACACCTAAGAGATGATATATCCAACTCAGCTGACAAATGAAAGGATTCTGCAGCTCTGCAGCACAACACATGCTGACATGAAGGAACAAAAAATATATGTCAGTAATTCATGTTAGCATTTTCGTGCCCAATACCTGTAAGATCAATATTGCAGCAGGCTGAAATATGAACAAAGACAGTTTCTTTTTTATACCACTGAATACAAAGTTTGTCTTTTACCATCTGTGTGTCAAAAATGGATCAGCTGCTCATGTGGAAAGGAGTGATTCAGAAGCAATTGCTCGTTTTTTGCTGTTTCCTTAGTTAGATTAAGGATACTTGGGCCTATCAGAGAAAGCGACGGTTCTTTTATCTCGCTGTGAAAAAGGTCTTTGGATGTGTTTTTTTTCTTTGGGCGACCAGAACTATTGATGATTAATGAGGGTCATGCTTTCAGACCATGTC
This sequence comes from Egretta garzetta, assembly GCF_000687185.1. Lineage (NCBI taxonomy): Eukaryota > Metazoa > Chordata > Aves > Pelecaniformes > Ardeidae > Egretta > Egretta garzetta. The sequence continues at coordinate 447,433 of NW_009259713.1, read as the reverse complement.
TTTAATAATGTTACATGTCAGAGAGATCTTAAAGTAACTGCATATTGAAAGGAAGAAGTGGAGAATGGTTCATTACAGGTTGCTACACAAGTGTTCTTGGGGAAGGGAGCAGGTAATGATCATCCAGCACAAAGGCAGCCGCAGAGCTCTCATTATCATTTCCAGAGTTTTCATAGACTTCTCACAATGCCTGTCACTAGGATAAACAAGAAACAAGGTTGGGCTACCTCATAAACTGGAATATATAATGTGGTAATTTCCTGCTGTCACAGACTGAGAAATTAGTTTTCCACTATTCCTTAATTAGCAAACCAAACCAAAACAAAAAATCCATTCTGAAGAATAAAAAGATGAATGCCTCGTGTTGGAATAAAGGGTTTTTTACCTCATTTTGTCTTCTATGGATTCCATAAATAAATGTTAATTGTTAATACAAATAATAGGCAACATTGTAGTCTAAATACTTACTTGTATTTAAAACTGGGACCCTGAAATGGAACTGCTTGATGCACTTTAAGTCATTCTGAAACCCGGGAATGTTTCTGAATAAAGGCCATCACATTAGCCTCACATCATCAGAATTCAAATCCTAGAATTGCCTACACCTGCACTTTGGAGCCTGAGAGAGATGTTGAAAAACTTGCACGTCCAGGATATCACCAAAAGTGGTAGGCCGGTGAGATGGGGTTTCAAAATTACAGCTGGGGAGGAAATGCTGTATGGAAACAAATGGCTATGGTATTTCTGAGGACCATCCTTCAGGTTAAATGCATAGCAGATGCCTCGATTTGAAGAATTCTGAGGAGCTGGGCTTTATACTCTGAAGCATAAGGTCTTTCACAACCATTGGTTAAAACTTATAAAGAGTCTTGGGCCACATTCAGCCCCTGGATAGTCAAATAAGCACACAACTCTGACTTCAGTGGGCATTTCATGCTTGTTCCCCAGGAAAGACTTAAAGTTGCTATTTAATATGCCTTCTGACATTTTAGGCTCTTCTTTCCAGTAGAAGTAAGAGGATTCACACATCAGAGAGTATTCTCAGCCCCGGCATGCCCTGGTGACCACTGCCTGCCAAGTTCGTTCACTGGTCGCCAGGGATCAATCCACCTTCATGGAGTCGGTAGATCTAATTTTCCAAAATAAAATCTTACGGATTCAGATGTGAGTAGAAATGAAGAGGCATTTATTATTGATGCTTTTTATTAAATATTTATGGGGAGCCATAACTTTGCCTGGTATTTTAAGTATGGTATTTAGAGATTTATATCTCTTTCTCCTCTTGGATTACTAACACAGATGTATTTTCATGGCCTTGGAATTAGCTATCTTGGCTCCATGTTCGCATCAACTGCATTTCTCCAGAGAAAGTTTTGGGGTGTGATTCAGCTGGATATTTATGTGCTTTTGCAGCATGATGTGTTGTTCTGATGAGAGCTGATGGACCTCTGGATACTGCACATGCTTCCAGCTCAGTTAGGGCAAGGCTTTCTAAAGATACAGTTCCCCACATCTTCCTTTCCCAAACAAACTTGACAATTATACCAAGTAACAAAAACCAGTGCAGTAGAGAGTTTCAGATTCTTGCAAGCAGTCTCTTTTTTCCCACACTACCCATTAATCTATATGGCCAGTACAGTCTGTGGACTCTGGGAGATAACGCTGCTATCCAGATGTAGGTGTTTGTGTTAGGATGAGCTGAACTACTCTTGAGGCTCCAGTTGCCTTGATTAGGTCTCCGTGGACCAGAATGGGAGCTTAGACACCCAGCTCATATTTAGGAACTATACACTGTGAGCCAAGTCCCACCTAAAGTGTTCAATGTTACCTTTCAGCACTGGATTTGGTTGCCCACACACAGGTGTCAGGTGCCATTTTAAATGCCCCTGGGGAACCTACCTGGCACTTAGAAGCCGCTCCAGAAAGGTAAAAGACTCTCAGAGGTCCTGTTCCATATCACCCAGCCTTTGGTTTTATGGCGCTAGGTACCTGATTCAGATATCTGAATTCTGCTGCTAAATCCCATGTTGATTATGTTGCTCTAGCAAAATAGCTCCTTGAGATAGATGCTATTCTTCAATCACTCACGACAGAATAAATACGTACCCTATATTTGGCAACCTTTTCATAATAAGTACCTTACTACTGATTTTTCACTGTTTTTCTTCTGGCTTATTTTTAATAATTTATTCACTTTGAACATGTTCCTGCCTTTTTTATTTTTGTGCATGTGTTTTCTTTTGCTTTATCTATATTGTGGCTATTTGTTTTGTAACTAATAACAGGAATATACCTCTAAAATTAGATATAAGCTATCTTTATTTTATTTGGGTTTTTTTGTAACTATTTATTTTTTGAATGTGTTTGGGTTTTGTGCTGATGTTATTATAGCTGTTTACTTAGCATGATGCTTTTCATTCTACTAATAACTACTCTCCTGCAAGATGAGCCAATTTTGCAAAAATGAGTGCGTAATTACAGACTCCTTCCAAAAATAGTGAAGACCCTTTCACTTTCAAAAAATGTATTAAATGATGTTGATTGCTTACATTTTATGCATAAAATTTAATGGAGCTATATGCATTTATTCCTTCAGGGCAGCAGAATGGACAGAAAGCTATTGCAGTTATTCAGTGATATAAGGTAGCATCACAGTTCATTTCAGCCCTTGTATAGAGCTGTTGAAAGTTTGTTGGGTACGGGTAATGTCAGTTATTTCTCAGGAAATATTCCTAAGGACATGGAGGTAAATTTTTATTATGGCTGAATTTTATCTAGTGTCTCATGATCTGATAGAATTTTATGTATTACCTCGAGACCTGAGAACTATTCTCCTAGTTATGATTTTCATACACAAAATTATCTTCTCTATATCTAAATGAACATTGAGGTGACTGATACAAATTTTCTTGATGGGTTGGTATTTGTTGGACTATTTTTGTTAACATATAAAACAAGCCACTGCTACTATGATGATCAGCTTTATGCATTACCTGTTGATTGACTCAATCTAAAGCTCATACTGAAGTTGCATTATTTTCATGGGACCTGAGAAGACATTTTGAAGAATGCCAGAGCTGACAGACTGCCTCGGCCATAGATGGGAGCTGTTAACTTCAGTCACAAGAGGATTAATTCCCAAATACAGGGGGCACAATATCTGCTTGTGTTTGTGGATTTGCCTCTGCTTGCATGAGTGGAGAAGACGTGCTAGAGCCATATTCAGCTTTCTTGCAATGCAATGACCATGAAAGGCTGAATTTCAAGTCCTGTGGTATTTTTCTCAATGTCCATAGAAGAAATTTCTTCAGGAACAACTCCTATACATTGGATTCAAACTCATTTCCTTTAGAAAGAGCTCCAAGTTGAATAGAAGATATCTCATCATTAAAAATATTGCTACTTCTTTAATGATCTAATTAGTTTTACCTGCCAGGGTCAGCTTCATTGATTTCAATTAAAAAGAAAAAAAAAAGACCTGTCAAGTGACCTACTTCTTAATGTATTCAGTAAGATCAAGGTTGGAGCAGCAAAATATTTTAATTAACACAATCCCTGTTTGCTAAAAGTAAAGTTATTACTGATTTCTTACTGATCTGAAAAAGAAAGGACAAACTAGGTTAGAGGATATTTCATGTTTTGTCATTAAAAATCAATGAAACCAAGACTGACCTGCTTTCTCCCTCTTGTATTTACACTTGAAACAGATTAGATCATTAGGGGAACAGTAATGGTCTAATTATTTAGACCATTCTTAATTCAAATTGTAGAAGTGGATGAACTTACCTAACTCTAAATAACAAAACGCCCTTATCTACATAACAGGATCTGGGGAAATGGTGTCCTGGGAGTCAGACTATGGCCACAGAACAGTGTTATTAATTTATGTCATCACTTCATAAGTACCGTGCAACATTAGGTTGAACTGGAACATCAGAGTTAAGAAGAAAAAAAAAAGCTTTCAGGTCAGACTTTAGTAATAAGTGAAGTCTCCTCCCTTTGAAGAGGGATAAAGTTGTGCGACGTACATCACAGCTTGTGAGCTGGTTGTCTAAAGGCCATCTTCAAGGCCTGTAAAGTAAATAGCACATATTGCTTGGCCAAATATTGCAGTATGGAATATTATGGTGATGGCTATGTCTAGTTAAATAAAAGTGGTAGAAGGAGTGACCCTGAGCAGTGTGTCCCTATGTGACTGTTACCTCTCACCCTCGCTCTGCTTTGGACCACCCCAGCTGGCTCTTTCTGAGACCAAATTTACGTGGGTGTTGGCAGCATGGCTGTGAGCTAGGCACTGCCACTTGGCCTTGGTGCCAGGGATTGCTCCTCAACCTTTTTTTTTTTTTACTTGGCAGTAGAAACATGGCCAGTGAGACTTACTTGGGGCCCAGTCCTGCTAACCCTATCTCAGACAAACCGTGTTCTTGCTGCACTGTCACAGCAGTGTCAGTAAAGTGCTTTTCTCAGCAGCAATGACTTTTGTGAATAAGAAACTTCTGGGCTGGGCTTATTGACTGGTTAAGGAGATCAGCTCAACCACTGTTGGGATCTGCCTGACTTTTCTGTCTTCTTTGACCTAGAGGTTGTTTGCCTCAGTGATCTCAGTGCAATGATATGTAATAGAGAAATGCATTTTACTCTGTGTTAGTGATTTTCTAGCCTTTAAATGCATTGTTTTCTATTTTCACCTTGAGCTTTTGTGAAAAAGTCCCCTAGCACAGTGCTACCATTAGCCTTGTCCAGGAGACTTGTCCTACATTGAAGAGCTCTGAAGGACATGGCCCACTATTGTATTCCTTTCTGAAGTACAGACACAGGTTTTATTTTTTCTAATTCATGCCTGTAACTGAAAACAAGCTTAAACCAATAATGAATCAAGCCACCTTCTTTAGGCAGACAATCAATCAGGTTTTGAATGACTGTTGTGCAGGTGAAATCTAATCTGGTTTTGATGATGTAGGCTATCGTGTTTCCCACCATTTGTATTCACATGTGTAAAGTACCATCTTTTGTCAGGCTATCCCCTTTAGGCTTTTTATATCACTTTATATGTCTCTAATGGTTTTAGACATATTGTTAAGTAAGTCTTATCTATGTTCATATCAGTTCAGCTGCAAAATCTCCAAGTAGTCTTTTAATAAGAATAATATTTCTCATATGACTTCTTCAGAAGCCTGTTCAGTCAATTATTTGATTACAAAGCCTTTACACCCTTTTTGTAACACTGCCACAGCCAGGATTAGACCAACAAGTTGGTAATTATAAGGCTAAAGTTTTTGGGTCATACATTATTGGATCAGTTTGATAGGCTCAGCTTTGCAGAAGCACAACAAAGTGGTCAATGAATGAGAACTTTCCTGTTCTATAATGAATTTTTACACCAAAATACAAGTGACAAACCATAGCTTATTGAAGTCTCCTTATTATTACTATTATTATTATCATAAGCTCCATGAACTTCTTATGTGTGTGCCAGATACAAAATAATCTAGGCAGATGTCCTGCTCTGTACTTTTTGAAATGTGAGATGTAGTTAGGTTACTTTCCTAAAGTCTTCTGGGAAATCAGTGCATCTTAAAACCAGATGGTTAGTATAATTTGTCAGGTATCTTGAGTTTCTGCTTAAAAAAATGCAAAAAACCCCTTCACAAACCAAAGCCTAGCATTCAGATCACACGGGATATAGTTTCTATGATAAGACAGATAGTTATATAGCTATGGATGCTATGAATATCATGCTGGTGCAACAATACTGTTTAACTCATAGTGTATTTTTTTGGTGCAGGTGTTTGGTAAGTAAGGACTATTTCCTACATGAAGCGCTAGCAATGAAGCTGACTCACTCCTTGCATGGGAGCACTGGAGAACTCGCAAGGAATTTGTGAAAAAAAGAACAGGAACAATTATTTGCAAAGAAAAGGAACAATTAGTTGCAAATAACATGAGAGACAATGCCAGTAATCTACTTAGTAGTACAATAAAACATATGAATGGTACAGTAATTGACACCAGAGAAAAACCTCTCCTGCATCTGCTGTTCTAGACATGTCCTTCACCATTTTTTGTGAAGTGCAAATGATGCTGTGTTTATCCTTGCAAAGAAAGACTGTAGGTGTTTTGGATTTTTTTACTTGCTGTTCTCCATCATGCCATTCTCTAGATCACTGTTTGCCACCAGCCTGACAATGACCTAGTTCAAGACAGCAGCCTTATTCACAAAGTGTATTTGATTTTACGTTGAAAGTTCACATGCTAAGTTCCTTCTGGGACTTCAAGTCTTAAAAAACCCCCGCAAACTTGTGAAAGTATTTTAGGAATTGTTGGCATATTTTATTAGCACAATAAAATTACTTTATTTCTTTGTTAAAAAAAATCTGGAAGATGCTCTGAGTCGTATGGTTTACTTTTAGGTAGTCCTGTGAGGAGCAGGGACTTGGACTTGATGATCCTTAGGGGTCCCTTCCAACCTGAGATATTCTATGATTCTATGAAATGGATATTACAATACAGTTCACTCTGTGACCATACATTGTTATTTTGCTGTGATTTAGGTAGCTACTTCATAGGGGCTTAAATATGTAAACAAATATACATCATATTGAATTAAGTACAAAATAGGTATCTCATTCCCATAGAAGACTTTGAAAATTCCCTCCTCAATGTTTAATACCTGTTTGGTGCCCCAAATGTGAAGCTATATGGTCACATACTGGAATCTAGGGTGAGAAGTTTGGTTGCCCTCCTCATATGAAGAGGTAATGCAAATCAAGTGGAAAGTTGAAAAAAAAAAAGAAAACCAATTTTATACTTTTGAGAGAAAAGGCACTAAAATTACTTCACGTGCTGGTCCTTGCATGGTGCTCTGTCATTCTGCTGCTGTTATGGTCCTTACTCTAGGAAGCACAGTGTTTGATGCAGTTCACCATGTTCACCAACATCAACTGATATAGCACATGCTGGCCTTGGCATCCATGTTGCCGTGAAGATAGACCTCTTGGAAATAGTAGAAACATCCAGTACTTGGGGTTGGGCTGTAGTGGGGAAGAGACATCCCTCCCTTCTTGCCCTCAACAGTATTGGGGGGTGTGAAATGTTCCAGGGAATGCTGTGCCTGGTTAAGTGGGTTTTTTCAGTTGTATAAACCTATTTTTAGCTATCTAACACTGAACTCTAAAGCAGCTTACTCATCCCTTCCTCCAGCCCTTTGCCTGAAAAAAAGAAAGAAAACCAACTCATTACCTTTGAACCCTAAAAACCAGCCTGTCTGTAACACTCTGTCCTCCTGCCCTCTCTATAAAGCAGCGTGATAAGTTTACAAGCTCGCACTGCAGCTGGAAAATACATCCTATAGACGAGTAGGGAAATTGATTTGTCTGGAGGGCAGAGCCAGGGAGCGGCGCCAGTGAAAAATCTGATCCCAGGCAGAGAGGAGAGCAGGGTGCTGGGAGGCTGCATCTCAACAGGGGATTGTCCTGGATGCCCCAGAAGGAGCTGCTGGGGACCCTGGCTGGAGCCAGGTCTTCAGCCCTGAGCCCGGCCAGCCTGGGAGAACAGACTAGCCAGGGTTATAGTGCTCTTACAGCAAACATACTCCTGTATCTTTAAAGCAGTTCACATATTGTGTCCAAACCAGCTTGATAAAGACCTCCATTTCCTCTTCTCACCTTATGGTGTCCCTAGCCCTGGTTGACAATTTATCTTTATGCCCTGAATAGTTTTTCCCGTCCTGTCCCTGATGGCTCTAGGTCCAAATGATCCCTGACTGATGAATCCTGCGTGTCGGGCTAGGTATGTAGAATGGTTTGCCTCCTGTGGCTGTTTCTGAAATGCCACAAATGACACAGCGCCACAAACCCAAGGTGACTGTATGAGTGATGCTGCCGGTTTGGACAGAGCACTAATGCTGCTATAGAAGAAGTCACCAGAGAGACAAATCAATCTTCCTTTGTAGTTATTCAGTTTTAAGAAATATACAGTGTGCAACACTTGATATTAACATCGTGAAGGCAGAAGCTGGGGACAAAATAGATGGGCATGGAACAGGATGAAAATAAAGTGCAGATCTTGTGTTGGGCTTGGTTGTCACCTACACGACAATGAAAACCACAGCATGCCCAGATGCCAGGTGCTCCAGAGCTAGACAATTCATTTCAGATCTACAGGAAGGGTGGTGTACAGTTCCTCTGGTTTTAGGGTCCTTTGGCCTCTCACTTATCTTGCCAGGAAATAATGTGGGCTGACTGGAGATGAGGTTTATAACTGATTTCTAAATAATAAGCTGATTGTCTTTTGTCAAGCAGACACCAGCCGACTGGTAAGTTATTAGAAGAATGTTGACAAAAGCATTTGAACAATATTTCATTTTTATATTTACATAGCATAGAGCAAAGGGAGTAACAATTAATAAAATCATAGATAAGCTATTATTTCAGCTTACATCATGACCAAACAAAGTTTATATACTTCTTTCTAATTCTCTTATGGCTGTGTGATCCTTGTGGCTAACTGGTGCCAGGGGCCAGGTAACATTCCCTAGTCAAGCCATGCCATCCCACTGTCTGGGAGGCTTCGTACATTTTCACTGCCATTATGCCCCTTTATGAGCTTGATTTCTTCATTGTCTGCCAGCATTAGCATTCATTATATTAAAACCTCATTTTGCCTTTGCATAAACAACAGTAGACATATATATCATTTTTATTACTGATGCTAGTTGAAAATCTGCGAAAGCCCTGAAGTCACTTAAGTCAGTTTTGGCTTTCATGGTCTCACTGGAGTACAGTGGTTTCCTTTTCATTCTCACTCTGGGGAAAAACTGCTCCATCAAATGGTGGTTCTCAACAGCAAAAACTGTGCAAGAGTTCTGTATTTTTGCCAAATGCATGCACAGAAAAGCATGGGATTAACACTCTGAACATGCAGTTTGCAAAAGGACATGCAAGCGCCATCATAAGCAGGAAAACCCTCGCTGGCTCAGCTGCAAATGGGATCTTATACCACAAATAAATGACTAGAGTGATCTTTTCTAGTGACTGTTGGGACTCTGTCAGTCATTGCACACACTTTTGAGTCTCCAATAACTTTGCATGGGAAAATGTGAAGTTTGAACTGGAATTGTTTAGTGATACCAGTCACTGAAAATCACAAGTGTGGATAGGTCGGTACGTGCCAAAACGAGTTGCCTTATTTGTTGCAACTGGAGTGGCGCGTCTGTGTCAGACATAAGCCTCTCTCATGTCCCCAGACTGTACATGACATTGAATAGATGAGTAAGGAACAATAACTTCACACTTCACACCACCGGTTGCACAAGGCAGAACTTCATTTCTAGACTCTTCAAAATCTTGTTTTTTAATGCGTGCTGCTAACAATGAGTGAATACACTTTCAGTTTTTCTTTCAGCAATTGTCTCTTGTGCCTCTACAGAATCTGTACAGGGGATTCACTTTATAGGTCATGCAGTCAGTAGACAAGCAAGCATGTCCCATCCCTTTTAGTTCTTCATGGTCAACTAGAACAGAGCAAGATTTACAAACCAATCTTTTGTGGTTTATTGTCAGCCACTGATGCTGTTATTAAAAATACATACACTGGCTTTCAAACCAACAACTGGGAATTTCATGCAGTTTGAAGTGTTGATTATAATGCACAACATTTTCATTACCTAACCCTGTACTTGGCCAGGTTAAGTTTTGATTTGCACTTTGGTTTCTGACTCCCTTTATTTTCTTGTGTTTATTTAGACAAGGTGAAGATCAGTCAGTTTAGGTCTCAATGATTAAATTAACAAAGATTTTATTTTTTTTAAACAAACTTAGACAAGAAACAGCTTCACCCGAGGCTTTTGATAGTCCCAGGGAGTTCTGTCTATGAGCTTTTCTATTTATGTTCAGAGGCATAGACTTGGATGAAGGCCTTACAGCACCATGTGAATCAGGGCTTAGACATGTTTCCTGTGCTAGCGTTTGGCAGGAACATGAGATAACAGGAAAGATGTAATGTGTAGTCCTTGTCTAGGGAATGCATGGTAGCAGATGTAGCTGAAAGGCAAGTTTTAAGGTAAATGTCCTTTTCTGACCACCAAGATTGGGACCTAACTTTTATTTTTCTTCAACTTTTTCTCCTTTTTTCCCCCCAAATTAGTCCTTCTTTTGGACCTTGTTTCGTCCACCCTTGCACCCCTTTCGCATTAGTCTTTCTTGAGATATTAGAAAGCTTCGATTGCTCACAAGGCACAATGTCCTGACGAGCAAAGGCACTGCCTGCATACCACTGCTTGACCCTCGAATGCTGGGGAGAGATTCAGTTACGCAGATGTGCTCCTCGCACTTGTAGAGCAGAGGTGTCTGATGGTAAGCGGGTGGGAAGAAGACAGTGCAGGCGGAGGGAGAGGAGCACCTCTGACAAAGGATGAAACTTGCTGGAGGCAGTTTTAGGAACCAGCTGAAGAAACAGGAGTGTTTCTAATAGTCCTCCAGCAGGAGGTGGGATTACCTCCAGCTCAGCTGTGACCACGGCTAAGGAGATTGTGGAAGCTACCTGTCTTCTCTTTCCAAGTCAGTCCCTTTGAGTCAGTCCTGGTCATTTGGCTGGAGGTTTACGTTGCTGCAGTTTCAACCCTACTTCTTCACTGGGCAAAGCTTCCATACCCACTCTGGGCCCAGCATGTGAAGGGCAGGATGCCTCCGGATGGCAATGTACCCTGGGTGTGAATTGATGATAGCAGGATGAGGGGAAGCTGCACTGAATGCTAATATGACTCACATACTACCCAGCTCCTGTTAAAGACCTCAAAGTCAAAAGTTTGAATGGCCTTTCATCTTCACAGTGTGCTTGTAAAGCGTGATCCCTTTCATCAGTGCACGCTGATGAGAACTGTCCTCTCTCTTTTCCCTCCAGGTATGCACCCACTACATAGCTGACATAAAAGCCAGACCATTAGAATAACTTTGGTGACAATGAGAGCCATGAGTTAATCCCAGATACTACCAAAACAAATGAGTGAAACTGGCCACATTTAAGAAAAGCTTTTTTTTTTGTTTTTCTTCACTTTTTGTTATATATATATATAGTTCTCCAGCATGCTGTTTGTCAAGTTTGCCTTGTTCAAATGCTCCCAAATCTGGAACACTGATGCTAATCACACACATCCGTATAAATTTTAAAGCATTTAGATGAGTTGATGGGGAAGAGCGAGTGCACTTTTAATTCCAGTACAAATGGCACTCAACTTTAATAATAAGCAAGGAAGAGAATTATCAGAAACATACCTTTCTTTTAGTACAAGTGTGCTAATTGCTTCTCAGCCTGGGACAACTCTAAGCACTATTTTAGCAGCATGTCTTACCAAAATTGCTTCAACATTTTAATTAAACCGCATTTTTTTTTTTTTAATTTCCAGGCCTTTAAAATTGGTGAAACTCTCCTTAACATGTGTTTTTCTGGCTCAGAAGATCCCTGTTGGAATTATTTCAAGGATGCAGACCTGGCAAGCTGGAAGGCAGGAGGCTGGATGCCTGCAGTGTCTTACACCTCCCAAGGGGACCCTCTCTTCCCAGCCATGCCTGCTGCTTACTTCTCTCTCCCTCTTTCTGCTCAGGTAAATTATCTCCATATATTTTTGTGTTCAACACTCCCTTACACTGAATTTCTTACTGTTGTAAACAAAGTCCCAAGGAAGCTGCTAGTGCCTGTGTCAGCGTTAACACTTAGACTCTCGATATTGTGGGAAAGCACCTGGTTTTACACTGTCCAGAGAGGTACCTGGCCACTCCAAGAACTACTATTCAAACAGAAGAAATAGCACATTGCTTTTCCTCTGATGTATGGCCACAAGTAAAGGAAGTGAGCTAGTTCATAACGTGCTAAGCCTAGGCACTCTTTCAGTAATACAAAATAATGGTGCTGTTGGAATACGGATATATTAAACACATGGTTGTATTCTGTTTTCTTTACTTCTCTCACTTACAGTGAGAACTGCTATTTGATTGTAACATGTTGATCCACTTTGCCTGAAATGCCTTGGTTAGTGATCAGTCATCCCTCTGAAAAAGGGCTGCATGCATTATATTCATCTAGGAACCTTGCTACCCTATACACATGATTAAGGGTTGTGGTGCCAGGCCTTTGGGAGGAAAGTCTGGAGACAAGGAGTGAATGCATTTAATAAGGAAGACAAGCTGCCAGAAACAGGTTTTTCATCCTGCATAGTACATGAGATTTGTTCTAGAGTGTGTAGTGAAGGACACCATTTCCCAGCTTCTTTAGTATTTTTCCTGTGTATTGCTTTATATTACATTGCAATAGATTGCATTATTTCTCATTCCTTTAGGAAATGACATGTTGGATTTCATTTGGCATGGTCTGCTGAAAGCTGTATCTGATGGGTGACAGATCTTACATTCAGAAAAGGCCTCTAGGTTTTAAGAGTTGACTATTGTATTCAGGTTCGGAAGACAGATTACTCTTAGTATAACTTCAAAGGCATCAAGATGAGTCGCCTCTTTCTTTTAAATTCCTTGTTTATGTACTGTATCTTCCTGCTGTCACGTTGATGTTTATATTCCTGCCATGTTTTGAAAGGGCTTTAAGGAGATACCTTACCATGGTCGGGCAGTCCAAGTTCTCTGCTACCCGTCGCTCTGCTTCCAAAGGGAGTCTCTAGCCATTGCATAAGGGGCTTATTGAAACACGTTCTCTGCAGCTGCTTGTGTATTTCTTTACAAATAACTTTACGTTGTTGCATAGAAACAGGTTTTTTTAATCATTCTTTCTGCTTTCCCAGAAAACGTTAGACAGAATCAGATGTAGATATTATGAAGAAGGAAGTGAAACACCACAGGGCTAATTAACAAACATTTGTGGCTAATTTAACGAATGACATTATGGAGAGCACAGGAACGCTTGCTAAATTACTTTATATACAAAGAAACAAAATAGCGGCATTATCTTGAGAATCCTTACCATAAAGATATATTGTTTGGATGAATTGTGTGGAACAAACATCACCTTTGATATTTGCATTGCTAGTGTGATTTTCAGAGGGATATTTCTGGCTTTTGCTTTCCCTTTGATTTCTCTAGTGGCCATTCCTTAGCCTGTGTCTTGATCTAGTGGATAATATAAATCCCATGATTATTCAAAAGCAGGAAGTGACGCCTTGCAGCCTGTAACCATTTTTGCTGTATCAGTATTCAAAAGACCATGTTCATTTGCGCATGGTAGAGCGACTCCTGCTGACTAGATGGTCTGAATCCGCCTGCTGTTCGGGGCTCACTCTCTTGCTTTTAACTTTTCCTGGCCTCCTGTTTTCTCTCACAGAGCAAACTCTAATCAGGACTTCCATCTTGACTCCAGGCAGATCACAAAGCAGCAGTTTATAGGACAAAAAATTACAGCTAGATTTTGATTATCCATCTCTTTTCAGGATAGCTTAAACTAATTTTTAAAGACAACAGATTTTTAGCTTTGACTTCATAAGAAATAAAGCCTATAAAGTTACATGCCATACCCACATACATGGACATGCTTGTGTACCTGTCAGTGCCCCAGTAACTCTTGAACATTTTTTTGCCAATTTCAGCCAGGTTGACAAAAATTGGAAAATGCAAATATACTACATTCCTGAAGATGTCACGTAATTCTGTAGTCTGTAGGAGGAGGGGAACAGACCCTATCAGTGATATTATAGAGAGAAAGATTGCTCATCTTTCATTAGGCAGTAATAAATCACGTAGCGCCTCCCTTGTAAGGTGCAAGTCGTAAGAAACCAGGCAGTTGGTCCCAACTCTACTGTTTCTGCTGCTTAAAAACATATTTTTTTCCTCACCTTTTTTCCCCTGGTAATGTAAATGGGTGGCTAAATGGAAATGGTTTATGTGTCTTAATCTGCAGTCTTTTTTTATTGAACATTTAGGCTAGATTTCACAACAGACTCCAAGATATCTTTCCACATTTCGTCCCAAAGCAAATAATTTTGGGGGAAAGTGAGCATTTTCCTGCACCCCTGTTTTACACATGAATGGCATAAATATGGTCTCCTTCTCCAGACATTCCCTCTTGCTCTTTTTGTGGCGTGTATGAGACAATTTTTCCTGTTTCTAAATAGATGCTTGTTATCAACTTTCTTTTTTTACTAATCTTCACAACATTTTCTTTGGTCAGCCAAGGCAGAGGGCAAACTCATTGGTATCTTCTGAGAACTGCCTTCTTCTAAGATGTCTGCCACCTCTTCTGCTCGGAGACTTTGGATCTCCCTTCACTGAATGTAAAAGGAGGAAAGTGGCATTTTTTAAAAGCTTAGGTATCCATGCAGATCTGCAAGTGGCTGTGTTCTTTACCAATCTACATTCAAAAAGACACTTCACATTATCAGGAATAATGGCCAAAAATGCATCCAAACATACAGCCAGGTGACCTCAACTCTGCACTCTAAAGGAAAGGACAGGTAACCACGGTGGTAAAAGTCTGCCTTATGTTTGGGAGCAGAAAAGCCTGTGGAAAGCAAGAGAGAAATACTTGGGAAATATTCCTTTTGTGAAAGGCAAATGAATTAGTGGATTCGTATGATTAAATCTTACCTCTGCTGCATTAACAAGAAGGAAGTCTTGAGAGATTGCAAAAAGTGTTAAAATGAAAGTGAGAATTTCACTGCTTGAGAACATACTGGGCTGCCACTACTATGGTGCTCCGGAAGCCAGTCCTGCCCAGTGGTCACCCCTCACAAATGTCTGCCTCTCTTTTCTTTCTTTCTCTTTTATTTTTGCATCTTAGCTGGAAGAGAGTAGGAAACTAGCAACATCCCCTGCTCTACACGCAAAAAGAAGGGATGTTACTTTTCTCCTGTTATTTTTTGCTTCTCTATCTTTCTTTGGATTAGCGATGTTTTTGCTTTGATTAAATAATGATGAAAGCAGCCAGCCGTTCTGGGGACAAGTACGTAAGTAACGTGTATCTTTCTGAGACATTCCCAATATTGAAGCAAATCCAGAATGAATTAGACAACACTGTCTAATTCGGTGCGTTTGAATTAATATAGTGTGAACTAGGGCTCTTCCCGCAGAAGGCTTGGTATACTCAGCTATGGTTCCCTCTCCTTCAGTCTACCACTTCTAAAATGGAAGAACGACTACCCCTGGACACAGGCAGTCCCTGCTGGTTTCAGTAAGAACTGTCTGGGTACATCTCTGGGAAGCATCTGGCCACTAATGAGAATGTAGGGACATAGTAAAACAGATAGTTCCTGTCCTAACAGACTCAGTAGCGAAAATGTACGAAGTCTTCCAATTTGTTAAACATCTCACCAAGTCGTTTTCTCAGAATATGAACTAACATCTATCAAAAAGAATCTTGTCTGTTTCCGTGAGCTATTATAAAGAGTCAATGAAGACAGTTCAGTTATCTTGAGTGGAAAAGCATTTGCCATTATGCCCAAATTTGATTCGATGGAAAATCCAGACAGCGAATTGACATACATTTTATTTTAGCATATGAGTTTATCAAAGAATCATAGAATCATAGAATCATAGAATCATAGAATGTTTAGGGTTGGAAGGGACCACTAGTGGTCATCTAGTCCAACCCCCCTGCAGTGAGCAGGGACACTGCTAACTAGATCAGATTGCTCAGAGCCCCATCCAACCTGGCCTTGAATGTTTCCAGGGATGGGGCCTCCACTACCTCTCTGGGCAACCTGTTCCAGTGTTTTACCACCCTCATTGTAAAGAAGAAACAGTCTGTGTGTGTTGGAAGAATGCAAAAGACCATTTGCCATGTCTGACTATTTGTATAAAAGCACACCCAGTTTAACCACTGTGCTCAAGCAGTACCATCTGTCAGATCAAGTGTAAGGCATGTGTTTGTATCACAATAAAGATCTGATGATAGCTTCCATTTATATTAAACAAAATGGGGAGATAAAATGGTGATTTGGCTTGTCATTTACATCTAACTGCTACCAGAACTTGATTTGGGGACTCTGTTCCAGGGGCACCTCAATTTCCATCTGTTTCCCCAGAAAAAAAACCCAAAAACCCCAACCCATCACAACCCTTTCCATCTTCCTCATCATCCTGCAGAACAAGTAGATGTCTTGGACATTCTCCATCTTCAGTAGCAGCTTCTGAAGTCACCCTTCCTTTGTGTGGTGAGCACTAGGATCTGATGGGAGCAGTGGGACCAGCCTTCCCTGTGGTTTCTGGCACTGCTTGGGATGTGGTGGGTGCTTAACTTCTGATGTATAACACCAAGCTTTTAAAGGCATCCTTTGATTTTCAGACCTAAAATTATTTTGCCCATGAGTTGCATAGTCTGAGTTTAATTTAATTTATTAATGAATATGTATTTACAAAAACGTCAAGATATTTTTCCATTCTTCTCCTTTTTCCTCTAGGAGAAAGCTCATTTATTTCATAAGAAGCTGAAAATTTTTCTCCCTAAGGCTTTTCCCTAGCAGAGGATTCCTAAAAGAGAGCTGGACTAGTACAATGTGCTAAAATCATCACTAGGTTCATAATCCGTAAATAAAGACTCAATTGCATGCTGCAATGACTTATGCCTGGTGAAACGTCTAGTTAGGGATATAAACTTCTACAAATTAATTATTCCCTAGGCTTCTAAGCCTCTTCCGTGACTGGCTCTAGAATTAGGTTGCTGCAAAGGACAAAGGCAAAGCTGCATCTGCTCATATACAGAGAAATGGCTCCAGTGTGGCTGGCATGCGTTAGGGCACTGGCACATGAAATAGGTAAGATCCTAAACAGATTCCTATGTTTAGGATCATTAGGTCTTTCTGTGCCTCAATTTGACGCCACGTAACTGAGGTAAGAGTGCTTCCGTGCCTTATTATTCAGTAAAGTGCTACATAGTATCCTGAAGAAGGATGAAAAGCATATGTTTTCTGTGAGGGTATGATCTTAAGTAAGCCAGCAAAACTTTTAGTAAATCTTTTTGACTGCACTGACACTGCTCAGTGACAATGTCTTTAAGGTCACAATGCATGACATGAAAAGACAGTATGAGGTATGCGAGGAAGCCACCCATTACCTGGTGTACCAGAGAGAGCACTCTCCTTTCCCAGCCCCTTTGCTCCCCTCTGGTCTTTGCCTTGGGGCAGTCCATCTGGCTGGCGTGGATGGAGATGATGTGACCCTTCCCCCTGAAAGCCACCGCCCACTGCAGCTGTGCCCAAGGTCACCGTGGGCAGGCCACCAGTGCTCCCAGTAGAATCATCAGTAGCTTCCACACTCATGTTCCCTCCCACGGGACTGTCAAATAACAGCAGTTGGTAATCTTTTCCATGGTAATGCTGAACATACAGGCTAATCACGTCCCTGTTTCTACAACTGCATCTGTTTCCCTGAGAGTAAGACGGTTCCTGCTCACCCTAGCAGGCAACATCCTTCTCAGGCCTTTTGAAGACATTGTACATTTCAGTTGCAATGCTTTGTACAAGGCATATTGGAACAAGCTAGTTTTTAAGAGAATTTTGTTGGCCTGCATTAAGTTCTTTTATAATTAAATCTGGCACACTCCAGCTAGAGGTTCTGAGTCACCTCTTAACATCATAGCAAGGAGCTACTGAGACCTTTAGCCCTTTAAAATTGCCAAAACATTTCGCAAGACTATTTTCTATGTTGGTCAAGTTGTAGCTACCTTGGGAAAAGTCTCTGGAACCTTTAAAAGAAACAATTTCTTGTCAGCTCAACATGACACTATAAAAACACTATTAGGAAATGATTTCATTAAAAAGGAAAAGAAGTCTTACCGAAACTTTAAGATGTGCCAAATCCCTATTGACAGGGCCTTTCACTTACCACAAATGAGATAAATGAAAACATCAATGTCATATTAAGTAAGCAACTAAACTGAAAGAGTGAGTTTGAAGAGTCAAAGGACCCATTGGGAGAAGCAGAGCATCTCTTCAATGGGCTGAAGAAATGAAGAATATTCTTCAAATGGATGCTTTATCAGGATGTGAAAAGGCCAAACCTTTATGCTGCTATAATTTATGGATGTCTCCTGTTTGTAGGACAAAGTGAAATAGAAAAACTTAATCATATTTCTGCTGGAGGAAGAAAAGACAACCTCTCTTATGTGTAAAAACTCAAATTAATTTTAACTTCACTGCCTTCTGTATCACTAGCAAGTATGAATAATTAGGCAGAGGTGCACAGTGTAACTTTGGAAGTGTACTTGCCAAAGATAATAGCAGCAGGAGCTCAAAAAGCACATCTAAAATTAGGACATGGCCCTGTATTTCTTAGCATCCTGCAAACTGGAAAGTATAAAGCCCAAACTCTCAAGCTCTTCCCTCCAGTGGGGGATTTGAAGTAATTGCAATCTGGACTCTTCCACTTTTCTTTCCATTTTGGCTATCATACACATAGTATCATCATGACTAATGAAGAAATCACCAGGCACTAAAAATGTTGCCTTTGACAAGTGCTCCAATTAATGCATCAAATGTTATGCTCAGTTCAAATTCCCTGAACCTATGAAGTTCACTTGAAAGCAAAGCCCTTCTTCTGGGCAATGCTCCCAGCTTTCATAGCACTCTCATGATTACCTTAATGGAGAGGGGAAATAATATCCACCCCTGCCGCCAGCTGCAATTTCTGAGGCTTTATCATTAAACCACTTTAAAAATCAAGAAAATATATTTCTAGATTTATTTTTTCTGCAACAGTAGTGACTTCTGGTGGGTGATTAATCTAATCCTAAACTCATTTCCCTGCCTGATATCCTGAAGAATGAATGACTGCTGGAGTGTCTAAAGAGCGTAGTCAGAATTAACTCGGAGAACCAAATCACTGCCATGATGTAGTACAAGTTCACATGTTTTTCCTATTGGTACCAAGTTTTAAATTATGACTTAACCAATATTTTTTTAATATTTTAAATTTTTTTCTTTTCTATTCTTATATTAGAAATGTGTGGTGGGTTTAGCCTTGGTTGGCTGCCAGATGCCCACCCAGCCCCTTCTCAAGAGGGCAGAGGGAGACAATAAGACTAAAAAGCTCATGGGTTGAGATAAAGAGATCGCTTACCAATTACTGTCACAGGCAAAACAGACTCAACTTGGGGAGCCAGCTAAAAATAGATAGTGAGTAGGATAGTGAGAAACAAAAAAAAAAACCCTAAAAAGCCCTCCTCCCACTTCTTCCCAGGCTTAACTTCATGCCTTCATTTCTGACTCTTCTACTTCCTTCTCCCTGAGTGGTGCAGTGGAAAAGGGGTCATGATCAGTACATAGAACTTTCTTCTGCTCCTTCCTCTTCATGCTGTTCCCCTGCTCCAATGTGGCATCCTTGGGCTTCATGAAAGACAACATGGGTCTTTCCCACAGGCTGAAATTCTTCAAAAACTGCTCCAGCATGGTCCCTTCCATGGGATGCAGTCCTCCGGAAATAGACTGCTCCACCATGGGTCCTCCATGGGCCACAGGGCTTGCCAGAAAGCCTGTTTCAGCATGGGCTCTCCACAGGCTGCAGCTTCATTCAGGGCATGTCCACTTGCTCTGGTGTGGGATCCTCCATGGGCTGCAGGCAGATATCTGCTCCACCATGGTCCTCCATGGACTATAGGGGGACAACCTGCTTCACCATGGTCTTCTTCACAGGCTGCAGGGGAATCTCTGTTATGGTGCCTGGAGTACCTCCTCCCCCTCCTTCTTCACTGATGTTGGTGTCTGCAGGGCTGTTTCTCCCCCATTTTTTCTCCATCCTCATTCTCACAGCTGCCATGCAGTATTTTTTACCCTTTCCTAAATATGTTATCACACAGGTGCCACCAGCATTGCTGATTAGCTCAGCTGTGTCCTGCAGTAGGTCCATCTTGCAGCTGGCTGGAACTAGCTGTGTCCAACATGGCTGCAGCTCCTGGGCTTTTCTCACAGAGACCACCTCTGCACCCCTCCCTTACTACCAACACCTTGCCATGTAAACCCAATACAATGTCAAGTTCATCTGAGAATCTTACTGGATACTTAAGATATGCTGCACTGAAAAGGTGATGCTATCTATACAAGCTTCTCCTTAGTGTCAGTAGAACATATCACTACTTTTCCCTTCGCTTAATTATCATAATTTATTTAGATAGCATTTTATTATTAAGAACACTATTGTCTCTGTATTCTTAGCAAGCAGTCACTTGTGGTTTGGAAGGGAACTAAACCCACGCTGAATGACGTTCACATAAGAAGTAATGGTGCGGAGCTGGTATTTGCCTCCTATTGAAAAATACCTACAGATGATACTGGTGATAGGTGTAAGCAAACTAGATGGGTGACTTGTGGCCTTTTTTCCTGCAGGTGCTTGCAATAAGCTGGGCTTTGCTCAGTTGTATCTGGCCATAGCTCAGAAAAATGTATTCTGTTTCTGATGGGTATTGAGAATGTTTAATTCTGGGGTTCATAGATGTTATGGGGTTCTTCAGGTCTGTATTAGTTATCAGCTGCCAAAAGGGATTTAACTTGGCATCATGACTGTCAATGTTCCCAGACCCAAACAGGCCTTTCTAGAGCAGTGTGAAAGGTGTGCCCCAATTTTCTAGGCTTTCCCAAAGCTTGCTGAATGAAAGGCCCTCTGTGAGTTTGCCTGTTCCCTCTGTTCAACTCACTACTCAGAAGAATGGGGGACCTTTTTGCTTGTCGTCTCATTCAGAGTTGGCTTTTTTAATAGATGAGACTTAGGGATAAAAGGAATCAGTTTGCTTTATTCTGTCAAAGTGAAGGTTAAGAGAAGGGTTTGCAATTTTGAAAACAAAACACAGGGCAATGAAATGAATTATTAACAGTGCCCTTGTCTTTTGACTCATAATCTTTCCACTCCTGTCACGTTTCCCTTTCGAGATATCATTTATCAGCTAGACTGAGGGTAAACCTTCCTTGCATCCTCTCCATCTGTGTGCGCCTCTGAAACCCTTTTGCTTTAGTCTTTGACCTTTATTTATTTCCTTCATTCCCTTCTTCAGCTCTCTCTTCTGTCCCTACTCTCCCACCTCCTTTTTCAATCAATAGGAATACACATGTATTTTTGGTTTAATAAAACCTGGGAACTGGGGAATATATCTCTTGCTGCCTAAACTCTGCCGCCCTGCCTGTCTCATTCTGAACATACATGCTAAAACAGGTGAATTTCCCTGGTCTGGTTTTCCCAGCGTTATCTCAAGCTAATGCGAGGTGGGGTTTGCCCGTTGCCCCATACCAGCTATAAGCTAGTGCAATGGGATTTTGCTCACCCAGTTCATCGGACTGACTCCTGTTCAGCCCAGATAGCATGCTAAATCATGTGCTAATGCAGCAAGGCTTTACTTTGTCTAGCTGCACTAATCTCATGCACTACAATCCTTTGTGAATAATATAAATAAGAAAACAAATAACTATACAGAGACATCTGTGCATTGAGCCCGAGAGCTCTACCCCTCCTGTATTTTCACTTAACATATACAACAACACAGAATAATTTGTCACAGAGTTTGATTTCACCCCCTTCTTTTCCTGTTCTAGAAGTACTAGGTGAGCATTTGTTCCTCATACATTCAAAGCCTACTATTTTTCTGATCTTAATTTATGTTCACTGTGCAGAATGTATCTGACTAAAGCAAACAGTTATTTATATTTCAATTATGATCAAAGAGGCACAGCAGCGTCTCTTCTATCTGCTGCCTCTGAGATAGCTGTATAGATTGTCACTGAAAACAGCACTTCAGCAGCTATCAGACAAGCTGCTCCGTATCCTTATGAGTTTCTTGCTACAAGTAAAAATCCTGTGGAAGAAGAACTGCATATGCAGAGGACAGCACTGGAAGCTATGATTTTATTTTTTATTGCTCTGCTTGAATAGAGCTTGGATTCATGTCTACTTTTTTGGGTGTTTCCAGCAGCTCTAAAGTAATGAGCAGGGGTGGAGATCAAGACGTTGCTATTGCTTCTTTTTCTGATGTGGAGCTCAAATTCACCCTACTGATGTCTCTGTGTCTGCGGTAGCAAACATAATGAGGCTGGGCTGTTCTCTGCCTCTGGGACCAATGGCAGGGCACAGCTTGTGCTCATGTGCTAGATTCTCCTCTCCTCCAAAACACAGTGGCCTCATCCATACAGTTTGCTGCGTATAATGTGGGTATGAGCTCTGCTGGGTCCTTGCTCTCCTGTGAAGGGCGCTTGGGTGCCTGGTCTGGGTGGGAGCTAGCTGGCACAGGTTAAGCCTTTGTCAACACATAAGCATGCTAACAATTACATGGGATGGGTGCTTGAGGCCATGCTATGGACATAATCCTTGGGGTTCCCAATGGCTCCAGGATTTTTCATGGATATCGGCAGGGGAAGAAGGACTGGGAGCGCAAGCTGCCCAAAAGGACTATCCTGCCTAACATGGAGACAACAGCACACACCAAGTAAGCAGCACGGAATAAGTTACCTAGTCCTCCCACCACCACCGATTAAAGGTTGTTGAAAAGCTTTCCTCATCCACCCCAGTTCACTTTGACTATTCTCTTACTGGAGAGGACAATAAGAGATACAAGTGCTAGAGGAAACCTGAGCATCTCACGAGTCTGCTGGCAGAGCCGGGATGTGGCAGTGTGGCCTCGCCATGGTGAGAAGAGTAGTGAGGAGGCTGGCCATGAGAAGACAAGGTTACACTTCACTGCTCAATCAGCCTTTCTCGTTCCTGCATTTCCAAGTGGCGCTGGGCTGCCAGCCGGGTTCATTTGCCTTGGGGAAGTAGCTCATTTACTGTAGAGAGATCTGCACAGCCCTTTCTGTAGCAGGGTTGTGTAAGTGAATGTTTAGTTTTCTTTGTTTGGAAATATGAATTTGTGTCCCCAGCTACCTTGGTGGTTAGCTTCCTCTATAATTAACAAGTGTTTATGCTTTCCCCATGGGGTACAAGTACAAGTCAATCTTGACTTCATTTCCAGTATATGCAGTATATTTTTGCCAAGGCTCAAATGCTTTCTAATGTAGTACACTCCATCTCTTTCCTAAAATCAATGTTTCAAAACACAATTAACAGTGCTGTAATAGACCTCAAAATATCACAAAAGAACTGTGAGCTAGAGGGCTCCAAGGTGCCACTAACAGTCTGGGTAAGAAGAGTATGTTAGCTCTACTGTTAGAGGAAGAAGTCGAATTTTCCCTCTTTCACTCAGATAACAAGTTCCAAATATTATATGCTATAGAAATAATTTACATAATTAGAATTTCATTGACCTACACTGCTTTTCCACATGGTGGAAAGAAAATATATTTACTTTAAAGATTTAAAATATTTTTTCTTTCCCTTCTAAAAGCACTATTTTTCTGTTTCATTTGAATGCAGCTAACTTTAAATGTTTCAGAAATGTTAACTCTATCTTCTTAAACTTTTATGACCTTTAGTAAGTAAAAATCCATACAAAAATAGATGTTACTGGCTGCAGAAAAGGTGTCTGTCATCTGTCTAAAATATGTGGTAGTACATTTAATCTGATGACATTATAGACTATTTGCTTTCCAATCTCTTCCATGAGCCCTACATCACAGGTCTGGCAGTAAGCCTAATAAAAAAAAGCTAGTTTGATGGAGATGCCAAAGTCCCTGGAAAGCTCCTCCTAGGCCTTGGGGAAATGCCAATCTCCTGCCACTTACTTCTTTTAGAAAGGGGCATAGGGCACCTCAGGATGCACATAGTGAAATACCTGGCCAGGCTCACTCACTGGGTGCTAAAAGGGGAACAGGAATCCTACAATTCTGAATACAAGAAATATGTATACTTTGTTGAAGAAAACAGCCTATCTTCTGATGATGGTGATCTTTCCAACTCCTAAAACCATATTTAGGCATTGCTGGTAGCAGGCTGCCTTGACTTTAGAAAAAAAGAAAAAAAAAAGGCACTTCTTACCTCCCTTTTCCTTCTGCAGAAGCTGCAGGATATGCAGAGTTTTTGGTTCCAAATTTCAGCATCTGGATACGGCCATAAGAGCACAAATCTGGCATCTGTTTAAAAAATAAATCATGGCGAGGAAGCTTTGTGTGTATTTTTGACATATTTGCTAAGCACTCCTGCCAGTGTAATAATCCTCCAAAATAATCCTGACAATTCATCGAAGGGGCCAAGAGTCTGAATCATTATTGATTTTCCCCTTTAAATAACATTCATAAAAATATTTTTTAATTTGCTGTGAGCAATGAAATGGAATCACCACGTTGCAAAGGCAGAAACCTCTCACTGCTACAGCTGGGGTTTTGCTAAAGGCAAAAGAAGAACTGCAACGATCCACTGATTTCAGTGAGCTGTTAGAAAAACTTGCAATCATTGAAGTCAGGTACACTAATGCCAGGCAGTTCATAAATTTGCTCACCTTCACTGCATCAACATTTCAAACACAAGCTTCCAGCCTGGTTGTGAAGAAACATGAAGTTGACTAATTCAGGAAATTGTGCGTGTTCATGTATTTACAAATGCAATTTAGGAACACTACATTTAATTTGTACACATGGGAAGGAAAGACCACGTATATTAATACCTTACAGTTCCCATGCTGATCTTTTAATGACTTAGCTACGGAACTAAATGTATGTCTTTTTCTTTGTGTCTGTGATGGACAAGTTTCTATCTTATGGTCTTGTTCAATGCATATTTATAAGGGGTTCCGATCCTGCTAAGAAGCCCCTGTGTGCCACTGCAATCCAAACAAATCACTATAACTTGGTACAGATCTTGCTTGCATCAGTGCTGCCTGTAAACTTTTGCTAGGGAATTTCAGTCAGCCATAGGAAAAGCTAGTAAGGAGTTCACAAGTCAGGTACCAGGCACATCAAGTAGCGATGCAAATAAAGCTTACTCATTGCCAACAGAAATGCCACTGTCAGGTCCCCTTCTGAGCATTAGGCCTTTTTTTTTTTTTTCCCCTGAATGTTTTAAATTGTTTTGCTGTTCCTCAAGTGCCTGAACCTTTGCGATGCCCAGGGGCTTCTCTTTGCAACTCGGCAGCCCTTCCCCTGTAATGCAGCTGTGCGAGCTGTCACCTGGGCACGCCGAAGCTGCTGTGGCAGCGCTTCTCTGCTGCTGCCTTTGTGCTGATGTTCTTCTCGTCTTGCACTTGAACATCCTGAAGTGTCGCTCTGCCTCTTTTGTCAGCTTGCTCACGGAAAGTGATTGCCACCAGGATGAGAATCTCTTTCTCCTTTTCTTTTTCCCTGAAAGTACCTGTAATCACTGGAGTCTATTGCACGCCATCAGCTACAGACCCCACAAAGAAATCTTTATGCGCTTAAGCCTGTCTCAACATTTTTTAAGATACACAAATTGCATCAATTTTCTTTCACATTCCATAATTAACCGGTGGAGCCCTTAGACAAAGTATTATCTAGATCAAGAGTTTGAAAGTAAATATAGAAGATGGGTAAAAAATAATGCTGTCCATGAGGCACCCTGAAAACAATATTTTTAAAAGAAAGAAGACTCTCATGAACATAAAGCAACAATTGTCAGTGTGGGCTTAGGCAGCAGTTTCTTTTGTGATTTTTTTCTATTACTGTTCATTATTAAGTTTCTCTGAAGACTTTGCTCCTGGCGAACACGAGAGAGAAAACACCAGAATAGGACATTCGTTTCATAGGGAGTGTTGCTATACAAAACAATTAGCCATGAGAGTGAATTGCAAAGTTCGAAATGGGATCCAAACTTAGACAACATGGCTATTTATGTGGTCCTGGGGACTTCATTAATTGTATTCACTGTAATTGCAGGGGTGAATGTTCTAATAAGCAGATGAAGCTGCCCTTGCCTCTTGAGTACAAAGAACATTGAAGCATTTTTACAAAGACGGCTAACTTTGCTAGATCTCAAGAGAAACCTTGTTCATACCAGCAATTAAAAGCAGTCATTAAAAAACCCTTGTAAGAAATATGAGACGGGTCTTAAAATCTCTTTTCTAAAATACAGAAGGACTTTTATCCTGGGCTTCACACCGCAAGTAGAAGTGTTGATAACATGAGAAGAATTATAAAGGTATAACAAGATATTAAAGCAGTGGGGAAGGAGGGATGCGGTCCTTTCTTCTCACCTGTTTTGTCTGGATTGAGTCCTATAATGCTGAAGCTTCTTCTTATAGATTCCCTCTGCATTAAATGAAAGCTAGGTGGCAAGCAGCTCAGCTTATTTATGACATGGATGCCTACCTCCTCCTTTAAGTGATTAAGTCCTCAATGTGAACATGGCCCTGAAGGCCTCCTGTGAAGTACAGAGGGATTTCAATTACCCATGACATCAGCAGGGCTTGACGATACCGAACATCTCACAGGAGCAATTTCTATTGCACCAGTTCTCAAAATTACGGAGTGCAGAAGGCACTGACAGAGAGCCGTGAGGTTCTGACAGCTGGGTCAATTACGTACCAACATTTGAGCGTGCAATGGCTTAGGCCCACTTGTTTTTACTAAATAACATGACAGAAATGGATAAAAAGCACTGCCTCTACGTAGTGACCAATTTCTGTTACAAGGGAGAGTTGCCTAGCTTTGGGGTAATATATATTTATGTGGAGTTTTGCATATCAACAGAAGTAAAGCAGTTGTAAGAGTGATATTCTGCAATACTGATGGGAATCCAGAATAGGAAGTATAAACAAACAAAAATGTTTCTGGTTGAAATATGGAGACTAGATGAGCAAAATGCGAACTGAGGTTGAATCTTTTTGAAAAGACAAGTTAGAATTCTGCAAATTACTAGAGTGAAAATAGCATAGCCAATTATGTCTAAGGAAGCTAGATCTTTAGTGGTTATAATAGTTAATAAAATGTAATTTGGCACCATCACATTATGAAGCTTTAGCAGTAATGTGGGCTTTCCAGTAATAAAGCAGAGCCGATAATAAGCATTGGTGTTACAGCTGCTGTCTTCCATTTCTATCCAGTTCATCTGTCTCAGTGCCTGAAGCTGTTCAGCCAGACCAAGGGAAACAACATTAGCCTCTTTATTATTTATAACTCATTTTTTTTCCCTGATAACACTGCAATACCATAAACACTGTTTCCATGGAAACTCAAACAAGACAAAATTACCATGGGTATTGCGGTTTGTACCTCTAGGAATATAGGTATCTAAAGTTTCAACCTGTCCCTGCATGACAAAGGATTGCAGAAGTGATTGATATTTTTAATTACTGGGTAATATTGGCTGAGTTGGGGAATTTCTTGAATTGCAGCGTGGTGTGCTGCAGTCATGTTATCCAATTACATCTCAGGCTTCTCACTGACTTCATTTCCTTTGAAAGCTGTTCTTTTAAAAATGCAATTAGAAGGAGTTCCTTGTTTCTACAGACTTTGGTGATGCTGAACGGTGCATTACATTTATGTGATATGGAGTAATGGCATTTAAGGACTGGGAAACCAAAAATGTCCTTGTGGGTTTTGTAATGCAGATGCATAAACCTGAGGCTGTATGAGAAATACAAAAGATTAAGTGATCTGAACTGTAAAGGTCATCCACAGGTTACCTAAGGCATAACTGAAAAGGAAAATATTTTCTTTGAGTTAATAGCTGGCTGGAAGAGTGAAGACCCTCACAGAAAATTCAAAGGCCCCTTACCCCCTGTTGAATTGCTTAACCAAACCATGGGCTCAATAACTCTACAGTAGAACATGAAAATATAAAAATGGGCCAAAAGAACAGCTTTAGCAATACCATAATGTAGTAGGTAAGGAGTTCTGTATTCCATGCAGAATGTTACACAACTTTTTCTGGTTATGTGAGAATAAAATTTCTGCAGAACTGGGTGACCCACACACACCATTCATATGAGGGAAAGGGGTGATTCTCTCTCATTTCTCCTAAAAAGGGACTCAGTGCCCTTCAGTAGATAAAACAAACAAGCTTTGGTTCAAAAAGCAGATCATGAAGAAGGTAGTCTCTCTCACTTGGTGGATTAGGAACTCACCTGGCAGACTTTGACCTGCTCAGAACGCTGGTTGGGAGAGTCCTTTGGGAGATAGTCCTGAAGGGCAAAGGGGTCCAAGAAGGCTGGGTATTTTTCAAGGAAGAAGTCTTAAAGGCACAGGAGCAGGCTGTCCCCACGTGCCGTAAGACAAGGCGGGGAAGACGACTGGCCTGGCTGGACAGAGGTCTACTACTGCGACTAAGGAAAAAAAGGAGAGCTTACCAACTCTGGAAGAAGGGGCAGGCAACCCAAGAAGAGTACAGGGATCTTGTCAGGTTATGCAGAGAGGAAATTAGAAAGGCAAAAGCCCAGCTGGAATTTAACCTGGCCACTGCTGTAAGGGATAATAAGAAAAGTTTTTATAAATATGTTAACAGCAAAAAGAGAGCCAGGGAGAACCTCCAT
>NW_009259713.1:391409-418010 GCF_000687185.1 Egretta garzetta | reverse complement strand
GGTGCTGGTGAGGCCGCACCTCAAATACTGTGTTCAGTTTTGGGCCCCTCACTACAAGAAAGATGTTGCATTGCTGGAACATGTCCAGAGGAGAGCAACCAAGCTGGTGAGGGGTCTGGAACACAAGTCATACGAGGAGCAGCTGAGGGAACTGGGGTTGTTCAGCCTGGAGAAGAGGAGGCTGAGGGGAGACCTGATCGCCCTCTACAACTACCTGACAGGAGGCTGTAGGGAGGGGGGGGGTAGAGTCCTCCTCCCTGGAGGTATTTAAAAGAAGGCTAGATGAGGTGCTTAGGGCCATGGTTTAGTGGTGGGATGTCAGGGTTAGGTTAAAGGTTGGACTCGATGATCTCAAAGGTTTTTTCAAACCGAAGTGATAATATGATTCTATGTGTTAACTGCTGCTGCATTGGACCTTTATTTATGCAAGGTGCAAGATTATTAAAAAGGGAGGCTCAGAGCAAGTCCTCTCCCCTATCAATAACAAGCATGGTGTTCTGGGTAGTGCTTTGTGAAACGAAGCCAAACCCGCTCTTGCAGAGATGAATTAAAGGAAAGTTCCTTGGTGAAGGGGTGAATCAGAGCTGAGGCATTTTGGAGGGGACAGAGCTAAGGAAGCAAGGCAGCAGCAGCTTTGTGAATCTAGTCCATCCTTTCTTTCATTTCCTTAACAAGTGCTTAAAACCAAAATATTTGCTTTTGGGGTTTAATGGAACATGTCATCAGACTTGAATAGAATTTTTACACTGCCTGTTTTGGCAAGAATCTGAATTTGATTGTTTGTTTTTCATCTAAGCCAAATCTATCTTGTAATCATTTGCTGTGCCTGAAGATCAGTTATTGACAAATCCTATCTGCAGAGTAATGCCATGAATATTTTTGCTTCTCAGCCAGAATGGCTGGTGCTTCTTGCTCAAAGAAACTGGAATTGCTCTTCCATCCTTGGGGCAGAAAGCTGTCTAGGTTTAAAAATTTCTTTTGCAGGACAGCACAGGAGAACTTCATTAAGTTAGTGGATGGGCTAGTAAAACATTTTTCTGTCTATGTCCTGGTTTTGGCTGGGATAGCATTAATTTTCTTCCTAGTAGCTGGCATAGTGTTGTGTTTTGTATTTATCATGAGGAGAATGTTGATAACACTCTGATGGTTTAGTTGTTGCTAAGTAGTGCTTACATTAAGTCAAGGACTTTTCAGCTTCCCCTGCTCTGCCAGGGGCACAAGAAGGTGGTAGTGCGCACAGCCAGGACAGCTGACCCCAACTGGCCAAAGGGCGATTCCAGACCATATGGCGTCATGCTCAGGGGGAGTTAGCCAGGGGGAGAGCGATCACTGCTTGGGATGAGCTGGGCATCAGTCAGTGTGTGGTGAGCAATTGCACTGAGTATCACTTGTTTTGTATATCCCATATAGTCTATTACCATTATTATTATTGTTGTTGTTGTTGTTCTTTTCCTCTGCTATTTTGTTAAACTGTCTTTATCTCAACCCAGGGGTTTTACTTTTCCCAATTCTCTCCCCCATCCCTCTGAGGGAGGGGGGGAGTGACCGAACGGCTGCATGGTGTTCACCTGTCTGCTGGGTTAAACCACAACAGTCTAGAATAACAAGATCCAATAAACTTATTGCTCTATTCTAATGCCACACTACAGCATTATGTTGGCAAAGAACTGAGATATATTCTTTATTTTTCACAACTGTACAGCCAAAGAAGGGTCTATCTATATGAACAGTTCTTGCTTCATACAGTCGCCCTTGCATGTTGCTGCACTTCATTTTAGATACCCTTGTTTCCTTTTGTTTCATGCAAAACGCTTCACATCCTGTTGTGACTTTTGGAAACAAGCATCTCTAGAACCAAGATCCAATTGCCTAAACAGGGGATCTCAGCATCATTTAGGATGCTCTGGGATGTCTGAGACATCCCCATTGGATTGGCAGATATGCTACAGGACTTAGGGGAACCCTATGTTCTTCTAGAATAGCAATTGAGTCTGTGGTTGCATGGTGGTAGACCCATCTGCAGTGTGATGTGTGCCGACCTTGGTGAGTCTCTCACTAACAGAGAGGCACAGGGTGTTTGCTCAAAGAAGAAAAGAAGTAATGAATCTATGGACTGCAAAATCCTGTGATAAGATCAAAAAATCTATTTATTGTAGATAAAGACTGCAGTACCACTTCAAAGTCTTGGGAAAGACTTCTAGAAATACATGTGTAATTCCCACAGTGGGGCTCTCTAAACTAGCAAACAAATGTGCCCGGGACTGTTCTCTGGCACTGGTGCCAACTGGCATGCAAAAATTTCTGTCCACACTGCTGATGCCTTTCAGCTGCCTCCAAAAGGTAGCTACAGGCAAACTGTTCATTGACAGTCTGTGCAGGTGTGTGCTGTCTCCTCAGCTGTGCCCGTGAATGGTTTGGCAGACTGCTAGCTGGGGCAGTCCAAAATGATGCTGGGGACTGTTCTAATAATTGAGATGATTTAGTTCAGGTCCCCAGAGTATTCCCTACAACCGTGCTGATGTAGCCTATGACTTCACCATCCCGTTCCTATGTTCAATCAGAAAATAATTCAGGAGGAAAGGGACCTCTGGAGCCCACGTGGTCTGGCCCCCCACTCAAAGCAGAATCACCTTTGAGTTAGAGCAGCGTGCTTGCCATCTGACTTCTGAAACTCTCTGAGGATGGAGATTTCACAGCCTGTCTGGGCAACTGTCCCAGTGTTTGACCACTCACTGTGAACATTTTTGTCCTTTTATCCAAGCAGATATAGGCCACATCTCGCTGATACGCACCCTACTGATTCTTCAAGATGTCCCTCTCCAGGCAACTTATTCTTGTGAAATATTGCCTGGATTTTGCAGTGGGCAGGCCGAGGTGTGAGTTTCTGCAGCTTCACAATATCCTCCATTAAGTGACACAAAGGAATGGGCTATGTGTGGGCTCTCAGCCCAACCCAGCAGCAAGGCGAGACCCAAGAGGCTTAAACACCCCTGAAGGTGCATCGTGCCATGGTGAAAAAAGCAGAGAGCTGAGGACTCCCCGGGCCCTTGTTTTTCCTTCCTGTGCCCCATTTTTGTGTTTGCTTTTTTTTTTTCTTGCAGTCCTTTGCATTGCATATCTTTGGCAATTTTTGGCTTCTCAGGCATGGGGAAAGAAATTTGCTACAGCTTAGGGAAAGGAGGTCATTCTGAAACAAATAACCTGAGTAAGTAATGAAGCAGAATGGACGTGGATCTGCAACAGCATCAGAAGGAGAGGTCTCTGTAGCGAGCATTTCCTGTTTGGCTGACAAGCTGTGGCAGGTTATTCCAGCAAGCCTTGAATTCTGTGTTTTTTCCAATTCTCGCTTTTAATTGCATGCACTTTAATGTCATCTGGCTACCACATCATGAGCTGGGTACCTCCAAGAAGGCATCTTCCATTATGTTCTGTGAAAACATGACATTCCTAGCTATTATTGCCTTAGCAAATGTTAGCATGGCTTTGGTTATTATTTCCTTTAGAGGAAGGAATTTCATAAACATCAGGCTGTGCTGTAAAACAGATCGTACTGTTTTCAGCAAGACAGGGCAGAGGATTTTAATCACTAATTCATTTAATTACATTGGAAAACAGACTAGCAATGGAGATTTCAGCCCAGCCTCTTGGTTTCGGCAGTAACAAGCTCCTCTAAATCCTCCTACTCCACACATGACATCCATCCCCGCGCCAGTAGACCCTCCACGGCCCTGTGAGAGGCGGGGAGGAGGATGGGCTTGGGTTTGGGCTCGAGCCTAGGGCGTGAGGCCGGGCATAGGGCCGGGGCTGCTGGGCTGGGGCAGGGCCCAGGCTCGGGCTGGTGCTGAGACGCAGCACCCAGTGGCAGGGCTCCATGCCCGCGGCGCCATCGGGGCCTGGCCTGGCCTTGAAGGGCTGCTCTCTATGTGCCATCTTCTTCGGTGGTCTCCTCAACTGCCTTAGGTCTCCTCGCAAGTAACACGTAGTGCCGAGCCACCTCCAGAGAAACAGCCGTGTCCATAGAAACTAAATGGAAGTGAAAGAAAAACTCTTACGTGAAACTCGTGCGTTAGTGGAACGCCAGCTTGCCTTCGCTTTCTTCATGATGCATCGTATTCCCACTTCCTCGGTTTGTTTATCTTTTAATATATGTGGTTTTTACTTCAGGTTCATGCTAATACAGTTTAAAATATCTTTGTGGAAAAGATTTAAGTGATTTTCCATCTACAGAGAATGCCTAAGACTAGTTCGTTTTTTGGTGTTTTGTTTTTTTTTTTAACTGCATAGCAAAGCTTTATGTTACAAGATTAAATCATACTGGAGATTATGATATCTCCTTGTGTTAGCCTTTCTCATTCAGATTAAATAAAATACTACATGACTAGGGATTGCTTTGTTTTCCAGAAATTGCTTCTCTTCTATATGGCATACCCTTTAACTTGTGATATTTCAATATTTTGGTATTTAGATATGCTGAATGATGTGATGTTTCCTATGGGAGGGTGAAGATGAGGATGGGAAAGTAAAAATCTTAAAGGCTTATTTTGAGATATTCAAATAAGTTATAATTACAGAGAAAAAAACCCCAGAAATTATTTCCTGTAGTATTGCTTAATCCTGGAAACTTTATGGACTGCTGGGACAATTATGAATAATAATTTTGATATGAATTTCATAATTTCCTTATTGCCATCATGGTCCCATATCACAGAAAAAACAAGACACAACTTTCAATGAAAATGCATCTCATGGATTTAGTACAGTTTTTTAAAAAACTCTCAGCTTCTAATGATTTATTTCAAGTCACTAAATTTTTTCATAGCTTTCTGAATCATTGTAATAACTATAATATATTCCTGAATAATTAGCATAGTCAAGCCTATGACATTTGCTCACCAAAGCTGCATAGTATTCTTTCCTCTTCAGAGGTCATCAGCTTTGTAAGCCCATACTCATTTTTTATTCACATGTTTATTCACAGACCTATTGTGGGACCACCCAGAAGCTCTTCCAAATATGGGAATTTCAATCTTTCCATTGCAAGTTTTCAGAAAATTTATTTGCGATATCATTGTTTCTAGAAACATGTTTGTATATGAAGCTTTCCTAAGTGCAGTCAAAACAGGTAACATATTGCAGCTCCTCATGCTCCAAGGCAAAGTTTTGATTTTGTGATTTTGTTCAATGCCACCATGTTCACATGGCACATACTGACCAAACTGCATTTTCATATGCATAAATATCTAATAATACTGGTTGCTAGAGAATCAGACCCCTTATTTAGGTAATAGTAAATGCAGCTAAATATGAGACGATGCACCTAAGGAAGGCCTCCCCCACAAATTTACACAGAAAAAGCTTTGAGTAAATAATTTCCACTCTGAAGTGAGATCATAGGGCTGTGACAAATAAGTCTGAGAAAATATCAGCTCAGCACTAAATAGTGGTCAAAACAAAGAACCTAAAGTTCGGAATTCTTAGGAGAGGACTAGATAATAGAACAACCTCATTATATCATTATGAAAATGCAAGGTTTACTTCTGTCTTGAGTATTGCATGGAGTTCTGGGCGTTAGTAAACTAAGTCTTTCCAGCATGCAAAAGAGGCAACTGAGGAAAGGTGTGATACAGATCTATAAAATCACCATTGCCATATGCCTTTCAGTGCAAAATCTAGGAGGCCTCAGGTCAAGCT
This sequence comes from Egretta garzetta, assembly GCF_000687185.1. Classification (NCBI taxonomy): domain Eukaryota; kingdom Metazoa; phylum Chordata; class Aves; order Pelecaniformes; family Ardeidae; genus Egretta; species Egretta garzetta. The sequence goes on along the minus strand of NW_009259713.1, from coordinate 412,319 downwards.
AGGAGGAGCATCGTTCAAATAAATCAACTGACATGTCTCTGGGCAACAGATAGTAGATTTGGAGAACTCCTTGCCAAGGGATGCTGTCAGTTGAAACAGTTCGCATGAGTTCAAAGGGAATTAAGGATTAATAAATGTATAGTGATGATACACAGCTCAGGAGTTGCCTGGGCTGAAAGTAGTTGGAGGCTGGTGGATTAGGAGGAATTATGGTATATGCTTGACCTGTTCCTACTCTCCCACGGGCATTTGTTTTGACTACTGTACAAGACAAGATCCAGAGTTAGGTAAGTCTTGGGCCTGTTGGATGGAGGCATTCTTATCTTCTTAGTTATGGATCCTGTGAATTCTTCATAGTTGATTTTCTCAGACATAATTGTATGGCAGCGTGAATGAACAGGACTACTTTGAGCACAGGACCTCAAGATTATTAAAAACACAGTTCCATTGTTTTCTGAAAGTGATTGAAAACAATATTTTCTTTACTCCTAACTAAACTTTATCTCACCTGCCTTTTGCTTCTGCTACTGCTACTTTTATGAGAGCTGAAATGAATTTTTGAGATGCTTTCTCTGTGAAGAAGAAATTAGCTTTATATTCAGGTCAGCATTGTGGCCAGGGAAAAGCTATCCTAAGGTTATTGTTTTTCCATAATTGCCTCTCTCCTGGTTGTTTTTGCACAACTTCCCTCCCAGCTCCCCCTTATTCAGGATCCTTGAGGTGGGGAAAGATCCCTTAAATTCTATGTGCAGGGTGCACCCCTCTTTCTACTACCCCACTCCACGGTGGATACCTGAGTCTGGGAGGGGTCGTCCCAGCTGCCTTGCATTGCCTTGCATACATTATCGCCGTTGGCCTGTGTGTTTAGTGTGAGATGAGTCAAAGAGGCTGAGTAGTGCTGCCATTACCTGTTGTACAGCTCTAGGCAGTTAGTATGGATGATGAATGGGAAACCTTCCCATTTCAGTGACCCCTAATGCACCTAGGGTAAAATCACGTCTCATAGGAGCTGTGTAAAAGCCAGTGATTTTTTTACCTGGGGTCTGTGGATCCCTGGAGGTGTGTGAAAAATTGCAGAGGAACATGTAAATTCACAGCACAGGGAGTAATGCCACTTTCAGAAAATGTGTAGGGCTACAGTTTCCAGGCAGGTTGAAAATCACTGAATGATCTGTGTTTGGAAGAGATTTTCCCTCAGCACAGTCAGGCGGGTGCACTTGTAGGGTTCTTTTGCAGGAAATTCTGCAGCAGTCCTTCATCCTGTCTTACCCTCTGAGGACTGCTTTGCAGGCAAATGTGAAAAGGGTCAGAAAAAGAGTGTACAGTAAAGAACAAATGGAAGTGGAAATCTTTGTCAAAAATGGAAATGTACATTATGTTGATCTACGCTCCTTCAGGGTATGTTTAATGATGTCTGGTTATTTGAACTTCAAGAGAGTAGCATTTGGAATAAAACATGTTTTATAGTCATTATCATGACATCTCTCCTCCCCTCTCTGCTTCCCCTGTTGAGGCTGTATGCACCTTGTTTAATAATAGAGAGTCTGATAGGTTTTCTAGGAGAACAAAGCCACTGAGAGCACAGTTCATTCATAGCTATAACTGCTCTCTACAAGCAGTGCTTTTTATTAATTTTTTGAAGCAGCAGTCAATTATAGAGTCCTCAGATATTTTTTCCTCTTTGTTGAAGGGCCACTGGAAGGCAGTGCATTAAGCATCCCCTCCAACAATAAAGATATCTGAGCCACTCCGTCAGAAGGGTTCTGTATCCAATTATTTGCAAGCTCCTTGCAGATATGATTCTGTGGAGTAAATGGAAAATATACTTCAGTCATTCTCTGCACTGATAGTAATTTAATAAAAATAAAAAGCTATTGATTTTTTTGGTAACTGTGTTAAAAGGCCACTGTAATCTTGGCTTCACTCTACTGTTGGCAGAGCATTCACCAGCAAGTAGATTTTTTACTTTTCCCAGGGCACTGTTTATTAAATGCCATCTTAATGTGTACAGATGATTAGTTTAACTGAAGTGGGGGAAGATTTATAATACCTTCCTGTTATTTAACTTCTCTTAGTCAATTCAGATGTTAGCAGCATTTGCAGAGATTTATCTCCTGTACTTTGCAATTTTGTTTCTTCCATTTCTTACGCCAAATTTGTTTCTGAGCTTACTGAGCCAGGACTTTGTGGGCAGGAGCTACTTTTGACAGATATAGAAAATAGCATCCTATTTGCTGACTCCTATTGAAATAGCCACTCTGTGATGTTAATGCCCATCTTAAGTGACAGAGGAATGTCACTTAAACTGTATTGTAAACCTCACCTTGAATAAGGAGTTAAATCAGTAAAGGTGGACTGATGTTAAATGATTTTATCTGTCTAAAAGAGTGGATCTACTCTAAACTATCTGTTTGGAGATATGCCTTCTCAAAAACCATTCATATCATCTATTCCCTTTGGAAGTTCCTATTTATCTACATTAAACATAGCTAGAGTCTAAACACTTCTTTAAGTGAGGGGTGAATTTCAGATGATAAGAAATGGGTTATATGCATTCATTCCGTATTAGGTGCACCTGTGTCTCCTTAAAACAATGTTTTCTGTGATGCTGAAGCATAAGAATTTGAAATCCATTTGTCAAGTGTGATTAATATGGTTACCACCCAAGAACCTAACTGCTAACATATATGCAGGGACACATCTTCAGTTAGAATGCTTTTAAAGATTTAGAGCTGTTGATCAGGATCTGAGAGTCCATCTCTATTTCCACCCACAAGGTATTTTCCAAAGCTAAAATTAGAGAGGGAGTCAGCTTGCAGATTAAGATACCTAAATGTAAATGTCTACATATAGGTGATCTAGGTGTTTAAACTCCCATTATAGATAATGAAATTTTAGCTGCTACAATCAGTGGAAAGCAACTCAGTAACTGTGTACTTCAGAGAGGGCTAAATTGTTCTCCAGCCTCCGCTGACCAGATCTGCCTGACTAATGGGAGTCTACATACCTAAGCCTCTTGTAAATACTTACAGTGTGATTCTGTTCTGCATCTAGCAACATTTTACACATCTGTCACATGCACATGGAGCTGATAGATAACATAGAACATGCATCATTCTGTAAAGGCAGTTGGAGAAAAGGTGGATGTCCCAGGGTACCACAGTAAAAGAAGAGTCATAGAATTGTTTAGGTTGGAAAATACCTTTAAGATCGTCAAGTCCAATTGTTAACCTAATACTGCCATTCCACCACTAAACCATGCCCCTAAGCACAACATCTACATGCCTTTTAAATACCTCCAGGGATGGGGTCTCAACTACTTCCCACTTCCCTGGGCAGCCTGTTCCAATGCTTGAAAATAATTTGGTAAAGAAATTGTTCCTAATATCCAATCCAAACCTCCCCTAGCTAAGCTTGAGGCCATTTCATCTTGTCCTATCACGTGTTACTTGGGAGAAGAGACCAACACCCACCTTGCTACACCCTCCTTTCAGGCAGCTGTAGAGGGCAATAAGGTCTCCCCTCAGCCTCCTCTTCTTCAGGCTAAACAACCCCAGTTCCCTCAGCTGCTCCTCACAAGACTTGTGCTCCAGAACCCTCACCAGCTTAATTGCCCTTCTCTGGACATGCTCCAGTGCCTCAGTGTCTTTCCTGAATTGCCCAAAACTACAGTATTTGAGGTGCAGCCTCACCAATGCCAAGTACAGGGTAGTGATCACTTCCCTGCTCCTGCTGGCCACAATATTTCTTATACAAGCCAGGATGCTGTTGGCCACTTGGCCACCTGAGCACATTACTGGCTCATATTCAGCCAGCTATCAACCAACATCCCCAGGCCCTTTTCCACCAGACAGTTTTTGCCGCTCTCCCCCAAGCCTGTAGTGTTGCATGGGATTGTTGTGACCCAAGTGCAGGACCTGGCACTTGGCCTTGTTGAACATCATTGAGTCCACATGTCGACATGAGTCCATATAGCGGGAGGAAGAAGGAAGGCATGATGTTTGGAGTGATGATGTTTACACATGGATGGAGTCTTGTTTTTCTGGAGATGGCTGAACACCTGCCTGCTGATGGGAAGTAGTGAATGAATTCCTTGTTTTGCTTTGCTTTTGCTTTACCGATTAAACTGTCTTTATCTCAAGATACAAGTTCTATTACTTTTACCCTTCCAATTCTCTCCCCTGTCCCACCATGGGGCAGTGAGTGAGCGGCTGTGTAGGGCTTAATTTCTGGCTGGGGTTAAACCACAAGAGAAGCTCTGTCTGGGTGGCAGCCTCCACTCATCCCAGGCTGGCCTAGCTAGGTACATGGTTCCTGCTACAGATCACAGCCCTTTCCTGGTCTCTGCCACCATGCTTCTAAAAATCTCAAAGCCTTGCCTAATAAGCCCTTCAGTTCCCTGGATACCTCAAGCTGCCTTAGGGAATCTTAAATGTCACGACAACATTCACGCAACTGAATTGCATCCTGGTTTGATACAAATTTTAGTGGGAAGAAAAAATATTCCTATCAGGAAAGACCTTGTATTTTAAGAACCACTAGTTTGTGTGATTTTACTGGCAATGTTCTCCATTCTGAGGTTTTCCGAACCATCACTTTAACACTAGGAACATTTTATTACCAAAGCAACACAGGAAGGCAGACTTACAATGATATGATGCATTTTGCCTGTCCTTGACAGATGGATTTTGGCTGTACAGCTCCAGTGGCAGAAGTGACAACATCTGGAGTAAACCCTTGGCCTTCAAATTCCCACCTATTTTAGTGGGGCCAGAATTTAATTTTTTTTTCTGCAAGGGAAGTAGACAAACTACTTCGGTGTTTGTTCCATGTGAGATCTTGGCTTGGAGTGTAGTAAAATGATGCAGATATCTTAAACAATGCACAAGTGATAGTAATGCTAGAGCCAACCTCATGATTAAGAGGATAACTATCCTCCTATAAATGAAGAAGACAGACAAGAACAGGATTTAGCTGGATTTCTCAACGCTTAATGTTAGAATTGGGAATAGCGACAAGTCTCAGCACTGCTGCGCACAGCTCCTGCAGAGGCTGTGTATGTAGTCACTTTTACTGCTTAGAAAGTGAAGAAATAGCTCTGGATATAATAGCTGCTTCACAGTTGACATTTCTATCTGTCTTCTAGCCCCTGTGTAAGGAAGTGCATATACCAACTTGTTGGGGAACTGCATTGTTCACTGAGGCATAACGAAGTCTCTCAACTGTAACTAAAAATGTGCCAGTAAATCCTGCACAGTAGCTATAAAATTGCTTCATGTTGATATTGAAGCCAGCAGTAAATGGCAAAGGTCACACCTACAGCGTCACACGAGAGATATGAAGCCAGAACCTCCTAACTGGGTATACGTCAGCGCTGCCAGTGCCCTCATAGGGCAGTTGCAGACACGTCTCACCACTCAGCTCTCCAGAGTTCCAGGCAAAGGGAGAGGCACATCTAACAACATTCGTGTTGGGTACCCAGTTCGTCTCAAGGGCAACGCTGTTCTGAGCAGTGTCACTCATAGGTTTGGTTCAGCTAAATACACCACCATCAGCGAAGAGTCAGAGGATGACATCAGCCTTGTGCTCAGACCCCCTGTATGTTGATTTTGTGTATACATCCTGACCCGGCATCCTCTGGTCCTGGCACTGGGCACCTCTTTTATTGCAAGCTGCTTTCCATCTGGGTAGTCCCCAGCATATATTGGTGTAGGGGTTTGTTCTTCCTTGGGTATAAGGCTTTGCACTTCCCCTTGTTGAACTTCGTGACGTTCCCTGAGCTCCACCATCTTGCGACCTTCACATTCCCAACAAGCCCCTTGTTGGTGGTAAGTATGAGGTCCAACAGAGTACCTTTTTTCATTGGTTCCTCTATCATTTGCAGGAGGAGTTACCATCAATACACTCCAGGGACTTACTGGATTGCTTTCGTCCTGCTGTGTTGTCCCTCTGGCAGATTTTGGGGTGGTTGAAGTCCCCCATGAGGGCCAGAACCTGTGAAGGTGAAGCTGAATGAATGACTTGCAGTAGGCGAGTAATCTATGACTGTAGAAGATGTCCTTCCTGACCATATGCTAGAATTGTTACAGGACACTGAATTCAACTGCCTCACTGTGGTCAGGAAGCATCTGGTCATCTCTAGATGGAAGCTGGCACCACTATCGTGCTGTCCAGCTGTGGCACAGCAATGTGGTACTAAAAAGCCAGCTGTGATGAGTTATGCAAAACCCTATGTGTACCATTAGTCCTGAACTGATTCCACCATTAAGGCCCCTAATATATACCTCATTCTAGAAATGCGGCATGTCCAATATTATAAGGTCATAAAAAATCACATCCAATGTTCTTTGAGAGAAGGTGTGACTATTGTAATCATGAGGAGTACCTTTCCATCTTGCATTTGGGAAATCAGTGATCACACTACGTAATTTATGCATGCTGAAATGGGACACACTTACCATGCATATTATGTCCATGTGTTTCAGAAGCTGGGAATTTTCCTGCAGAAAATTGTGAATGCCCTTTTCCAACCATGTTATCGATATCAGCAAAACAAGAGAATGTATACATTTCTGTCGGGATGCACATATCCTATGCTGACTACTGCATCCCCAATGGATAGCTTACAGCCCAGTTTCACCCAGTGGTCCATGGATTTTCCCACAGTTTCATCCCTCTTCTACCAGTGAGGCAGCTGTTACGACACGCTGAGGGGAGTCCAAGAGTTAACTGCTATGGGTGGTGCTAGAGATGTCCACTAGGATCAAATGGACACGGTCAAAAAGGTCAAAAGAGATGAATATTATGTGATATGACAGTAAAATGGACTCGATGATCTCAAAGGTCTTTTCCAACCAAAGTGATTCTATTCTATTCTAAATTATGTGAATGCTAGCTCTCAGATCATATAGTCTCAGCATTCCTGGGAAAAAAAAAAAACCCACAGGGGATGAATTTTGTACCAGGTTCTAAAATAGTGTAATGTTTGGCAGATACAGCCATTCGATGGCCCTGTTACTAGCAAACATACACATCATGATAGCTATCTTTTACTTCCGGTTGCATTGCCAGTTTTCATGAGTAAACCAGTAAAGGCTTTCATAACCTAATATAGCAATGGTCAAATGATGAATCTCCTACTCAGTTCAGTCAAAAATCCTACCACTTTTTGTAAAGACCTCTCCAATTTTCATCCCTAAGGTACATTAAAAAGTAGTAAGAAGTGGTTAGAAACTTTCCTACAGCTTTTTAAATAGAAAGTGAAGCTTTCTTTTAACTCTTCTATGCCTGCTGGCTGTTTACTTCATTGAGGCAGGGTATAATTTCATGAATGATGACATATAATGCAGTTTTCTAGGACTATTTTGGATTTGCCATATAGTCTCAGTGTCCCTGGATAACTGATACAAAGAAATAGTATGACAGTTTTTTGGTTTTTTTTGCTTTGCTACTGTGGTAGAAGCTGTCAAACTGATAACGAGGAATATACTTTCCATCAGCCTAGAACTGTGAAAAGAAAACCTTCCCAATTACTGTTCAAATCCACTGCCTTCCTTTGCTTTAACCTGATTTCCTTAGTACTCTACTCTTTCTCTGGCGTGCAATGTATTTTTCTAGCACATTCCCAGCTAGGAGGGAGTACCTGTGGCTTGCCCTGGCCTTCTTTCTTGTTCAGTGTTTTTCTCAACAATTTCCCTTGGACTGCAGCCAGTAGTCAGCCAGCAGCACCCTGCTTTGGTCCGTTCCCCCAGTGCTTTCAGTGTGTATACCTATTATGTTGCCAAAGGACTTTTAGAATAAAAAAGTTGCATTTTTGTTCAGGCTTCTATCAAGTCCTACTCAATAGCTGCTAGCTGTCACTAGGGTAGTTTGCTGCTGCACTAGTTATGACCCAAAAGTAAATGCTGTATTTTGATAACCGGTCACCAAAAGCATAATAAAAATATGTAATAAAAATGTTTGCTTTGCCTAGAGGATCTCATTTTTATTTAAAAAAAAATTATTCTCTGGTGAACACCATTTTTTTCACTGTTAATGATAACTACTTGTATTCATTTCATACCTTTCTCCTCAGAGTGAGTAGGCAGCAGGATAGACACATCTGATGAGATTCAGCTCACCTAACTTTAAACCTCAGAAATGTAGTTAACTAAATCTAAGGTATCTCTCCACAGCTCCCATCAAAGTCTTTGGTGAGAAATAGGCATTTCTGGGGCATGACTCATCTAACTTATTTTAGACTTCTCCTTCAGGATGAGGTGAATCACACCTAAGTGGCTCTTTCTCTGCCTTGATTATAAAAGACGCTTAAGGTGACTGGCTCAGTCAAATACCATCTCTGCTGTCCACACTGAGCTTCATGGGTGATTGGCATGATTGCAATTCAACACTAACTCAACATCTAAACTTGGCATTTGACCTCTGGTGTCCAAAATGAAAGAGCAGAGGAAAGTTCTGCTATCTCCTTTTGTTTCTGAATACACAGATGAGACAACTAGCTCTAATATGGGCAATTATATCTTTAAACATAAATTATAAGCTCTTTTAGGTGCATTAGGCAGCTATACATCCTTCAGGAATCATAGCAAACTGCAAATGATAATTAGCCTTGATGATCATGTCACATATTTGTAGGTATAAATGTTAGAACTGTAAACGCACTAAATGCTTTCCCTTGAAAAGGGTAACAGAAGCCTTGTCAGATGCAGTGAAACAGAACAAGGGACTGTTTTAAGGGTGCTTGATAGGGATTATAGGAAAAAGGACATTTCCTGCTGGCCCCAAGGTGGGGTTTGCACCCAGGAAGACATTACTGGGAAAGTCAGATACTTAAAAGTTGTGAAACAAACTTATTTTTTCCAGTGAAATTTAATGGCTGTTTGAGCTTCAAGAAAGCAAGCAGACAGAAAATGCCAGTAGCCTACCTGCTGCTTTTAAGCAGCAAAAGACGTAAGAGTGAATTATATTTTCTTTAGTGCAGACACCCAACAAGGGCCTTTAGTAAACTCTTTGCTGCCTTTGTAGCTGAAAGAAAACATGTAATCTGCATTTCTGTGAAACAAAATGTTTGTGTGCAATCATGGATTTTTTTTTTCTTTTTTTTTTTTTTAAAGGGCAAACCATGAATGGAAGCATGTCTTCCAAATTGTATGTGAATACCATTAGCTCAGACACTATTGTGACAGCCTTCTTGAAGCACGAAGACCATATCAGAGAACTTCACAGTACAGAGGACATATCAGTGCCAGGTATTGTCCTGTAAATGTTTCTCAAAATGCTTGAAGAATCTTCTTGGAGCAGAGCAGTACCAAGTCTAGAGGGTTTATTACAAAATCTCCTAGCTCTAGTCACTGCCATACTGGTCAGTTTAGTGGAAGAAACTCATCTCTACAGATAGGCAGATTATAGATGTGCCAAATTCATTCAGAAAAGGGCCTGTGCCAGTGAAAGTGCCTGCAGTTGTCCCACAGGGGCATAAGTCCCTGTTCTGGTATTGCCATGTCCAGTGGCTAGTGTATGAAACTGTGATGCTTCATGGGGGCCTAAATTGTCCTTCACCTAGTCAAGTGCGTTCCTTCTGTGGATAGCCCTACTGGGAAAATTAAGACACCTAAGATTCACACCCTCAGGACCACTGCTGTCTTGCCTCCATATTGCTTCTTCTGCCTCCACTTCCCTCTCCGCATAAATTTTCACTAATTTCTTCAAAGAGAACTCTTAAGAAAGACACTACAGCTACTCTCTTGCCTTTGATTTCTCTCTCTTCCTACTACTCCCTCCTTTCCTCCTGTCACAAATATAAACCTCTCATCTGCTTTTTTCCATTTTGCTTCCATGTTATCTCCCAACATCTTCAGATGCCTTTCTTGTACTCTGACTGATTTCTGAGAGTATTTCCCCTTTTCCCACGCTTAAGCCCACCCACAACCATCACCTACTTCTCTAACCCCTTTCCAGACCTTCCTTCCTCTCCATTCCTAAGCTTGTTTTTACTCTAAACTCTCTTCCGACTTCATCCCATCTCCAATCTCTCCTCTGTCCCTGACATATCTCTAAAGTGTCTCTCACCAAGGCCTCTGATGACTGCAGCTGCATTTCAGACCCAGAAGAGTGGGCTTATCTTTTTCAAATTATCAGGCACCTGCAGTATGTTTAACTAGGGACTCTGTCCTCTCTGGGCTTCTCTCCTGACTCTCTAATAATTTCTTCTGGGAGAAAATTCCTTTAACTTCCTCTAGGTTTTTCATAGCTGTTTTATGTCCCTATCTGCATGCATTGCCTTTGGATAATTTTGTCGGAAAACAAACTCAGCTCTAGTCTCTAACAAGACACACAGAGAGAAACAGATTTTCTCTTGTCCAAACTAAAATCCCGGTTTCTGTCTTTGGATGTTCAGTGATCTACTCTACTTACCTGTCACTAAAGGCAAACTCATTTTCTCTGGGCCACTTGACAGATTTGCGTCCTGTTTGTTTAGTCTTTAGTCAGTGGGGTTATGGCTGATGACTCGAGTGATGCAGCAGTATGACAATTCAAATAGCAAATAACTGTAGAGTTGAACTAGATGGAAATAAATCAATATTGAAATGAATGTCATATTACTTGGGAGAGCACCTACATAAAGAATATTTATTGGCATTAAAAAAATCTGCATTTGAGTCAATTGTTCCATCTAGCTGAACCAACATCTTTAACACTTCAAAAACCAAGCTTAAAGAGAATAGGTTTTGGTGATGTCAGATGAAAACATTTTACACCAATATTGACCAACAGCATTAGATGACATGCATGCTATTTTTTTAATATAATTTGGAAACCAAATCATTGCTAATAATTTGTTTTGTTTTGTTTTTGTTAATCTCCTGAAGAATGAGAAGGTCTCTGGATGTAAACTGGAGCTATATGATAGGAATATAGAGTCAAGGTGATGCAACATGGGCCTAATTGTTCTTTTATAATTACAATGATAATAAAGTGATAATTGCTCCCTTCCAAGCTTAATTTTAACACTAAATTTGAAAGTAGTGTACTAATAAATAGAAACGGCTACTAAAGGAAGTGTGTTGGTCAAACTAAAATTCTATCTAGTTTTTCATTGCAAAATCAGTAATGTGAAAACGTTTGCACATGATCAAGTAATTGTGAAGGGATAAAACAGCAAATGAGATTGCAATGATCGTGTTGGGTAAACCATGGATTTATCTGCCTCTATTAATCCTTCCTCTTTTCAATTGCTCGATACTCCATCAAAATGTTCACAGCTGGGCTCCTGTGTTTTCTTGAGAAGTTAGAAATGAGACTGACAGGTTTATGTCCATATTCACCCATGCAGGAAAGTACTGGAAGAAAAGCTGCATTATTCCATCTTACTCTTCTGCCATCTTTTGATTTCCAGTGTAGTTGGAAATAGTTGTTGGGTGAATGAATGCTGACTGGTTTGATGTTAAGAAAGAAAATCCTCCACTATTTCACATTACTAATTAGTAAAGTACATAGGGTTTTTTTATAGATGGTCTGTTGGTTTCTCAAGTCTTGTTATATAACATGAAGGAACACTGTATTGCTTGAATTTCTATAAATGCCTGGCTTCTGTATTCAAAGGGATGGATTCACTTACGTCTAGGATACTTTTAACTGGATAATGTAACTCAGTGTAGTAACATAGAAAAGCAAACTTCCATGTTGATGGTTTAAAATTAGAATCGTACAACCACAGAATTGTTTAGGTTGGAAAAAACCTTTAAGATCATCAAGTCCAACCTTTAACCTAGCACTGCCAAGTCCATCACTAAACCACATCCCTAAGCACCACATCTACCTGTCTTTTTACCTCCAGGGATGGGGATTTCTTTCCACTTCCCACTTCCCTGGGCAGCCCGTTCCAGCGCTTGACAATAATTTGGTAACATCTAATCTAAACCTCCTCTGGCACAACTTGAGGCCATTTCCTCTTGTTCTATTGCTTGTTACTTGGGAGAAGAGACTGACCCCCACCTCACTACACCCTCCTTTCAGGCAGCTGTAGAGGGCAATAAGGTCTCCCCTCAGCCTCCTCTTCTTCAGGCTAAACAACCCCAGTTCCTTCAGCTGCTCCTCATCAGACTTGTGCTCCAGAACCCTCACCAGCTTGGTTGCCCTTCTTTATACATGCTCCAGCTCCTATTGTCCTTCTCGAACTGAGGGGCCCAAAACTGAACACAGTATTCGAGGTGCGGCCTCACCAGCACCGAGTACAGGGGCATGATCACTACCCTGCTCCTGCTGGCCACACTCGTCTTGATACAAACCAGGATGCTGTTGGCCACCTTGGCCACCTGGGCACACTGCTGGCTCATATTTAGCCAGCTGTCAACCAATACCCTCAGGTGGTCCTTTTCTGCCAAGGATCTTTCCAGCCACTCTTCCCCAAGCCTGTAGCATTGCATGGGGTTGTTTTGGCCCAAGTGCAAGACCCAGCATTGAGCCTTGTTGAACCTCATACGGTCGGCCTCTGCCCATCGATCCAGCCTGCCCAGGTCCCTCTGCAGAGCCTTCCTACCCTGAAGCAGATCTACACCCCTGCCCAGCTTGGTGTTGTCTGCAAATTTACTGAGGGTGCACTTGATCCCCTCCTCCAGATCATTGATAAAGAGACTAACAGAACTGGCCCCAGTACTGAGCCCTGGGGAACACCACGTGTGACCGGCCTCCAGCTGGATTTAACTCCATTCACCACAACCCTTTGGGCCCAGCCATCCAGCCAGTTTTTACCCCAGTGAAGCATACACCCATCCAAGCCATGAGGAGCCAGTTTCTCCAGGACAATGCTGTGGGAAACAGTGTCAAAGGCTTTACTAAACTCCAGGTGGAGAACATCCACAGCATTTCCCTCATCTGCTAAGAGGGTCAATTTGTCATAGAAAGAGAACAGGTTGGTCAAGCAGGACCTTCCTTTCATGAACCCATGCTGACTGGGCCTGATTGCCTGGTTGTCCTATGAAATTGTTTATTCATTAGAAAAGTAATATGGCCATTTGGTAGCTAGTACTTCATCTGAATATTAAAAGCTGGATATAAAAGAAGACAGTACTTTTGCTAAATCGCCTGTTTCAAACTGGTTTTAATAACATAGCATTTTCAGTATCACTTAGTAGTGCATATTATTATTGTCCTTTGAGCCACTGGATATCCTTGTTTCTCTGATTTAAAGCAAAGATTCAAACCTTTATCTGGAACAGTCTAGTAACTGAGGTTTTAAAAAATTCTATCACCTTTAATTAGCTTGATATCATAATTCACTTCTGCATTCAGGAAAATCTCAGTTCTTTGTCTTACGATTGCTGGGGCAATGCCCTCAGGGCCAAAATTACAACTAGAGTCAATTATGTGGTTTGAAGGAATTATGCAGATACTTACCATTTGAGGGTCTATTTTTTGGCTTCCATCTTATAGAGTCATTGCTTTCTGTGGGCTTCCTGGCATTCACCTTAATGAAGAGCTGGTGAGGAATAAAATCACTCAGATGATCTGTGCTTACAAGGCTTTCCACAATGTAGTTTAATATCTGTAATAGAAATCATCTTCAGTCTAATAATGTCAAAAGATTTGATTAATACATACAGATGAAAAGTTAGGCAAAACTTGTAAAATTGTACATATCTGTGGCAAGTTCTTTAGCTGACGTAGTTCACACTGTCCCCACTAATACTAACCAACTGTTGACCATCTGAAGGTCTGAATGCTAATAATACACTTATGTAGAAATTAAAAATAAATCTGCTCCAAATATCAATTTTGAGCATCATGCTGTTCTGAAGTTGCTATACTTTTCAGTGGGTTTGTATTCCAATCAGTTTGTTAGAGTGATTCATATAACAGTTTAAAGCTGCAAGGCACAGAGGAAACATCCTTTCAGCATTTTGCTCTTGACTTATACCACTCTTTATCTGTCAAGGTCCTAAATGTAGAACAATTTTCTTGCGAAATCAAGCAAAATCATGGCAGAATCATCAGACCTTACATGTGGGGGTTGTCTGATCTCATAGTGATATTTTGAAGAGCTGGTAACCATAGCAACCAAAGAGGTTTTAAAGGCTGCAAACAGTTCAACACTCTGTTGAACTGACAAAATGGCATGCTGCAGAAAAAATGGCAAAATGAATTGTCTGCCTTTTGGGACTGCTACATAAAGGAATAAGCTCTTTTTGCTTGAGACACTTTTGAGCTTGAATACAGAAATTCTTTCTTTTTTCCAGATGTGGGTATAAAATAAAGTGTCTCTAAATACTAAAATAAATGCTGCTACAAATGGCATTGTAGACAGTATTGTGAGTCCTAGTTCTATATCGCTGCAATCTCTGCCATGGATGTGTTTGAGCTGCCAGGGAGAATATGTCCAAACTGGGTGCTGGGGGCGTGCTCAGGGGCCACCACAAGGACAGGTTTCTGTCCCACTTGGCAGTAGCACTGCAAGCAGGGTGCCCTGGGGGCTGTCTCTGGGTTGTGCTGGTGAGCTCAGTACATGCCAAAGCACCTTCAGCATGGGGCAAGGCAGCTTGGGAGCGGTCACAGAGCCAGGATAGTGGGCCGTGCAGCAGCCTTGAGGCCCTCAGTGGCTGGGGTGGGGGATCAGGGACCCAGGATGGTGCTGCTGACATGGCTTCTGAAAGGCTCAGCTGGGGGCACCCAATATGCCTTGTACTCTTTGGTCGTCTGATACTGGAGGAGCTGGGTACGATCTTTTTTTTTTCCCTTCTACAATATATTCAACTGTGTTATGAATGTAGGTGATCAATTAAAAACCTGCCTCCTTGAGTGAGCATGATCCTGGGATTTTCTGGTCTGCAAATCTCTGTGATTGCTTTTTTTTACTTGACTGTCAGTATTTCAGGGAAGGTCATAAGTCTAGCTGCACTTTTTTCTAATTCTTTGTCCTAGCTAATATTCTTTTTTTCCCTAATCTCCTAACTAAAATCCAGTATTTTCACCATATTTCTCTTTTCCCTTCTGGAGGATTAACTCCTTCTTTCTGATTCTGGTTTGTCAATGAAAGCTGTCCTGGGAGCACAGAGGAGGGTTTAAGTGCAAGGCTGCTGAGCCTACTTAGTTTCCAGAGAACTAGCCTGTGGTAAAAACAGTGTTGCAATCAGGAGATTTTTAATAAAAATCTGTTGGGTCCATTGCTTTCATCCCCATAGGGAAACTCACTCTCTTTCTTTTATTTTATCTCTCAGGCTAAGGATCAGATTCACTTCTAGCCTGCAGAAACTGAAAGAGAGTTGGAGGTGCAAGGAAATTAATATTATATCTACATCGTCAATTAATCCACTTGAGCTTTTCTTAAGTCCACTGTTCCCCTGTACATATTTATACTTGGAAGCATTCATGAAGAGGCAGGTTTACATTGACCTCTGAAACATTCTTGAGGGTAAGAGACTGAGTGTCCCACCAGATTCTTCTTCACATGTGATGAGTGGAAAAGACCTGGGCTGGTTCAGCACGTGACAGTCTAGGTTTCCAGCAGGTATTATTTTGAGCTCAGCCCTCCTTCAGCCTGTTGTGGATGCAGTAGGCCCAAGTTCAAGTTGGACAACACCCAACAGCCTGGCTGGAAACTGTCCAGGCCATGTGACTGGCATGCTTACATATGTTTCTGATGCTGTTGTTTGTGTTTCATGGCAGATGGAGCTAGGATTTTCCAATAGCTGTTCCCTATAAGTGGGAAGTATCTGAGGCAAGAAGCAAAAGCCTAGTGAATTCTAGCATTTTGGAATAAAGATAAGTCCTGCAGTAAAACAATGAAAACAGAGGGATCTAGGCAAAGAATTGACCACTTAACACCCCTTTTCCATCATTTATTTTCTTGAAAGCAAGAAAGAAGAACTGGAGAAAAGAAGAAGCAAGGATGAATGTCATTTGAACATCACTAAGAAAGTCTGATCTAAAATGGTAAGTTAGAGAAAGCACCTGTAAGTACTTAAAGTTAGAAGAATACAGAGTTTTAATTCAACTATTTCCCCTTGAGTTCTTAGATTCAATAGTTTATTTAAATGGGAGATTGGAATAATCTGTGTTTATCTTGTGTGTGCATAGCTCTATATTTGGAGCTGGCCAAATGGTAGAAAACTGTGGGTAGGTAACTCAGACACTAAACTATAGGATGAAAGTATTTAAAACATAGCTATAATATTACAGAAATAGTAAAATTGACTTTTTTCTTGTCCAGCCCCATCCTGTATATATACACACACATATAGGTGCAGGCAGTTGTGCTTGAGTTTGTGGTCAAATTCCCCAAACCAAGTGACTCCGTGTCCATAAAGCCTCCAAAGGTCTGTGCCAGGACCCTTCCTTCCCTCCCTGTAGCCCCTGTACTTCCCCAGGGGTGCATCTCCACTCCAACCTCCGGACATGAGTGTATTCATAGACTCAGTGCTCACCTGAAAAAAAATTTGAGCTGGAGCATAAACTTGAGACCCACGTTAACAATACAGCATAGCTGCAAATGCAATCTATGCAAATATGTTCCTGTTGTATTCACAATGCCACAATTCTTTTGTACTTTCCTACTCCTTCAGCTTCAACTCTGTCTGCAATTGCTTTATGGCAGCCTTTTCCCATGCAGCTTGTTCCTTACAGAACACCCTGGTGTCCTGATTGTACCGATGAAGTTAAGGCTATTCTCAGAAGATAGATCAATTGCCTGTCACCTGTTCATAATTAGTTCTTGAGGTCACAACAACCTCCTGCAAGCATATGGGGAGCACTAGCGGGCATAAACAAGAGGTGGGTTGTAACAGTCACTGACAGAGCAATACATCTCTCTGGTCTGGTGGCAGCAGATGGATCATTCATTACAATGTGAAGAAATGCCTGCAAAAATGTGTGTAGCAAGCTGAGGGTACAGCAAAACGAATGGATGCAGCAGTACCAGATACGTACTTCTCAGAATTCCCTTTTTTTAAAAATAACAGAACAGATGGCTATAGTTATCTTGTCTTTAGTACATTACAAACACTTTGCTTCCAGCCTGTTCTGACTTCCTTGTCAGTACCAACTGGCAGTAGAAATCACCTCACTTGACTTTAAACCCATAATAGTTAGGTATGAATTATAAGCTGGTTGAAGATCAGGCTTGGCTCCTACGGACAGTCTAAGTGCATCTGCAGGGAAAATTTAATCCTGCCCTTTCCAGATAGCTATTTTAAAAAGGGGTGGATTGCTATCCTGAATCACCTTTTTCTCTTCGCTGAATATACGGGGAATCTAAACATTGGCATAAGGTGATATGACTAATTTTTAGATGGCTGATTATAGAGAAGAGGAATCCTGTCTTAAATCCTGTGTGAAGCCTCCCATGCTATTCTCATATATAGCTTGCAGTTAACAAAGGCAGAGCTTAACTGTTCTGGGTCTTTTAAAAAGGATGTAGGTATCTTATTTATTTTGGTGATTACACCTGTTCAACAGCCCTGTCCTAGACTCTTAAGTGTATCTCTTTTGCACTGGGGGGTGCTGGTCCATTATGACCATGGTAAGAAAGGCACTTGGACTCCATAAGGTATCATTTAAAATGTTATTTATTAGCACTAATGCTGTAAGGAGAGAATAGTATAGATAATCTGACATCCCTTTAGATGCTGGGAACCCCAGTTTGTGCAGCACTGAAGGGGCCTCTGATCCATGTGCAGCATGCAGTGCAGACCTTGTCCATGGAAGAGGTTGTCCCATTTTGATCATTTGAGCTATTACAGAATTTTCTTTTAAGAAAACAACTCCATTTGTCATTTCTGCTGTCACACTTGGGAACTTCTTGCTGTACTTTTAGATAAAGATGAGGTCAGGCTGGTGACATAACCCTGGTACCAAGTGGAAGCTGCCTGCAGGCTCTTCTGTTACAGCAAGGTGGCTGATTTATCCTGCAGCCAAGAGATTTGTGCAGCACAAGACAGCCTGAAGGCCAGTCTGGACTTGCAGAACAATGCAACACAGCACAGCACGGGCTGGACCTGCTCAGGTTAACTGTTATGTGGCTAACTCCTTGATGTACAATGATCTTCCAGTCACGACCACTATAATATCTTCAGAGCACCTTCTGCGGAGGTCATGCAAGCAGTATCTGTATCTGGATTTTGTGGAAGCTTTGTAAAGTTTGTTAACTGTGCACCTATGTTATTTCAGGGCATTTCTGCTAAAATTCCTTGTTCCTCTACTGTATGTCCTGGGGTCTTTACTGTTGCCTTTCTGCAACAACCTGGTGCACACTAAACGTCTGAGCCATTAGCAAAGGCTCACACATGGTGCCTTTGTAAAGGGAGCTTAAAACATTGCAATACCGAAGTGGCGGCCGGAACTGATGCACAGAGCATCAGGTCGGTTGTTTTAGCCCAGCATGGGAAAGGTATGTCCTAATATAACATCATCGGACTTACTGCCAGGAAATGAGTTCTGCACTGAGCTGTGTACGCCTGTTTTTATGAGAGTCTCAGCATGACTTTCTGAGTCAAACTGACATGTCTTCCTGGAAGGCAGTTTCCATTTAAGATACTTTTGTGTGTCACACACTCCATGAGGAGTCAATATGGTAAAGTTGAGGTTCAACAACTCATGAGGTTCAACAACTCAAGTGCAAGGTCCTGAACCTGGGTTGGGACAAACCTTGATATTGATACAGGCTGGGGGATGAAGGGATTGAGAGCAGCCCTGTAGAGAAGAACTTGGGGGTACTGGTGGATGAAAAGCTGGACATGAGCCGGCAATGTGCGCTGGCAGCCCAGAAGGCCAACCCTGTCCTGGGCTGCATCAAAAGCAGAGTGGCCAGCAGGTCGAGAGAGGTGATTCTGCCCCTCTACTCTGCTCTGGTGAGACCTCACCTAGAGTACTGTGTTCAGCTCTGGAGCCCTCAGCATAAGAAGGACGTGGAACTGTTGGAGCGGGTCCAGAGGAGGGCCACAAAGATTGTCAGAGGGCTGGAGCACCTCTCCTATGAGGACAGGCTGAGAGAGTTGGGGATGTTCAGCCTGGAGAAGAGAAGGCTGCAGGGAGACCTGATTGCTGCCTTTCAGTACTTAAAGGGGGCCTATAGGAAAGATGGGGAAAATCTTTTTAGTAGGGCCAGCTGTGACAGGACAAGGGGTAACGGTTTTAAACTAAAACAGGGCACGTTTAGACTGGATATAAGGAAGAAATTTACAATGAGGGGGGTGGGACAGTGGAGGGGGCTGCCCAGAGAGGTGGTAGAGGCCCCATCCCTGGAAACATTCAAGGCCAGGTTGGACGGGGCTCTGAGCAACCTGATCCAGTTAGTGGTGTCCCTGCTCACTGCAGGGGGGTTGGACTAGATGGCTTCTAGGGGTCCCTTCCAACCCAAACCATACTATGATTCTATGATAATATGAAATTACAGATGTGGCCCTTTAAAGGTTGTGAATGAATGGCTCTGGGACTTTTGAAACGCTACTTTCCCCCCTAACTAATTCAATGAGTAAATAGTGCTGCTCCCAGTGAAAGATCAGTTAGCATTATTGTACGTGATAGTATTTGTACCTTGGAGACAATCAATATGGCAGATGCCAAATAAACATATAGATATTCCCTGCTCCAAAGAGCACTGCTATGGTATGTTAGGAGACAGAAATTCTTCTGAAAGGATAACCCTCTTCTCTTACAGAGGCTTATTGCCTGAAGATCTGCTTTTTGGAAGAGCAACTTGAAGAGAAACACCCCAAGGGCCTAAGGATATTTCTAATTGTAGCCGGAGCTGTTTCTGCTCGCTGCAGAGCAAACAAGAAGGCCATATCAGGGCCTCTGGAGGGCTCTTGTGAGACTGATGATGGGGCAAGGCCAGGAAACATTGCATCTGCGAGCCTTCACCTGCTACCTAGACTCCTGCCAAGGAGAAGGCAGCGCTGTACCTATGTTTTCCAGACAATGTGGCACACCCTTGCAAAGTGTGATGTCTGAGATGTCACCAAGTACCTCAAGCTGGTCCTAAGTAAAAGTGCAAAAAGTCACCTGGACGTAAGTGTTGCCTTCAGAACTTGGGTTTCCCCTTTTGCATCTGTTTGCAGTGGGAGTGGGCTTGGGACGACACCACACAGCTTTCTATTGGAAACTTGAGGGACTGCTAAACTTATGAAGAAGATTTAGAGTGGATAAACCAGATTGAATTAGAGCTGAAAGGTCCCAGCAGCAGTGGGAGACACCTGGACAGTGTCATCTCATGAAATCAGAAGGTCAAGGGTGCAGTATAGCCATGCATCCATGCATGGAGAACTGTAAACCTCTCACAGTATGGTTCATATGGTCATGGCACTTGCCTTTTGATCTCAAAGTAACACCCTATTCAAGATGAAGGGTCAGGGCCAGAGCCAAGGGAACCTGCCCTTATATGCAGTTGTCATATTATGGGCCATGCAAGTCAATTTATGGGAAATAGATCAGGCTTTCCCTTCTCCTATTAGACAGTTTTAATGGAAAAAGAAGACTAGGGTTCAAATGGTACCATTTATTTACTTGGAAGAGAACCTTGGTGCACCCAGCATGGGAAATGCCTTTGCAGACAAGGGTTTTCATTTGTTGTTGGCTTAAGGCTAATTTCTCCTAGGATCTCCCCTGCCAAGGCTTGTTAATAATTAGAGGGCTGAGGTGAACGCAGGCATAGCCTGCCCATAGTCCTGAGTTGCCAAGGTGCAGTAGTCCATGCAAAGCAATAACACGTGTAATTACTCTACCAGGTCTGTAGCTGAGGACTGTGGCTTTTGTCTCAAAGCCCTGGACATCACCTGCCCTTATAACTTGTTTATGGCTTCTCATCTGGTAGGTATTTTTTTTCCTGTCCTTGATTGTACCCTGGTAATAAGTTTTGGCTTGAAACATTATGCTGGAGTATGTGTCCTTCAGTCTTGTACAAGACTAACCAGAAAGCAAGCA
>NW_009259713.1:358467-391382 GCF_000687185.1 Egretta garzetta | reverse complement strand
GTTTTTGTTTTAATTAAGATGATTCTTTTCTCTTTACTTTCAGCCATCCCTATCTTGACATCTGGTGGGCTAATAAAATTCACCTCCCCAAAGTCACCTATTAATTTCTAATTTCGTTGCTTGGCAGAATCTCAGATATATTCAGTCCTCTCTATGCTTTATCATTGCACTTGGTCATTTCCTCCTCCTTTTCTCTATGCATTTATTAAATTGAATTTTTTTCTATGTAGTCCCCCTTTTTCCTAGCCTTAGTGTCCAGACAGTACAACCTCCTCTTCATACTGGGCTGATGCGCTTTCTTGCCACACTATTCTATCTGATCAGGCACTCAAAAAATTTTGTTGTTTATGGAAGTTTCAAAAATTTCCCAAGGCTGCTTTCCAAGTGTTTCCAGTCTCTCAAACTTTCTTACAAGATCAAAGCCCTGCAATTTTGTATCTGGCTGTTTTCCATACAAGTTGCCTTCAAAGGTCTTCTTTTGTTTCTATTCATTTTGATTAAGAAATAATAATTTTCAGCTCTAAATTGAGTACATGCTCAGATTGCTGAAGTAAGCATATTACAACACACAGCCAGAAGGCAAAGCCTTTAAATCACCCCCATTTGCTGGGATTTCCTTTCTTTTTTTTTTTTTTTGCTTAGAACTAGTATCTAACCCACTTACCCTGTCATTCATTCAGATGCTGTGAATGGCAGGGCAGAAGTCCACAGTTTGGTTTGCTGTAGTTTGAGTCTAGCTTTAAAATGTTGGTTCAGTGTCCAAAATATTGATTCAACCTTGATCTGGTCATTATAGAGCATCAGACAGAGTCCTCGACTTTATCAAACCTAGCTATAGACTTGGTCTAGATGAACACTAGGTGCTGCTCCTGGAAAACTGCTAAATACAAAATTAGTCTGAGAAAAGGGGACAGTTAAATAATTTAATACCTAACAGATGGACTTCCTTAAATACAGAAGTCAGTGTTATTCTATGGACAATGCCTTTCAGAATTGAGGAAGGGTCTGTGAATGGGAAATATTGGGGTTTTCTTTGGCTATAGGATACTGAGAATAACTTACCAATTATAGTTTGTGTGTAAGTACTGAGAAATTGGATGAATTTTCTTTCTGAATCTGAAGTTTCCAAAACTTCAAAGAGGTGATCAGCTGTGACTGAGATTTTGGACAGAAAAATTGTAGTAATTACAAGCGACATACTTGTTTACCCTTATAAAATAAGCAGAAAAAGGCTTAAGTTAAGTTAAGTCCTTGGAATAATCCAAATGGAATGAGGAAAAATGTTTTATATAACCAAGAATGAATTTGCTGCTCCAAGCACTAGCATTTATTATGGAAAATTCTTGGTACTTATGTACCATGCAAATTTACAAGGGTACTTAAAAATACATGTACTCTGGTACAAGGCATAATAGTAATAGTTGCAAGCTAATGAAGATCAAGTTAGGTCAGACAGCTAAACCTAGTAAAAAGCTGTTAAAGTAAATCTTAACAAAAGTAAACACCACCATTATCACCTGTGTTAGGATTTAATAAAAATAAACATGGACATATAATAGGCCTTTATCTTGGATACTAAAAAAATGTTCAGATGAGACTCTTTGATTCTGTGACAACAGTAAGTGTGCTATCAAAAGGAGGTTCCTCCTGCCAGACCTGGTGCACTGAAGTCCAAGTTACACCTGTTTTCAGATGTGTATGTGTTGCTAAGTGTGTGGATGGCTATTTTTGACAGAGCTTTTCATTATTTGAAATGGTTAATTAATGATACACAGTGCCTACATAACAGCTTTTTGTTGCTTTCAAATACCTGCATATTGAATAAACTCAATGACATAAACATTTGGAATCTTCCTTTTACCTTACAATTTGGTAGGAAAATGCTTGAGTTAGCTAAAATGACCATTTTTTCCAGTAGCATACTTATCTCTGTGCACATTTCTTGTATTACCACAGACTTCTGGAAGTTACATGGTTATTAAGGATATTTGGTAAAAAACAGCTACCACATTTCCTGAGCTAGCTCACATTGCATTGTGTACCCAACTGTCTTTAAAACATTGCTTATGCCTCTGCGGATAATACTCTTATATCCTCAGGAGTAACTTTCTATTGGGTTTAGAAAACCCATGGTTTTCATATTGCTTTGCCTCAGTCTACACAAATATGATTGCTGGACTGGGTCCTTCCTTGTGTAGGTTTGATTTCACACATCTGGTTCTACCTGTACTGAATTATATAAAGCCTTTTCCTTGGAGAGTAATAAGTGATTTTACCTCAGTGTGGTGAAGGAATAGATATTTTCTCTCCTTCCTCCCACTTACTGCTGCAGCTTATTTGGAAACTCAAAACTCACAGAGATCTTATTTCAACTGTTTCAACCTTTTTGACAATACATGCCATTAATTTACATTATTGCTTTTTTGCCCATGTTCTATTTATTATAAGGGGCTGGCCTCAGTATGAACCTTGAGAGATTGCCGTGCAGGAGCATTAAAGAGATTTAAATCCCTTAATGTTCAATGCTTTAAAAACTATTTTATGATATGACAATTAAAGGTGACATGCTGCAACTCTTTAATCCTGAGTGGCTGCCTAGAGGAACAGGAGTACATCCCATGGAGTACATTACAGATATGGCTCAGCGGAAAATCAGCAGTATGTCTTACTTCTCCTCCTGCCCTTTCTTCATTCCCTGAATAATGCAACTTTCAAGAGATAAAGAAAACAATACAGATTATTGCTGGGTTGAAAGATGTAATTTCATTGGAGGAGGGAAAGCTGTAAGTATTTTAGGAAAAAACCAACGACCATCCAAAGTGGGCAATTGCTGCTGCAGGGAACGTAACTCCTGGGGATGGGGGGACTCTGCCTTCATAGACATTCTCCAGAGAAATGGGTTGAAAGCTACAATCTCAGGCAGTACTGCTAGAGATGTCATGATCAGTCTTAATGTTCAGGTGTCCTTTCTGGCCTGTCTTTGTAGTCCACTTGAGCTGTTTGTAGCTATGGTCACTGCATACTCAGTCTGGGAGGGTGGGTGGCAGCGACAGCATTTTGGGGGACAAGAGAAAATGGAATAGCTTCAGCACACTTGCTACCTTGTTCTCTACATCTTTGAGAGTTGCTTAATGTTTCTCCTGTACCACTCAATCCACAGCTCTGATTAAATGGAATAAAATGATGAAAGAAAATGTATTCTGGGCAAACCTGCATGCCAAATCCACCTTTAGTGGGAAGAGATGCAATTTCTCAGAAGTCAGGAGAGCTGCACCCTCATACATTACAGGTATATTTGAAAAGAGAGAAGACAGAAATGGTCGTTGCTAGTGCTCACCCAGTAAATGCTAGCCCTTCTAAGGGACCACTCAGCCATGGCATTTCTTGGCTTCTCTGTAGCCAATGAAAGTGGCACAAACCGGACACCATTGCAGGTCTGAATACTATCCATACATTCGCTTATATCCATTGCCTGAAATAAACTAGAGCAATTGTATTTAAGAGCACCTATATAGTTAGGAGGTGAGCAGCTGACAAAGTTAACAGACCGAAGGAGACATAAATGAGTCTTTCCTGTTTCTAAAGTTCTTTCATATACTGTCTGCTAAGCTCTGAATATTAAAAATTTATCATAGTTATAAATTCCAGTTCTCTTTAATCACCGTCCAGGAATACTATAGCTATTGCAAAGTGGCCTTAGCTGAGTCCTAAACAAGCATCTCTTTCAGAGATGCTCTTTGTAGGCAAAGCATATGCCTGGTTCTTTTTTTTTTTTACTGAAGTGCTTCTCATGTATTCATTTTATGTATCTCTTATCTTTGCCTTGCCTCATGCTGGAAGGCTCTTTAAGAAAAGAATCTAAAAACCCCTCTGTATAGGACGAACCAACACACCTTACTGGGAATTGCAGAATATGTATGTATCTTTGGTGCATCTCATGCACTTGGTAATGCAGGGGTATGGCTTTGTTCTCTTCAAAAAGAGAATGCCCTTTCAGAAAGCACTTCATTGATAGGAAAAGTTGTTCCTATTTTTTTGAAATGTAAGGGGGCCAAAAATGTTACATTTTCTGTGCTGCTGGCATTTCCTCTGTTGTTTGAGGGACCAGCTGATGATCAGCGTGCGTATCTTGCACCTTATCTGTGGCTCCAGTGGAATGTCTTGCAAGGCAAAAGCAGAAATCTTGAATTGTGCAGTTGGAGAAAACAAGACATTCACTCACAGATTGAGATAAAAGTGACAGATGTGAATAATAAAAAAGTTCACATCACATCTAGCCTTTTTCCTCAAGCCCTGTCAGACACGCTGCCTCAGACACTGATCTCGTGGTATCACACAGCTGAAGCAAAGATTGCATTTGGTTACTGCTCAAATGGGAGACCTCTGGGGTAAAAGCCCACACTGGTGTAGGAGCAGAGTCACCAGGTGTCACCTTTCCCAAATCAGTTGTGATCTGGGAAGAGTTCAAGGGAACAGACACAACACAGGGGCAATTTCATTTGCAGCTCAGTAAGAAACCCAAGGTCTCAGGGCAGAGGTCTGCATTAAAACATAGTCTTTAGAAAAACCTGTTTAAGACGTGATCCTTCCAGTTTCTGATGGTTTCTGGTTTTAGCTGAGATCAGAAAGAAACATCTTTTCTGGGTAGAATATAAGTGCAATGAGTTGAATGGAATCACGCAGAAGAGTTTTCTGTGAGGGAATTATACTGTACAAGATTTTCTGCAAAGGACAGTTTCAAATATCTTGAGCTGGCATTTTTCTTATGTCTGCTTAGTTGTATAGTAAGTAATCTGTTCTAAGTCCCCAAGCAGTGCAGGGGACAGCTCTGCACTAAAGTAGCACCTATTCTGCAACAAATCTGGATTTAAAACAGTAGAAAAGATGAATGCATTTAATGGAAAACAACAGAGAAACTTCTAAACTTTATGTATCATGAATCTGAAACCAAAGAGTCATTTTAGGGTCCATTTTTCAAAATTTTACTATTTGCACAGTTAATCCCTAGGCTAATGTTACTAGAATGCCGACCATAATAATTACAGAGCTGTACTACCGGTGAATCAACTAGGCGTACAAACTCATCTACCAGAAGGTACTCCTACATCAGAGGAGGGCTGCATCCTACCTTTAACAAAAGAAGAGAGATTAATATTACTAGTTTAATCAGCCTAACAGTGGTTAAAAATCTCTTTTCGAGGTTTCTTTGAACAGAACTGTGAATGGGTGATGTATTTGAAGATTAAAATTTGTGAAGACATAAGTGATCTACACGTACAAAGCTAACTAGCTATCATTAGAATACAGTATCTAGTATTTTCTGGTTTTCTGACGTTGGAACAAACCAAAACTATACTTCCATGTTTCACAGAAAACTGTAGTGTCATAACCTTGAGAAATATGCAAGGACTCAGCAAATCAATCAACAGAATTATACTCTCCTTTTAATATAGCTCTCTCTCCTCCTTGATGATAGCAGAGAAGGGACAGTTTGGATTAGTGTTTAATCAGTAGGTTCTCTGACTTGGTCTTGAAATGTCAGCTCTTAATCTCCTTTACCTTGAAAAATGAAGATATTGGGATTTGATGTAATAGCTTGTCTGAGAGGTATAGTCCTTCTGTAAATATTCACCTCACAGAGAGGCTTGCTCATAACCCAGAGAGCCAGGCATTTCCACCGCTCTGGCAGCTGGCTCCATTTCATGTGGCTCAATGGCAAATTCAGAAGTTTACTCTGTGCATTGTCTTCACGTTTAAACACATGAATTTGCAGCTATTTAATTTAAACCTGGATTTCAAAAAAAGGATAGCAACAGAAGACTAGTTGGGACAGTGGATACATTTAGGAAAATTTAATGAATGAGTTATTAATGATGTCTTTGCTGAAAGTTATCAAATCATAAAGGTGAATTAAAACCCATATTTTAAGGTTCTATTAAAAAAAAAGTACCTAAGCATTTTCCTCACTGCCCCAACATATCTTAATATAGAGGGGACAGTTAAGCACTTGATTTCATGGAGAAGGTGTTCACATAAGAAAGGAGAGATCTGCCAATCTCTAATGATTTTTCTGTGAGCTCTGTGGTAAAAGTGGAAGAGACAGATGAAAAGCGAGTAGGTTGGTATATTAACTGATCATTCTTCACATCAACAGAGAAAGTAGAGGTTTCATGCATTTTGAATCAAGTACTAGTGCCTCTGGCTGCTTTATAGCTTGTTCATATCACAGTAATTCCTAAACTAATTTCTTAAAGGCTCATCTGTAGTCTTAGCTGGTCGTTCTGTCACAGTGAACTTTTCAGGCTGGAAAAATGGCAGCAAATATAGATTGCTAATTTTTTATTTGATAACTTGGATCAGAGCTGGTATTGTAGTGACTATGTCTTGCTAAGGAGGACTTAAAAAACAATCCTGTTTTCCATGGGTTCAAGCTATACTTAAACTTTGTCCCCAGGTCTACTGGTTTTAATTATCACAAGTGTTTTTAAGTATAATGGTAGTTAAAAGAATAAGTGCCCTATGCAAAATCAAGTCACTGAAGTCAAGGAAAGATTCACAGATTATGTCCAGAGTGAAAGTGGCTTTGTGGGCACCTCACACCACCATGGTCCCTCAGACATCCATGCTGGAAGACTGCCAGGGTGCTTTGCTGCTGCCTTCTGTCCTCTACACTTTGCTTTTCTCCCAGAGAACTGAAGTAAGGGACTAAAGGTGGAGATAAGGTGAACAGTATTTTGTCTCAATTAGACCTCCTGGATGATAAGTGTCTTTAAATCTCTTAGCACGAGTTTATCCTTAATGATTTTGGCAGACTTTGTGGATGACTGTAGACCAACACTGAAGGCCAAGTTGAACAAACAATGTGAAATTAGTGTAGGTAATGCAAATGAGATTATTTTTCATAACACTCAATAGCAAACAATATCATCTGTATGTTACTTTTTCTGGTATTATGAAAATGTTTTTCAAAGTTGAGTTTTCTTGATTTTTTTCTCATTTCCTTTACACTCAGGCAGACAGATTTAAAATTATCTCAGATCAGAGTGCTTTGTATTTTTCCTCACACACTGATAGCAACAATGGCTTCAGATCCCACACCTCAAAATCACACACCAGTTAATTTGGAGGTCATTAAACCCATATAAAAATGTGGAATAGTTAAAAGGCACATCCCAAAACTCAGCACACGTTAAGTAGAGTGCAGATACACATGCCGCCTTCTGTATTTGTTTATGTTTTTATGTTAACCAGAGGTAACAGAAATGACCTAATTTTCTGCAGAACATTTCTGTACCCAAATTCGTCAGAGTAACCCCTTGCCTTCCCCTTTCTGTTAAGCATCATGCAAGCTTCAGGTATCAATATTGTGGTAGTGAAGGGAGAACAGGTGGGACTCAACAACAAGTAGGACCTACTACCATCAGCAGAGCCCAAGGGGACTTCAGACAGACCATAAAGGACATCTCCTGGAGAATGGAAGATAGGGCATAGTAGAAACACATGGTCCTGCTGCAGGGCTGTTACGGGGAGCACGAGGTGTCCAAAGACTGGAGTTAACAGATGAAGAAGTTAAAACTAGGCAGCTCAGTAAGACCTATGCAGAATACCCCAGCACAAGACCCCAGCTTCATCACATCTCCCTTCTGAGCATTGCATCGACTTTCTGACATGCTGTCTGATGGTGGGATGCAGCTGCCAGCGACTGGGGCAGGTGGACCGTATCCTCTCTGTCCGCTTGGAGGGTTTGATCTGAGAGTGTCACACAAGCAAACAAATTAGAAAGTCATTTTTGCCTCCTGTAATTTCAGTTAGCGTGCAGATGTGGCTTGTGAACTCCCAGAGTCAGATCTCATGGCACTCAAGAAAAGCAGCGTTACGTTCAGAGTGAGGCTGGGATCACCAATGTAGGGATTCAGTTAGGAAGTATGGAGTAAACTTCTTCAGGTAAACTCTGGAGTGACTGAACGTAGCCTTTCACACAAAACAAAGATGCTTAATTGCTTACAAGATGGCAGCCTTGAAAAATGAAGCTGTCCTGGTGTTAGCTCCTTATATCCTATTAGGGGGAGAAATTCTTGATTCGGAATGATGTGGGGTGGGAACTTTTTCTTGCCAAGACACCAAAACCAGGAATTTCAGACATTTTCAGATGAAGAATCATAGAATGACAGAATCTTTGAGACTGGAAAGGCGCCTCTGGAGACTGTCTTGTCCAACCCTCTGCTCAAGCAGGGTCAGCTATGGCAAATGGCAAGTTGTTCAGGACTGCATCCAGCTGGGTTTTGAATATCTCCAAAGATGGAGGAGACTCCATCACCTCTCTGGGCAACCAGTTGCAGCGTTTGACCACCTTCACAGTAAAAAACTGTTTTCTTGTATTCAGATGCAGTTTCATGTGTGTTCAGTTTGTGCCCATTGCCTCTTGTCCTGCCACTGGGCACCACTGAGCAGACTCTGGCTCCCTCTTCTTCATTCCCTCCTACCAGGTACGTATACACGTTGATAAGATCCCCCTAAAACTTTGCTTCTCCAGCCTGAGCAGTGCCAGCTCTCCCAGCCTCTCCTTGTATGTCAGGTACTCAGGTCCCTTCATCACTTTCATGGCCCTTTCCTGGACTCGTTCCTGTAGCTCCATGTCTTGTACTGGGCAGCCCAGAGCTGGACCCAGCAGTCCAGATGGGTCCCACCAGTGCAGAGTAGAGGGCAAGGTTCCCCTCCCTCGATGTGCTGACTGTGCTCTGCCTAATGCCACCCAGGAGGCTGTTGGCCTTTTTTGCTGTGAAGGCACATTTCTGGACCATGGCCAGACTGTTGTCCCGCAGGACCCCCAGGTCCTTCTCTGCAGTGCTGCTTCTGAGCCTGTTGTCCCCAGCCTGTACTGATGCCTGGCAGTATTGGTCTCCACATGCAGACCTTGTATTTCCCCTTGCTGAGTTTCATGACATTTCTCTCTGTCCAATTCTCCAGCCTGTCCCAGTCCCTCTGAATGGCAGCACACCCAGCTGGGATGTTAACCACTTGTCCCAGTTTTGTATCATCTGCAAACCTGCTGAGGGTGCACTCTGTCCAAACATTCAGGTCATTAATGAAGGCGTTAGAGAATATTAGCCCCAGTATTGATCCCTTGGGTACTCCATCTAAAACAGTGTGTACAAGGGAGTAAGTGTGCTGAGGAGGACCTCGGTTCCACCATACATTTTTGTCAAGTCTGTACTACAGTTTTGGTTATACTGAAATAAAGGTTAATCATAACTTCCCTAAAATCAGGAATCTCTGTCACTGCAAAGCCCTTATGTTATGGTGTTGGGGATGTTAGCTGATGTTTCCCATTTATTTATAGCTGACCTAATATTACTGAATCATAACTAATTTTATATTGAGTTTTTTATTTTTAAACACAGGTGTAATTGTCAGCTGCTTGCTCATTCCCCACTTGGTGGGACTGTGGAGAGAATTGGAAGGGTAAGAGTGAGAAAACTGGTGGATTGAGATAAAGACAATTTAAAAGAAAGACAAGGCATTCATTCCCTGCTTCCCATGGGCAGGCAGGTGCTCAGCCATCTCCAGGACAGCAGGGCTCCATCACGTGTAACGGTGACTTGGGAAGACAAACGCCATCACTCTGAACGTCCACCCCTTCTTTCTTCTTCCCCCAGCTCTATATGTTGAGCATGATCTCATATGGTATGGGATGTCCTTGTGGTCACTTGGGGTCAGTTTTTCCAGCTGTGTCCCCTCCCAAATTCTTGTGCACCCCCAGCTTCCTTGCTGGTGGGGTGGGGTGAGAAGCAGAAAAGGCCTTGACTCTGTGTAAGCCCTGCTCAGCAGTAACAAAAGCATCCCTGTGTTATCAACCCCGTTTCCCACACAAATCCAAACCATAATGCCATACTAGCTACTTTGAAGAAAACTAAATGGATGACAGAATATCACCCTTGTAAGAGTTGTAGATTGAAGTGATAACTTTTTTTGGGATGAGTGGAAAATTATGGACAAGGCATACATGGCCCTTGCAGATCTGAAATGGAAGCTGGGTGGTAGAATAGTTAGTATTGACCTTCAAAGGTAAATGCAGACTGAGAACAATTGCTCTGACTGTAGCTACACAATGTCAACCAGTTAAGGAAAAGTTAGCTGTGGTGCAGAGGAGCGAGGGGAAAAAAATGGAGTTGTTTGAGTTCAGATCACATACACTGAGCCAATAGTCTCTGTATATCACGTGTGAGATGCTTCTGCCAAGTGAGAAAGTATCATTGATTTTACCCACACAAAGTAATAGCAGAAATGAGAGGAAGCACCATAAATCTCTACCAAACACTGTAAGGGAGCTCTGTTCATCACCTTTTTCTCCACTCTCCATCAAGGTAGGTGGGGCAAGAGTTCTCAAAAGAGAAAAATAGTGGGGCAAGAGTACTAAAAGAGATGGCACTAGGAAAAGGTGAAAGCGAGTTGGGTAGTTTGCCTATGAGAGAGTATGCGATGCCCTACACAAATGCAAACAAGTTGCAGGTGCTAAACGAATGAATAGTGGACTTCATGGTGGATGCTGGCAGCAATCTTTGCACCACTCTCTCTGCCTCATGGTGGCTCTCTATGAGCAGTGAGAGGGAGTCAGAAATGTCACCTGCCTCCTCAGTGCAGATACCATTGACCCTCAATCTCAAGAGAGCAAAAGCTGGGGAATATTTGCTGCCTGCTGATAGCCAGCTTGGGTAGGCAATGCTGTTGGTAAGGAGTGATGGGGCTGAGGAGACAGCTGGCCTTTGGAGAGTCTGGCCTTCTGGTTGTCTCTTAAAGGAACTTCCCCTACTACAGCAGTGATTGCTTTACAACCATTCCTTGACTCAAATCTCTGGGATAAAACACACTGCAAAGGGAATACAAGCTTGCACATTTGTTTTGATGGCTGGCAAGAGAGTGAAAAGTGAGAGAGAAGTACCCCAGTCTAGTCTAAGGTAGGTATTCTGGTCCTCAAAGGATCACTACAGATTAACAGTGGAGAAGATTTCAGTGTATTATTTCTCTTGTGCAGTGTCTCCTTTGAATATTTTTGCCCTCCATCAGCATGTTCTCTGACCTTATAATGCTTTTCTCCTTCATGGCTTCTCTGTTGTGTAGGACTGGAGCTGGGACATGGCACACTGCATATTGTAAGGAGTTGGTTTCCATGTGGATCCCCCCAGTGTTGGTGTGGTCTCACCCCACAGCTGTTCTCAGATGCAGAGAAGGGTCTCCTTGCTCAGAGAAAGAGAATGACTTTTCTCACCACAAGTGCATTTACTCACTCTTCCCCAGAGAATTCTCCTCTGGATTGCTGATCTTTGCTGACTTTCACTGATCTTATGATGGTGAAAGCTCTGGGGAATATTTCTTCAGCTATTTTTTTGCTTCAAATAGTCTGATGCGGTCTTCTCGCATAAGAAAGTGAAGATTCTGCTTCCTGTTTTGGTTACTTATAAATGTATTTAGACACTGATTTAAATGTGACTGCAATTTATATTACACATATCTGCTCAACACTTAAAGATCAAAGAAAATTTTTCAATGCAATCACATGGTCTCATGGGGGGAAAGGGTAGTAACATCATGCAGGGGAGGGAAGACGAGAAAGGGCAGAAATAATTTCAGTGCTTAGGACAGGAACCTTAGGGTTATACATCTTTAAGATGGAGCAGGTGTTTTTATGAAGGTTGGAAGAGAACAGGCAGAGGGAGAAGATACTGACAGGTACACAGAATGGGCACAGTAATACTTGTGATAGCAGCCAGGAAACAAAGGACAGCTGAAAAGACAGAGTGCTGAGAAAATAAAGCATACAAAACTCTAAGGAAAGAGAGATACATTTACCCATCCCCAGTATTGCACCCTGTAGGTTATTCATCCTTTCTGTAAAGCTGGTGCTGTCAGGGTGCATTGCCTCAGTGGTCATGTACATTCCTTAATGTCAGTCTCAGACAATCAGGCAGCAAAATCCCAAGGCATGCAAATATTGAAGCTCCTGTGAGAAGGAAGGTCAATGTGCCCCATTTTCATACCTTTCCTCACAGGGGAGGCCTTGAGCAGCTGGGGAAATGGTGCCAAGCAGGGTATGCAATGGCAAAAATCCACACTGGCAACATGAGGACATCGGATGAGGTCTCTACACTTGTGCTAGAGAAAGAGCCTGATCCTGGACACCCTGCCAGAGCTTGGCTGAGTGTGGTTCAGGCACAATGACAGCTCCCAAGCACCGGCAGAGGTTCTCAAGGGTAGAGACACAAGTTCCTTGGGCATCTTTCACACCAAAATCAGAGGCAAGTGTCTTGAGCAACCTCTCTGTGTAGATGCTGGGGTACCTCTCTCCCAAACCTAAGTCTGAGAACAGCCTGATATGCTTGAGGATATCAGAGGCAGTCCCCAAGATGCTGTCCTGCAGGTAGTAACGACTGCACCCCAGGGGACCCTTCTTGGTGGCTCTGGGCATCCACCATAGGACCACCTCAACTCAGCAGCTCCTCTGCTTGCCATAGAAGAACACAAAAAATGTGGACAAGTGATACTACAGCACATCAACTGAAGTTGCTATTGCTGCTAAAACTGATGGAGCTGAACAAACAGATGAAACAGCTTAAAATATGAGGGGCTAGAAAGCCCAGAGTAAATAGTCCCCAAAATACTGCTATCTTAAGGCTGATTGAAGGGGTTTTACTCATATAAGCATTCCCATGTATCAAAATGAGATTGCTCACATGAATACATCAGGTTTTATGCAATGTTTGTTTGTTGGTTTTTTTTTCTGTTTATAAGGTTTTAATGTGACTTAATGTTGTCTTTTCTTACAAAGATAAGCAGATTTTTACTGTGGTATTCTAGACTGTTACCTCTTTCTAATTAAGTTTTATAAACACTGCTTTACATAGATAATGTTTTTGATAATTTTTTTGCCTCTCTTACTGTATCATTGTTAATTTCTGCATTTGATTCAAACTGATGAGAATGTTTTTTATTGCAATTCATTTTATTGACTATATTGGAATGAGTCGCAAATATCTCTCATGAACAATTCCTCTTGTATCGGTAAATTCTCATTCCTTTTGATCACTTTGTATGATTGCTTGTTTTCTCAAATCCATTATATTTTCTTTCTTGCTTTTATCTTTTTCTTTTGTAGATGTTGCTGACCTTCATCCAAATTCTGTTCTCATAATCAGGTAATATAACCACAAGCTTTAAGCTTCTTCCCAGCTTTATCCTTTCTCACATATGATGGATGAACTCCATTTAAGCTGTAGCTACCAGTATCTCTGTTCAGGTCCGTGCACTGGAGATAATGGGGAGTCTTGCTGTGGCTTAAGGGAACTGAGATACAAGGGAATGAGGGAAGCTGGAAAGAAGAACTGCAGTAAGAGAGTTTGGCAAACTTTCACAGGACAGTGATTTGGATCTGTTCGCTCTCTTCTATTTAAGAATCACCAGGAAGTGGGCTTTGCCCACACTGTTTGCTCAAGCTCTGAGCTGCCTTTGAGTTAATTGCTATGACTCTCAACCTTATTAGCAACGTGTACTGTGTCATGGATAATCCAAATCACGTGTGTTATATCTGGTCCTTGGTTCAAAGGTTCATTAAATACACAAAGGACTTTCAAGATGGATGTGTAAGTTTCCAGTGTGCCTACATATTTGTGTAAGCCTCTGTTTGCAAATTCACGTCCAGAGAATGTAAGTAGCCCTGGCTTCAAAAATTTTTGCTTGAAATCTGCCACGCAACACACTTTCAAAAGCACAAAAGTGAACAATTTATTGAATGAACATTTACAGATACTGCTCTGCAATATTTGCCCATGTTTAAAGTGTTTGTGTAAGTATGATACATAATACACAGAATTTTATGTACAAATAATGCGAACATTGCCTAATAAAGACTCCAGACAGGACAGCGTAATATGAATACTGACTCAGCTGAATCCCAGTGTTTAAGTCATTATGATTAAGTAATGGATGGCTTTCAGGAAATTAATTGATGGTCTCAGACTTGTTCCTGCTGGATAGTTATCACCATCATACAAATGAAATCATTATCCTATTGCTTTACAAGCTCAGGAGAGAGGTAATGAACAGCATAGGTAAAGTAGTTGAACTACACCTTGTTTTTAAAACGAGGTGGCAGCTAATTAGGATGCTGTTGTAACTTTTATTCCCACTGCCCTTGCATGACTTCTTTAGGGTGAAAAATAGAACTCCTAAGGTCTCTGAAACTTTTTTATAAGTGAAATTACACATACAAAAGCTCTGGAGAGGCTCCTGTAATTCCTACATGAAGCTGCTGGTTTTACTGTCAGAATATTACACAAAATGTTTTCTAAAAGCTTTACTAATGACTTGAAAATGAGTCCTTACTTAAAAGCAACCTGACCCTTGACAAATAATGAGATGGTTAAACAAAAGCAAAATAACAATATGCAAGAATGCAGCGTTAATTTAATAACTTATCTGGGGGGAAAGACATCTTAAGATATTTTTCATCAGCTCAGTATTGTTTAAGAGAAGTGTATTCTACTCAAAAGAGTTAAGCTATTCTCAGTACCTAAAGCCAAAGATATATATTATACAACTGAAAGGTCAGTAGATGGTATCATCTACTCTACCAGCCCCTTGAAAGGGTGAAAGGGAGGATCAAGAT
The DNA here is from genome assembly GCF_000687185.1 of Egretta garzetta. NCBI lineage: Eukaryota > Metazoa > Chordata > Aves > Pelecaniformes > Ardeidae > Egretta > Egretta garzetta. The sequence continues at coordinate 376,723 of NW_009259713.1, read as the reverse complement.
GTATCAATCTTGACCATTGTTTGTCTAACCTGTTCTTGAAACTCTCTGATGATGGAGATACCATTTATCCATCCAACAGTACATCCCAGTGTTTAAATGACCTTGCTTTTCTCATTTTTCCTCATGTCTGCCCAGACTCTTCTATGCATCAGTTTAAGCTGTGTCTTGTCTTACTGACTGTGTGTTTGGGAAGTAGTTTATTGCCTTCTTCTTTGCACCAGCTATTCATATACTTTTATACTTTTCTCATACACCCTGTTCAACATTCTCTTCCTAGTGCCAAGAAACCTGAGTTCAGTTCTTCCTTGAAGGTCATGTTTTGAGGACTTCTGAAGGCTTTTGCTGCTTTCCTCTGGATTCTGCCCTTAAAACCTTACTAAAGCTCATTTATATGATAACCCCTACTTCCTTTTTTAATCCCCAAAATCTTGTCCTGTGATAGCACATTTGATTCGCTTGATAAGATTTATCCTTGACAAAACTGCCTCAGTCGTAACCCATGTACTTATTCTTTACAGGGCAAAAGATCAACTCTTCAGCTTTCTCCTCTCTAAAGTCTAAACTAGATGTGAAGGTTCTCATTAACCATAACGATTAATATTTTTTCCATCCTTATTTTTATGGAAGTCTTCAAGGAACTGAGAAAATGAGAATATGGCATGAGATGTGGGATTTAAACATTCTTCTGAGAGCTGTCAATAGACGAGTCAACTCAAGTATACGGTATGTGTGTCATTCGAACCTGTAAGAATTCCTGAAGTCTCACTTGTCTCTGATGAGCTTGTCTTAGAAGAAATAGTGGTTGTATCATGAGACACAAAGGATCCGAGCATTTGTGTCAAGCAAAGGTCAAACAAAACTTCTGGCTGGCCACCGCAAGGCAAAAAGTTATTGCTATCCCCACGGCCCTTTGCTTGACTCAGCATTGATGAATCACCAGATAGCCAGTGGAGATCAACAACAGTGTAGAACTGTGTAACCAGATATTGATAAAGCATGACAAGTCATAGAGTATTGAAACAGACTGGTCTTATTCGTAATAGCTCATGAATTACCTGGAAACTCATAATACAAGTAAGACGTGAATTATCCAAGCAACCTAATCATTTAAGTTTCATATAGTAGTTTCTCCTCCAAAGATTGTTTTCCCATCGGGAAGCTGTCCTCATGGATTATTATAAAACCGCCTCCCTTGCCTTTCATATAATTTCTGCTTCTACACATTTTCATAGCCTTCTCCCCAGATGTCTCGCCTGAGAACATGAGTAGGAAAAATAGAGCAACAATAAAGCCAGCAAGACTCCTTGCTCCCCCATGAAAAACAAAGATTAGCAAGAAGTATAGAAGATCCCTCTCACTTCCCTGCAGAAGAAAACTAACAAACACGAAGTTGCATGATGGACTGCTCTCCTCGGTTCCTCTTTAGAAAATAAAATACACAAAACATTAGTAATAAAATCCTGCCTTGTCACCTAATACATTCTCAAAACCATGCTATTGTTGCTAACAATCATATATAATAAATGTAATATGGCAATAAACAGCCCTTATGGGTTTTGGCACAATTTCATCCTTGAGAAGTCTCCTTCAGGGGGCCCCCAAGCAGACATTCATGCAAAGAATAGGAGTGCTGGAGGTGGAATATCACATCTGTTGCAGTTTATACCCTGCGTAGCACTACTGGCAAGGAGGCACAAAGAGGGAAATATGCAGTGCAAATGTGGAAATTTCATGTGGGATTTAGGGGAAGAGGGAATTCAGGTGTTACTTCAGACCTCCCGTGGATGCGTGTTGTCTGGCAATCATGTATTTCTGCAAAACAGCAACATCAAGCTCTGAGATTTGCTTATGCAAGTAAAAGCCTGGCTTGATGTAGAAATAAGGATTTTGCTGCAGTGGTGGAATGAGGTCCATGTAATCCTCATCTCCCCTTTCACCAGTCCACCGCTAGATTAATTCTCATGTCTTTTGCTGCCAGGTTTACAAATTACCTCATTAGTTCCTGTGACTCTGCATTCTTCCACTCAGTGTGTGTGAACAAATAAGCAAAGACAAAAATCACAGCAGGCTGGAATTCCCACACTAGGTATTTGTCAGGGAACACAATGGTATGGTATAAGGAATTTATGCAACAACAACAAAAAAAGTCTTGGTGAAAATAATGATGTTTGATTTATGCCAGCCACAGAAAGGAATATCTGGTTTGATTAATTATTGGAACAATATATTGATCAGTCTTACAAACACATTTTTCTGGAGCCCATACACTCAAACTTTATCTACAGGCATTCTATGCATATTCTGTAACCGCTAAGTTGCCATTAAAATATTTTCTTCTTTTTTGTAATTGTCTTACAGTATTATCTTTGCACTAACAAAGTCCAGTTTTATATGAACACGTACTGTTGCAATGTATATTAATGTTGAAATGTATATTAAAATGTAAACAATAGCTACAATAGCTACAACTGTACATATGTTTTCTAGGTGAAAAAATTGAACCTTTTCATTTATAGAAATATCTAAATGCTATGTATTTATTAACTACCTACTAAACTTATCAATTCTAGATAAGCAAGCCTGGTTTTGGGAAGGCAATGCCGCACATCCATTTTTAAAGCTAGAAACTCAGCAAGGCTTCATAAAGTCTTATAACCTAGGCTTGTGGGAGCTAGTTCTGAGTCATATGTTTTATAGACCCCATCTCCTTATTGCTCATGGTGTGCCAAGTTTACAGCTTAGCCTGAAGAGTGGTATTCTCTGCAAAACAGCATGCACAAAAGCTCTGTTTATTTTTTGTTTGATTTCTCTGTTCTGCCAAACATGAATGCTTAAAGCCCATAGTTAAGTGCCTGAAGAATTTGTTTTCATTAGTACAGTCAGCAGCTCCCATGCACACCTGTGAGGTATTTTGACACTTTTGAAATACGCAGACCAATTTTTAGAGCCTAAACATGGCTTTTTTTTTTTTTAGGCAGCAGACTTGGACTGTAAGTCTGAAATTTAAAATGGGTGCAATAGGATGCCTGAATTTTAAAAAATGCCTTTTTAGGCATCTTAAAAAGTAGGTGGAAGGCAGAATTTCAGAAGGACAGTGCATACTGGTGTGCATACTACTAACAGTGCATACTACTAACAATGCATAAATTATATAGGAATGACAAAGTAGATATTTCCAATGGGAAAGAGGCTAAATAAATTACAGAAAGTATCAGACAATTTAAATGAAATAAGATGATGTAACAAGTTGTACCTTGAGATTCCTGTGGGTGGAAATTCCACACCTAAATGTACAAAGTGAATGTGACAGACATGTGAATGACAGCCCATGTAACCAGTGGTGCCAGTGACTGCAGAGAGACAGCAGCCATGGGATGCTACATACTACAGAGTCATCCAGATGGGAATGGACTTCAGAAGATCTCTATCCAAAGTAGAGCCACCTCTAGGGTCAGACCAAATTGCTCAGGGCTTTGTCCAGTTAAGCCTTTAAAACTGCCAAGGATGGAGATGGCACAGCCTATCAGGCTCCACTTTTCAAAGATAATTGAGCTTGGCCTTGCAAAAACACTGAACACCTTACCACTCGTAGGTGTATCCCATCAGGTCCCACTGGCTTGTGTATGTCCAATGTTCCTTAACCTGATCCTCTTCTACCAAGGGTAAGTTTCCCTTGCTCCAGACTTTCCTACTGGTCTCAGGACCCTGGGATTAATTCCTAAAGGACAGTGTTACCAGGAAAGACTAAGGCAAATAAAACATTGAGAACCTTGGTCTTTCTATGTTCTTTGTCAGCAGGGTTACTGCTCCATTCAGCAGCAGGCACTCATTTTCCCTCATTTTACTTTTTCTGTTTATGTACCTGTAGAAGCCCTTCTTGTTGCCTTTCATGTCCCTCACCAGATTCACCTCCAGATGGGCTTTGGCTTTCCTAATCCCATTGCTTGGATGCTTGTACAGTGTCTCTCTATATACTTCTCCTGGCTCACCTGTCCCTCTTTCCACTTCCTGTGCATATCCTGTTTACGTTTGTGTTTAGCCGGGAGCTCCTTCTTAATCCATGCAGGCTTCCCTCCACCTTTGCTTGATATTCTGCTTGTTGGGATGGACTGTTCTTGAGCTTGGAGGTGATCCTTGAGAATCAACCAACCCTTCTCTTCTCTCCAAGGCTGTATACCATGGGATTCTTCCAAGCACATCTCTGAATCAGGGTTGTGATCCTGCTTTTTGCCTTGTTTCCTCTTAGGATGCTGAACTCTGCCATCTTATGGTTACTGCAGCCAAGGCTGCTCCTGACCTTCACATCCGTGACTGGCTTTTCCTTTTTTCTAAGTATGAGGTCCAGGAGGATATCTTTGCTTGTTGACTTCTTGATCACCAGTGTTGGGATGTTGTCATCATTGCACTCCAGAAATTTCCTGGACCATTTGTGCCACACTATATCATCCTGTCAGCAGATATCAGGGTCTGCAAACGTGAGCTTTCTTCCAGTTATCTGAAGGACTCCAGTTGTGTAAGCTATCCCACCACATGCCGATAAGATGGTAGCCCTGCAACTGCTGCAGATCTCCATTTCCTCCTTCTGATCCCCATGCTGTGAGCAGTAGTGTGCAGCACTTCAGAGAGGCACTCAGATGTGTGGATTTCCAAGAAAGGGTATGAGATCTTCCACCATCTCTCCACCTGGGAGAACTTGTCAGGAGACTGAGGCAAAGGAGAAAACACATGCATAATGTCAAATGTTTGTAACTTCCCTGGTCTGTTTTAGATTCGGAAAAGTTATATCACCATGATGCACTGGTTAAGTATTCAAACGCCATTAGATATATTCCTTAGAGCACATCGTCCTGCCCATAGAAAAGCAACTCCTGATTTAATCTTGGACAATATACAGAGACTGGTTTAAGCCACCTATAACAATGTAGTCACATTCAATATCCTGGTAAGTGAAAAGAAAACCCAAATTGGCATGATAGTAAAGCTACCCATAAGTGAGAAGATTAACTAAGAAGTGGCTAAAAGCATAAAAATATTGCAGACAGCATGGAAACTGAAGGCTCAGACTAATTTTTTTTTTTGTGTCAGAGTTAATGTGCATTGCAAATCAATGTTTTAGGCTCAGAGTAAGGGTGTCATAAATCTGAAAGGACTTGAAGAGGATCTGCAAAAAGAAGAAAGGCCGTGCTAAAAGGAGAGAAAGAAGGAAAATATTGAAAGTAAGAAGCCATCTTTAAAAATCTACTCAGATGAGGAAAGTAGAAATAGACATGAACTCTGGGAAGTTAAAAGTTAATTCATAGCAACGCAAGCTAGAAAAGATTTTGATGAGAGAATTGCTAAAAGCGTTTAAACTATCCATAAAAAGACAATTTTAAAAACCACATCGGAAGCAGGAAGCCTGCCAGAGAGTCAATGGGGCTGATAGCTGGTGTAAGCAAGGACATTAAGGCCAGAGAAAAAAAGTCATGAATTCTCTGCATCAGTGGTTATTACACAGAAAGTTAGTAATATTCCTAAACTGGTTATAATCTTTAGTAGGACAGGAGTTTGAAGAACTCACTCAAAACCAAGACATCAATGGAATATACTTTGGAATAAGTTGTCAAAAATTTTAAGACTTTACTTGGACAAGATGATGTTTACTCTGGGGCTTGAAAGGGGTTCAGAGGGAGAATTGCTGGTTTGCAGTGGACAGCAGTATATTATCTCTAGTCAAAAGAACCTGAGTACCAGACAAATATGAAGGGACAAAAATGGTACTAATTAGTTTAAAATTAGTCTAAGGATGTTCTAGAGAACTGCACATTAGAAAGGATACCCCCGGTATCAATATAGGCTGGGGGAAGAAAGGATCAAGAGCAGCCCTGCCAAGAGGTACTTGGGGGTACTGGTGGACAAAAAGCTGGACATGAGCCGGCAATGTGTGCTGGCAGCCCAGAAGGCCAACCCTGTCCTGGGCTGCATCAAAAACAGGGTGGCCAGCAGGTCGAGGGAGGTGATTCTGCCCCTCTACTCTGCTCTGGTGAGACCTCACCTAGAGTACTGCGTCCAGCTCTGGAGCCCTCAGCATAAGAAGGACGTGGAACTGTTGGAGCGGGTCCAGAGGAGGGCCACAAAAATGATCCGAGGGCTGGAGCACCTCTCCTATGAGGACAGGCTGAGAGAGTTGGGCTTGTTCAGCCTGGAGAAGAGAAGGCTGCGGGGAGACCTGATTGCAGCCTTTCAGTACTTAAAGGGGGCCTATAGGAAAGATGGGGAAAATCTTTTTAGTAGGGCCAGCTGTGACAGGACAAGGGGTAACGGTTTTAAACTAAACCAGGGTAGGTTTAGACTAGATATAAGGAAGAAATTCTTTACAGTGAGGGTGGTGAAACACTGGAAGGGGTTGCCCAGAGAGGTGGTGGAGGCCCCATCCCTGGAAACATTCTCGGCCAGGTTGGATGGGGCTCTGAGCAGCCTGATCCAGTTAGTGGTGTCCCTGCTCCTGCAGGGGGGTTGGACTAGATGACCTCTAGGGGTCCCTTCCAGCCCAAAACATTCTATGATTCTATGAAGGTATCTCTCAGATTGGTAAAAATAATAGCAAAGAATAAAATGAATAGATACACAAATAAATTCTTATATAATAACGAGGAGTCTATTAGAATTTTGCAAAAGTAATACCTTACAAAATCTTCCGAGTTTTGAAAGGTTCAAGAGGTGCAACAGAAAAGAGGGACTGGTTTATCTAGTGTACATATATCTAGTGTACATGAATTTTGAAAAAGCTTTGGCAAAGTCTGTTGGTAGAGGCTCTTAAAGAAATTAAACAGTCAGAGAATGGAAAAGGAATTAATTAGTAACTCATGAATTAGTAACTGCTTAAAAGCCAGAAAACAACAAAAAGAAATAAATGGATAGTTTTCAGAGCAGAAAGAAAGGTCAAGCATGAGGTCCCACTCTGATCTGTGCCACTCAACATTTTTATAAATGATCAGGAAAATGGCACGAATGAAGAGGTGACAAAATCTGATGACAGTATAAAATTATTCAACATAATGAAAATGATTGCTGCCTGTGAAGACCCGCTGAAGGATCTTGCAATACTGAGATTTGCAAAGATACAATGGCAGATGATAGGACTGTGCAAAGGGTCTGATAAGAATAGCAGTTAGCCCTATTAATGGTTTCTTCTTGTTACTTTTTCACCTAGTTAAATTATCTTTATCTAAAATGAAAGATGAATCAGACTGGGGCTCTTTGTGGATGAAAACTCTGGCAGAACATTGCTAATCTTTTCTGTGTTCCCTGCCTGTATTGTGTCAATGCTTTCACTCAGTGGAGCAGTGTGGAAATCAACCAAGAAAAAGACATTTTCATGCTTTCCAGTATCAACAATTAGAGTCCAAATCAATTTGTTTTGATCTAAAAAAAGTCCCAAATGATTGCTGTAAATAACAGAAAACCTCCCCCAGGAATTAGTTTCATCTATTGGCAAATTATTTAATGAGGAAGAGGAAGTGGTTTTGTCACTTAGTATTTGGCAAACATTTTCCACCTTGCCTTACATTGATCTGAATTTCCCTTTTGAGGATAAAGACACTGGAGGGATACGTTTGAGCATTATTGCCTTTCATATTCATTATGTAATGAGTTTCATCTGTGTGCATCCTCAACAGAGATTGAATTTCAAATGTCAAATGGATCCACCAAGGGCTCAAGGAACTGGAATAGCCATTCAAAATACTTTTGGAATGTGTTAAAGCAAAAATATATGAACGCAGTAAAATATCGTTAAAGCGCTTCTGTGATGATGATTCTTTTGGGAGATCAGTTCCCAAAGTAGGTGGAGGGGTTCTGCATTTGATAGTTTTCTGGGCTGGGTTTTACTTTTTTTTTTTTTCTTGAAAGCATCACTTTGCAAGCCCTTGTGCAGGAATTTTCTCTCTTTGTAGACAGACAGGAAGAATTTCCTTACCTTTCTCAAAACTCACTGGGCCTGAAATGTAATACCTGTGGATTGGAGTATCAGTCAGCCCCCTCGCGTCTGTCTCTGTGCTACATTACTAAGCATAACTGTTAGCATCCTTAAGCAGGAAAGTGTCTGGAGAGGCAGGGAATGTTACTAAGAGGTCAGCTGTCAAAGCCTCACTCTTACAAACCATTTGACATCACTGATATCCTGAAAATGCCTTTGCTTTGCAGAGGAGAGAAACATACCAGAAAATGTAGGCTTGATTTTCATGGAAAATTAATAGAAAAAAGCATATACATTTCTTTTTCATCATGTATAGACAAATGTGTATCATTTTCTCAAATGGCAAAAGAACTGGTTTAGCACACCCACACCAGCAGTGAGTTTGACTGGAGAAGTAGTAAAGTTATGGTATTAGCAAGACATAAACCATATTTAATGTAGCAGAGACCTGCAGTCAAAATAAAAGAAAACAGAGTATGTTTTTCAAAGTGTAATAACCAGTAACATGATTACTAGGTCTCCTCTTGTATAACGGCAGAGCTATCTCTATGAAGAGGCCAGAAATCCCCAAATGCTTTTAAGCAGCTGGTGGCATAGAGCTGTTCAGGCATTCAGCAAAACTCATGGCCTTGGTACGTTCTCCCTGCAGGGTGAATCCATACCTGTGCTGCAGAGTTGAGGACTGCACTGGAGAACTCAGAACAACTTCACATCTGGAATTTGGCAAGTCAATAAAGAGAATTCATTATATTTCTTTGTCTCTATCTGAATGGTACTCACCCAGTTTATACCCAAAGCTGTGCTGGCTCTTGTAGACACAGTTTACCTTATGCAGGGTATGAGGATTTTGGGGGAGGCAGATTTGCAATGTTTTGGCCTCCTAGACAGAAAAATTATGCCCATTTCCTTCATTAATGGGCATATTTCATTACATCTCCCTCACAGGAAAGCAAACTTTGGGTCATATTAAGCTTTCAATTGCAGTGAAATTACATTTCAACCAATGTTGTTACCAGTTGTATGGATTCATAATTTATTGTCTTTTCCGATGCAAGACCTATGAGGCACCAGGTTGGGTGCCAGGATAAAACCAAACAGAAATAATAAGGCAAAACAGGGATTAATTCCCTGAAAGCAACAAGATTTTTTAGGTCAGAAAGCAGAATGATTACTTCAGAAAGACTAAAATAATTTTGTCAGATATTGTCCCTTTAAAATTTTAATTAAATGAGTTAATCTACCCAGCATTCAGAGTTGTGAGAACCTTGGCTAAACAGAGATCACTGGAAAGGGAATTTTTACTTGATGAAGTAAAAGGTCTACCCTTTTTTTTTTTCATTAGAAGTGAGGTATCTTTAGCCATTTGCTTCAGTAAGAAGGAGGTATAAACCTGTACTTCCACAGTGTATTTAAGAACTCAGGGTGCATAAAATTGTGCAAATCAGCTTTTCTGACAGAAGTCAGATATTGAGAAACTAATCTCTTCAGTGAGTATGTGTAAATAATGGTGTTAATACTGAAATTACTCACTTCTAAGATGTAGAATGGTGTTTTCTTTTCAAAGGGAAACTCTTCAGCCTTCTTTCAGTCATCATTCCCATTAGATATTCCTCTGATCAGATATTCTTCTGATCGACGCAGCCCAGTAAGAAACATTTGCAGAGATAAGGAAAAATAATTTTCTTTAGATCTGTGGGCCATTGCCTTATATATCCAGATGTTATTATAGGCTTTTTAGGTTTGTGGAAGGTGCGGGGTTTGTGTGTTTCTGCTTGAAATTAACATTGTAAGAGAGGAATTAATGGTGCCTCACTGGTAGAAGTCAGTGAGCACTCAGCAGCTCTGTAAAGAGCTACCTATTACCTTTGACTTTTTTTTTTAAGCCCCCATTCCACTCTGCTAGTAGCCTTAGTTCTGTTAAAACCAGGTAGATTTTGTGCTGGACTGATGCTGCAGAAACCTTTCCATCCATGTGAATGCCAGGTGTATCCTCAAACCTTTGCACATACAAATTAGCCCTGGCAAGATCATAAGATCTTTTTGCAACTTTCATTAGCTCTACTGTCAAACAGCCACGGAGCCACTGACTCTATCTAGGAAACCAGTGCAAAAACCGTGCTCGTGAGCCCCTGAAAAAGGTGGTGTGAGGACCCAGAGTGTCAGGAGGGACTTCATTTCCATAAAATGTCAGTGGGAAAAACAGGTGACTACTGCAGAAAGAAAAAACAGGTCTTTTAATTAGTGTAGACTTTTCAGTGACAGTAATGTTTTGAGCTAGCGCTCTGGAAAACTGGCTGCCCTGTAGCGTCCTGACTTGTGGCAAGGTGTCAGTCCTGGTACGTGGTAGCAGGAGCTGAGCTGTGCTTAGGGGTAGTTTCTGGGTTGGTTTTGTTAGCAGCTTGGAAACAGAGACAGAAGTTGTCACCTGATAGCTATTACATTTTTAAAAAAATATCCTGTAAATAGTGAAACTCCACATTGACAGTGCAGGTTCATACCATGGACAGCCTATATTTTGTGGTCAGGCCGTTTGGTGCTGAGCAGCTTAAACTGTAGTAAGTGGTGTGCATTTGCCTTTTCACCGATGGAAAGGCACCTGTCTTTACCCTTGTCTTGTCCTAGACTTCGAGCTGTCAGGAGTTGGGGCAGTCTCTGTGTGATGGGTGTATACATGACTCAGCCCATGGATGAACGCCCCATTAGAGCCAGCACAGTTACTAAAAAGAAGAGAAAAAGGCTAAATTCCAGCTCCTTGTTGTGCAGGATAGAGTCTGGCTTTGCTGACTTAGTGCCTTTTACAAGTGTTGACTATTGAGTCTTTATTGGGCACTGGACTAGGATCCCTACTTTACTTGCTGTAATTTTGCCCCCATTTCTTATAACTCAGTGTTGTGGGAACTTGAGGGGTTTCGGAATGTTATTTAGTCATGTGCCCCCAGTCTGAACTCAACTCACCACCAAATAGCCCTATCCAGAGCTATTAAGTGGCATCGTTATTTAACCGCAGAGGTTTAAACATGGTGGGAGTGGTAGAGGTATCTTTGACAAGCCCGACAGTTTGAGTGGGATTTCCTCATAAAGAGTGTGACTTCTCATCCTCCTGAGTATTTTCTCAGGAGGGAACTCTGCACATACCTAAGTGGAAAGTAGACTCAGGCTGGTTCCAAAAGGGAATGAGAGTGATTTTGCATTTTATACAGAGTCTAATCCTTGATAACTGGAAGAATTTCTAAGTATCCCAAACATCCCCAAAAGGAAAAGAAGCAATCTGAATTTATCTGCTGTCAGAATGTCAGAAAATAAGGGAGAGACTCGACGCCTACATTTTCCTACCTCTGATTCCTAATCTATTGCAAAGGTTAGTGGTGTAACCTGAAACATCACTTGAGAAAGAAGGCAGAGTTGCAGATTAAAATAAGGGTATTGTTATGATGAAACTGACAGCAGCAAGAAATCTAACGAGAGACTCTTTGGGAAAACAATTTTGAAGATTAATTGGTAAAAAGATGGTGTTATTTCAGAAGCTCCCACCAAAAAAACCCAACCCTCCAGAAGATGTTAAAAATAGAAACATATGAGTTTTGAGATTAACATTTGCAGCTGAGGGAATACCTAAGGAGAAAAAAATTTGAAAGTTGCTGCCTGAAAGGTTTTCAGTTATTTGTGCAGATTAAAAAAGGAATTGAGATTCTGTGCGAGGCTACGGGCTCTGCTGCTCAGAGAGCCTCTTTGTAATGAGACTTCTGAATGCTCTGTTTGCAATGCCGAGGAAATGATCTTCAGTATGAAACCAGGATATTTAGGATCCTTCTGAGCTGGTGAATAAGACTGAATTAGGGAATTGGTTGGGAGGAAGGAACAGCTTAGTCTGAGGGGCCAGTTTTCTCCAGGCTTATAACTATCCAGAGCTTGAGAAAGATTTCGTTTTCCTTAAGTGGGATGCAAAAATTTTGTGAAACAGGTCGTTATTTCACTCACAGAGGCAAACTGGGCATGCAGCAGTGGAAATGTGCTATGTGGTACCACCACTTCAAAGAGATACACCACTTCTGTGCGTGTCAGGTGTTAGGACAGGTTGCAGTCAAGGCCTGGTTTTCTCACCTTGGTGCTTCTGAATTTGCATACCACGTGTCTAGGTGGCCAGGGAGATCAGCCACTGTCACGTGAAAAAGAGGTCATTAAGTATGATTTAGATTTACGCTGGATTTATTCTTCCACCTCCACTCACACTGTGTTATACTTTGCTAGGCACGTGTTTTATGGAAGCCCCTGTTGCTTGTAAGAAATGTCAAATCCCTTTTCTCAGCTGACTTTCATGAAGAGCTTGTGCGACATGGTATTGTTCAGTAGGAGTAAGTGTGGCAGAGTCTGTCCCTTGTTTTGAGGACACTGTGTCCTTTTTCTTCTTATTTATTTTTTTTTTTCTTTTGGAAAATGTAGTAGAATAACCAGGGAAATTACCGAGTCTGATAATGATCAGCCTGGTGAGTGATTGAGACATCAGCTCACTAATTAGACCTCCTTACACTTGTTTGTGTTTTGTTCCTGTGCTCACAGTTCTGTGAAGTGTTTGATATATACTGTAGAATGGAAGAATGAAATGGCGCATAGTGTCTATGATTACCATTATGGGTAATTAAATAACACTCTCAGACCTGTAGCAGCAATTATCTTCTTCTTTTCCTGATAATGAAGGGCCCATTGGTGTCAGTGTCATTACTTCTACTGATTTCTGTAGGAACAGAGCAGGCCCCTTGTTTCCTCCTCTATTAACTGAAGGCTACCTTTCCGACCCCGTCCCTGCTGCATGTAGATGCAGCAGCATGTGGAGCACTGAAGAGAAAAAATAGGGCCAAGAATCTCGTTATGACTCCCTGATTCAGAGCCAATAAGCCAATTGATCTGGCAGAATGGCCTAGGTACAACCCTATTTTATAACACAGGAAGAAATAGTCTTACAAAATTTACAGCATGACTAGCACAAGTGTAACACGGCTCCCCTTTCTTTCATCCATGTGCTGCCTATAGGATTCCCAGGGCTTTTCACTGGTATTTTAGTCATGTGGAAGGAGATAAAAAACATTCTTACAGATTCCTGCCAACGTGCTATTTTTCTGTGCAGAGACCTGCATGACAGGTCTCTGGTTGCTCTGAGCCCACAGTGCATCAACTGCATGTGCAAGAGGTAGAGAAACATCAGCAAATTTATGAGTCCAGCCAATGAAGACTTTTAGCACAATCTTTTTTCAGTGTTTCATCTTATCCTTACTTTGTTATAACATTGATAGATTCATAGGTTGTATTTTTAAATTAGCTTTCATGGGCAGTGGAAAGAGAAACCAATTGTGCACTGGTTGGATAAGAAGAAACATATCAAGCTACTCATCCAGAGTACAGTTATGTCAGATGGTGAATACCTCACAATACCATAACAAAAGCCAGGCTTATAATTTCTCACTCTTGTGCCTGACTTTGGTGCTGCTTTAGTTTCTCCTTTTTGAGCTTCTCAGAGCAGTCAGCAGATCACTGCTTAAATAGCAACCCTTGAGACAGACCTACAGACAGCCTACACATTGAGCCGTCATCAACAGCTGCCGTCAAAACTTGCTTGTTCCTCACGGTGGGCACCTCAAGCTTGGTCTTTCTGCCAGCTCCTCTGACCCAATGCTTCCTTCTGATGTTGTTGTCTTTTAGTCATCAGATCCTTCACCTCACACTGCTGCCCCACTTCCTAAGCTTCCTACCCTCTTAGTCCTACTCACTTTGCACCCTCCCTCCTCGTCGGTTCTTGATCACCTCTGCTGCTTCTGTAGCTTGTGCTGAGGTGCTTCCATGTGGAAAAAAAAAAAAAAAAAGATAAGCCTTGTGGCTGTCTCTCCCCCTTGCCCCTGGCTGGCACAGTGCAGTTACAAGGTGCAACTGAGGCTGCCAAGATAGTTGTCCAGGGATGTGTGGGTACCTGATACCATGTCAGAAGGTGTGGCATGAAATGCCTGACTCTGGCTCCAATTTTCCACCATCTCTAATATCCAGAGGTTTCCAGCAGCAGAGGAGTGACAGAAGAGCTTTCTCTCCCTTTCCTGTGATCATAAGCTCAATGTGCCCGGGGTTTCCAAGCCCCGTTCCTGCATGAGCAGGAGGCTGGGTTGGGCAGGGAGCCACTACAAAATTCCTGTCCATGTACCTGCTGCAGTGGTGGGAACAAGTGATTTGTCTGCTGTAGCTGCACAAGATAAGAAGGAATAAAACCAAACCCCTTACTGTGACAGAAGAATGGCACAGAAAACACTTTATTTACTGCTTTAAGCCCATGCCATCCCTGTAGTTCACTTCCAGTATAACACAAATATCCTCATGGACTTGTGAATCAACCTTGCCCTTGTTTTAATATGGACATTTGTATTTATACATGTGAGTGATATAAATCGTCCTTGAATGCAGTGGCCGAAGGAGTTATGAGCTTTTTCTTGCTTTTTGTTAAATCCACTTTTGTATGGAACACTTGCTGCTACTTTAATAAATCTGTAACCATTTGGTTTTTAGAGCATTTGCCCACAAATTTTTTTTTAGTATTGTGCTGAATGCAACTAGATACCAGGCAGACCCCTTGCCATTTGGCAGGAGAGGCTAATTTTGTGATTGTGTGTTGGACTTACGACATGTGAGTAAAATTTGCTATTGCTACTGCCATAAGCTGCTTCAAATCAGCAAAAGTATCTCAGATGTGCATTGTGAATCTTCTTCTTAATAAGACCTTATTGCAGCTAAGCCCCTGCAAATCAAAAGGTTATCATTGGGAGACAAAAAGAAGTATAAGAAATAAATATTCTTAAGTAAGCTGTAAGGGGTTATAGGAAGTCCTCACTGAGAAAATGGACCATACATTTGTCAAAGAAACTTTTTCTTTCACCTAAGTTAAGAAGCTCTTATCCAAAATAAGCAAAATAAGCCTGAAGACAGGCAGCAAGAGGAGTACTACTGTTTCGCCGTGGAGATAGTTTAGCTTTTGATTACCACTTTTCAAATCCTATTGCTGCCATCATAGCAAAAAGACAGAATCCTACTCTGAATACATCAATTGAAAAGCTACGGCAAATGCAGAGTTTGGCAATGAGGTGCAGCAATTGACATCTGCTCCCAGATATGTCACTCACTCTCACCCTGTGAACACTGTTGGCTTATGAAGGAGATCAGGTGTGTGGGTTTCTCCTCCAGATGCTTGTTAGAACCACAGAATAACTTAGGGTGGAAGGGACCTCTCTAGAGGTCCTGTTCAAAGCAGGGCCTACACTGAAGCCAGGTACAGGTTAGATCACATTGCTCAAGGCCTTCACCAGTCATGTTCTGAATATCTGCAAGGAAGAAGTCTCACAGCCTTTGTGGAAGAGCCTATTTTAGAGTTTGACTGCCCTTCCTGCTTGAAGATTTTCCCTAACATCTAATTGGCATTCCCCTTATTGTAACTGGGGGAATATCAAAAGCAAATTTTACTCACATGTCATGTCTAAGAAATTGCAAGATGTCTCTTGCCTCTCATCTTTTTCACTATGCACCTTCAAGAAAAGCGTGGCTCTGTCTTTTCTCTAGCCTCCCATTAACTGGATGAAGACAGTAATAAGAACCCCCCCTTAGCCTTCTCATCTTAAGACTGAACAAAACCTGTTCTCTCAAACACTCCTACATGTTTCTATGGACAACAGCATAAAAACTACAGGGTTTTGGTATTTGGTATAATATGGTCAGTATTTCAGGTAGGGTTGTGTAGCCAGATTTTCATGTCAAAGAAAGGTTTCTAAAACACATTAACAATATTCTGCTCTCAGCAGCTTCTCACTGAACAGAAGTGTCCAAATCACCTCCTCTTCTTTCTTCTCAAAAATCCTCTACAGACGTCTTTCTTCTGCAGAAGTGCTTGGATATGTATGCAGCATAGTAGCTGATGTTTGCCACTGTGATAAACAGAAGATTTTGCCTCTTTGACATGTGTTACAAGACTATCACTCCCCACAATCACAGTGTTTTGTATAGCAATATTGCATTGCAAGCAGATATCTATTTTGATCTTCCAACAGCTGTCTATTTTGATCTTCAGGCACATTTTTTTTTAACTCTATATATTTTAAAATATTCCACACAAGTGAATATCTATGTATTGGATTATTCCCCTCACAGGCATCAGTCTACATATTTAAAACCTGACCTCATTCTTCTGTTTTTCATCCTTTTTGAGTCCTTCTCCCTCCATTTCATTAGTGATTGCAATGTTTTCTATTCTAATATAACCTGTAACATACTGTTGACTCTTTCATTTAGTTATGGAAGATTTCAAACAGTTGAGCAACATTTCTTGCACCCAACTGGAATATTTCTCTGCCTTGTTCTGATCCATACTGACACCTTATCAATACTGCTACTTTTTGCTTATAGTTCTTCACTGAGTTAATTTTTCCTCTAACCTGCCATGCAAAAAAACCTACAATAATTTTGACTCTTCAGAACAAATGTTATCCTCTATTCTTAGACAGAGAAACATTTTGAATTGTGTCACTACAGGAACCAATACAGACAAACAATTGCATATCAGTGGAAATGAGCTCATAAAAGTATAAGGAAACATTACCAGTTAATTAGGAATTAATGTTAAAGCTCTAAATTAGCTCTCCAGATTGATGCAACTATATCATACTTGAAATGTCAGTACAACAATTAGAGACATCATCTTCAAAGAACTTGCTAATATATATATTTTAAATTATGTCAGTGAGTTCAGGCATCTCCCCCTTTCACCTTCCATACTTTTGAGAATGTACATGTGATTTTTCAATAATAGGATGAACCTGAGCTGCTGTAACAAAAGCAGCTTCATCAAAGGGCCATCAAATGATATCTGGACAAAATGGTGAATGTCTGAATTCTTTGTTCCTGGTTATTTCTTTTCCCTTATTTCAAACTATCTTGCTGTTTGTTTAAAAATCCCACTAGAAGAGTTTTTCTGGTAAATAGTCAGGAATGGCCATATGGGATTAGACAGAAGATGCCTTACGGCTAAGTCTTTACTATCTTTTAAGGTAAGATTTAAAGCCATCTTGCTGTCAGTGTGCTGGACTCTTTCATGCCCAGTCACAGGCACCTTGCATACTTCGCCTACCTTTGCATGTAGGCAAACTGCTAGCACATCTCCATGACCTGCACTACTCAACCAATCAGAGAAGGCTCTACAGAGGTGTAAAGTAGCTGGTATACCATCTCTTACATAACTGGGTATCAGATGCTTCAAAGGAACATTCATGACTACTAGTGGTGAACAGTTTTGAAAGCGATTAGAATCACGAAAACATAGAATAATTTAGGTTGGAAGAGACCTCTGGAGGTCATCTAATCCAATTAATTGCTCAGAGGATGTCTAATTAGATCAGGTTGCTCAGGTATGTGTCTAGTCAAGTCTGGAACATCTTCAAGGTTGGAGATCCTACAACATCTCTGGACTTGTTCCAGTATTTGACCACTCTTACTGTAGAAATATTTTTCCTTATATCTAACTGGAATTTCACATGTTCCAAGTTGTGCTGACTGCCTTTTTTCCTAATGCTGTGCACCTCTGAGAAGAGTCTGGTTCCACCCTCTCTGTATCTTCTGATCAGGTAGTTGTAGGCAAAAATACAGGTCTCCCCTGATTGTTGTCATCTCCAGGATGAACAAAGTCAGCTCTCTCAGTCTATCCTCCTATGTCATGTGCTCCAGTCCCTGGTCAGCTTGGTGGCCCTTTGCTGGACCTGCTCCAGTATGTCCATGTCTTTCTTGCACTAGGAGTCCAGAATTGGACATAGCACCTCAGATGTGTCTCACCAGTGCTCAACAGAGGGGAAAAACCATCTCCCTCAACCCGCTGGCCACAGTCTTGCCTAATACATTCAAGGATGCAATTGGCCACTTTTGTCGCTCGGGCACACTTCTGTTTCATGTACAGGTTGTTGCCTACTGGGACTCGCAGGTCCTTTCCTAGAGACCTGCATCCCAGACAGTCTCCTCCCAGCCTGTGTTGTTGCATGGGGTTATCCCACCCCAGTTCTTGCATACATTTTTGTTGAACTTCATGAGGTTCCTGTTTGCCCATTTGCCCAGCCTGTCCTGGTCAGCACACTGACTGTTCTTCCTGATTTAGTTTTGCTTGCAGTTTTGCTAAGAATGCACTCTGTCATAGAATCATAGAATCACTTTGGTTGGAATAGATATTTAAGATCATCAAGTCCAACCTTTAACCTAACCCTGCCATCCCACCACTAAACCATGGCCCTAAGC
>NW_009259713.1:329027-358208 GCF_000687185.1 Egretta garzetta | reverse complement strand
CCCTGCTCCTGCTGGTCACACTATTTCTGATACAAGTCAGGATGCCGTTGGCCTTCTTGGCCACCTGGGCACACCGCTGGCTCATATTCAGCTGGCTGTCAACCAGTACCCCCAGGTCTTTTTCCACCAGGCAGCTTTCCAGCCACTCTTCCGCAAGCCTGTAGTGCTGCATGGGGTTGTTGTGACCAAAGTGCAGGACCTGGCACTTGGCCTTGTTGAACCTCATACAGTTGGCCTCGGCCCATCGATCCAGCCTGTCCAGGTCCCTCTGCAAAGACCTCCTCCCCTCAAGCAGATCAACACTACCACCCAGTTTGGTGTTGTCTGCAAATTTACTGAGGGCGCACTCAATACCCTCATCCAGGTCATTGATAAAGATATTAAACAAAACCGGCTCTAGAACTGAGCCCTGGGGGACACCGCTTGTGACCGGCCATAGGGATCAGTAATGAAGACATTAAATAACATGGGCTCCAGTGTCCACCCCTGAGGGATGCTGCTGGTTGCAGTCTGCCAGGCGGACTTTGCGGCACTGATGACAACAGTTTGCTCCTTCCCAGGGACTGAGGCGAGGCTGACCAGCCTGTAGTTAGTTATCTGGATCTTCCTGCTTGCCCTTCTTGAAGAATGATGAAGACTTGCTACAGAGATTACTGCACTGTACCTCCTGGTGGCTAATAATTGCTCTATACCTTAAACCATAAGGTCTTATAATACCCATGGATCTTTCATAATGTATACAGACTTTCATCAAATAAAAAAAAAAAAAAAAGCCTGTAGATTTCTTGGCCCCCAAACCAATTTGGGTCAGCAAATCGCTCAGGGTAACTATACATGCAAATAGTTTAAGCTGTTCATTTCAGTTGTTGCTCCTGGATATCAGCCAGTACTGATTTTTAGACATTATGCTTCTCACTAGGACATCTTTATGAGGTCCCTACAGAACACCTTACAATCTTCTCTAGTCTTGCCAAACGAAATAATTTTCTGCTATCTGCAAATTTACCTGCCTCACCATTCTCATCTTCTCTCAATGATTTTACTCATATTAAAGGTATGGGGTTCTACCATACATTGGTCCTATCATGTTCCTTGAGGTGTTTTAGAAGACTTTTTTTTAAAGAATATTTTTATTTACTCTTTTGACAAGATTAACTGATAGTGAAATAAAGCTCTGTGATCTGTAATTCCCCAGATCCCTACTACCTTTTTTAGACTGTAACCAGAGATTGCATATTTTATCAGCTGTTGAATCCCTTCTGTCTTCAACACCTGCAGAGTTTTTGGATAGGTATCAGCCAGTCCTAGTGAGTTGTTTCTGTTCAATTTGCCAGTTTGTTCCAGCTTCTCTTCTTGTACTTCTGTTCATCTTGAGTCTCCATTTGTGGCCTATCTTCACTGCTTGAAATTTCTGATCCTGGATTCGTAAGTGTATAATGTTGTTGTGAAATGGTGGGAAGGGATTATTCAAAGAATTCTTTTAGTTTATTTCCATTGTTGCTTCTTTTCAGTTCAGGCTAGAGGTAAGGAAGAAATTTTTTACAATGAGGGTGGTAAAACACTGGAACAGGTTGCCCAGAGAGGTAGTGGAGGCCCCATCCCTGGAAACATTCAAGGCCAGGTTGGATGGGGCTCTGGGCAATCTGATCTAGTTAGCAGTGTCCCTGCTCACTGCAGGGGGGTTGGACTAGATGACCACTAGTGGTCCCTTCCAACCCTAAACATTCTATGATTCTATGATTCTATGACTTCCTGTAATAGCTAGAGAATTTAATCAGGTTTGTGTTACATCTAGCAATTACTCTGTATTCTTCTTTGCTTTTCTGTCTTCTTTCCTGCACATTGCCAGTGGTGACTTGCTATTTTTCCAATTGACTTCTCTTGGGTCAGATTTCTTTCTTCTGAATGAGGCTAACTGCACTTCAGTAGATTTTAAACTTCGCTATTTACCCAGCTAATTTCCTTGGTTATTGGCTTACTTTTTTGCTCATAATGTATTTTATTTTTTTATCCATCATATCATTTTACCCATGAGGATAAACTTTTAAGGTATTTCCATTATGACAAGAAGAATTCAACTTTAAATAATGTTCTGGGGAAACCCCAACTAATCAATAGCTGTCTAGAAACCACGTTGCTCAGTCCACTAAAGGTGCTTCTGTTAATTAAGGATCAGTATGCACTTCACCAATGGCAAATGGAGAGGAAGTATCAGGAGATGAGGAAATGAGAGATTTTCCACCTTGAAGTGTTTAAAGCAGCAGCCCTGAAGTCAGCTTGAACAACTTCTACAGACAGCAAAAAGTTCAAAGCACTTGACAATGGCCTTTAAGGTGAAGGATGAATACGGAGGGAGAAAAAAAAAACCAACCAACCACCCAAACCACACACATATAAAACCACTTTCTGGATTTATAGATTGCTACAGGGTACTGAAGGTGGTTATCTTGTTCAATTTCTGTAAATTTTTCTATGTGAACTTGTTCATCCAGATTGAGAATCAGTAATGCTACCTGTATAGTAACTCTACAGTGTGAAATATTAGATAACTTTCCTAAAGATTACTGATGACCTTTTGTTATAATTATTCAGAAATTCACTTACATTTGTGATTTATAAGAGTAAAGCAACCTTGTATTTTTACCTAGAAGGGAATACTTCAACCTCAACCCTAGCCTCTAAGAGATCTATTTTTCTAGCTTTGTTATTCCTGGCAACAACAGAACCCACAAAGGCTTCTTTCTTCGTAACCTACAGGTTTCTGTACCCTACAGGAATTCTGAGTACTTAGCAAGCTGGTTTCTGAGCCAGATGTAGGAAAGAGATATATTTACAACAAAATAAAATTGCCAATGGAAGTCTGAAAACTGAACAACTTATCACTTTATTTCTCTCCCCATTTTCATCATAATATGATGAATCATAAATTAAGTTACCTTTTATTCTCATCAAAAGGCCTTTGTAGCTACAAATTCAAATGGTTATAACATGAAAACAGTTCATTCCTCCTAATAGCCTTTAATTCATTTTGCACCTCTGCCTCTGGGTCTCAGCTGAAAAATAAAGCTTGGTGGAAAAAGCCATTGTCTTTTAAAAATATTTCTAAGTTAGAAACAAAAATTTAATTTTTTGAAAGGATAAACAGGAGTTAAAGAGCTTTTGGTCATTTTGCTTTCAGAATTCCAAAATTCTGAAGCTTTGCAGTGCTCAGCTTCATTAATTAACTGCTTTGAGCATGCCCAGAACCACAGCCTGTGCCTCGGGAGTTTCCCTGGCTGTTTTCAGGAGCTCACTGATCCCAGCATACTTGCACTACACTGCATCTGGTAAATGCTGGCCTGTACGATGCCTGCAAGTGCTGCCCTGCAAAAGTAGTTGAAAAGCTAAATCATTTTACAGGCAGTCAGAGAGTGGCTTCTGTTCAGGAAGGATGAATACTCTGATATTCATTATGTTGCATTGTCAATCCTCCTCACATCCCTGAGAGGTAGCACCTGTGCTCATGAGAAAATGGACATTGCATCTGTAGCCAACCACTATACGTGCTACAGAAAGTGGGAATCTGCTTTGCATGCCATCTTCCTTGGGTTAATCTCTTCCCTCTGGAAAATGGTATTTACTAATGCTTTTTTTTGCTGAACCTAGAGCATGTAGAAATTGGGTAGTGGTTTTTTTCCAAATAAAATTTGAAAATTTCCTGCAAAACTGTTTTCAGTGATTTTTTTTGCTGGTGTTTCAAGAAGGATACTAGCCACAAAAGTGAGTTGGCTTTGATAGTTTTTCTCATTGGAAAAAATATTTCAAGAAATATATTTACAAAATGGCGGTCTTCCTGCTTTTACATTACTAGCAAAAAAATACCTTATTCATTTTAAATTGTGGTAGTTTAGAAACAAATATTAAAAATCACAAATTGAAAGAGAATCTTTATGGGATGTTTTCCTTTCAAATTACTGGCTGCTGGAAATTACATATTTTTAGCATTTGTTCCAATCAAGAAGCGACTCAGGTTTCCTTCCAGGTGTCCTACTTCTTCTCCTTTACTGGTGGAATCACACAGCACTCCTTTCACAGCCTCTGCAGTCTGATATGTGCGTGAGAGAGCAAGCAGAACAATTTCTATGATTCAGGTGAAATGACTGGGGCAGCTGAAATGAATGATGATTACTAGGATTTCCATTGTGAAGTCAAGTGAGCAGAAAATACAACAGCAACAATAATCCTTCAAACTAACATAAGCACTCGAACAGCAACTTTTAAAGGCCCTTATGTCATTATTCTAATTGTGTGACCACTGACTTAATACCATTTTTGTGCATTTAATGGTCTAGGTTTGTGAAAATCTAAAAGGTACCTATGCACAATCTACTAGCATGCCTTAAATGCCTAATTCAGTATCATATTTCAGCACAACAGCATGGTGTTCACATGCAGTGTAAGTTCACCAGAACTTGATGGGGACAATCAAAAAAGTAGGCCAGTATTTTGATGTCATACTTTTGAAAAGGAATTTCTCAAAGCTTCTGTTAAAAAGAACTATTTCTATTTTATTTTTTATGTTTTGCTATTGGAGATAGGTAAGGTCAAGATCCCTCCCCTCCAAACATGTTGTCCCCATGTCATTTAATTGTAGGCACCTCTACCATAAACATGTTCCAATGACTTGTCTTCTGAGTGACCAGAATTAGTAGGCCCGTTCAAACTACCATCCATCTTTTTAGATGCTGTGGCTGTGCCTCCTAAGAAATAGGATGTCCAATCCCAGCTTGTGCAGTCTATCAGGAGAAATTCCCCAGACTCTCATATAATCTTGTAAATTGATTCTTTTATTGATTCCTTATTCCCTGGATGTAAAGCTTTTCCTGCAAAGGGTAAAAAGCAGAGTTACTAATGCTAGAGGGAATTTCCTGCCATATAATCTGTTTACTCATTCACCCCAACTAATTCCTAAACCTAAAATTTAAAACTTTCATAAAAATGGTGATTAGGAATTTCTCTGATGATCTTTTTATGAGGCACAGAGTTTGAGAGCATTGCATGAACTAGAAATCTTTCTGTTGTTTTATCAGTGTTGTACATCTTTGCATCTTTTTAGTCCTGAAGTTTTGAATTTAGAAGTTGCAGTAGCTTTTACAATGAGAAGTTTACTGAGAACATTATCTCAAGATGGCATTTAGTTGAACTCCCACTGCTTTGCATCCTGGTGATCTATTATTACATGAGAGTCTACCAAGTCAGAATGGACCAATGCAATACTTTCTCTATGAACTTGTCAAAGAGAAAAATCAAGCCCTTAATTTCATGCTTTTCAGACATCTTCAGTAATCCTGCTGCTTTCTGGAGCTGTGAAATGGATAAGAAAAAGAAATCCGTAAATAAAAGATCTCAGTAATGATGCTTTTGAATCATGTTTTGCACATCAGACCCATAGCCTTCATTGTCTTTGCAGTGATGTAACTTAAGTAATACGTAATATAAACCTTGTTGAGGTTTATACTGAATTCTGACTAATACCAACAAAACCTGAAAGAGAAAAAAAAAAAAGCATGCCTTAAACCAGGAGTAAACCACCATGGGCCAGGCTGGCGTTGCTTGCTGAAACCCCTTTTCAGAGAAATTGATGCTAGCCAAAGGGAAGCTGACACAGTTGCTAGTTATTTGCTCTTTCAACACAATGGATCAACTTGGACATACAGAAATGAAGCCAAAAGCACTGATAAATCCGTGCTGAGCCATTCTCCCCATTCAGATTCTGAGTGTCTTCCTATTTAGTGGAAATCATCACAGAGAACATGCTATTAAAAATCAAGCCAAAATTAATGCTGATAAATATGTGATCAGAGAAAGACAGAGTCCCCAGACAAAAGATTAATAATGGCTGAATGGTCTTAACATATTTCCTTTGATTCATGGGAGCATGGTTATAGCACAGGGAAATGCCACTGCTTTCAGATGAAACAAATGGCTCTGTATTGACTATTGAAAGCAACAGATGTTCTGCAAACCAGTACTTCCACAAAGGGACAGTCTTGGAACTATTTTGTAAACAACCGAGCTTAAATTTTAATACATGCACTTTGAGGATGGCTGTGTGACAGAAGCTTGTACAGATGGGTCCGGGAAGCTGTGCAATGCAAAGGGCGTCTAACTAAATTTGGAAAGCCTCAAGCAGCCCGGTTTGTTCTTTGGAAAAGACAGTCTGAGTGCACTTGCCTATGCTTGTATGTTTTCTGTCTGTATGTCTTTCTCTGTATATACATATGAGAAAATGAGATTTTTTTTTTCTTTAATATGTTTAAAAACTGTTATTATCAATCAGTACAGATACATATATAAAATTTTGTGAAACTATTTTTTTCCCATTTGACTGTTTTCTTTCATTAAGCAATGGGCTTATGAATGGATCCTTAATGAAAAAATGGTTGAAAAGAAGCTGGAAAATTCCAGGGATACTGTGAAGCCCTTGAATTGGTGTCTCCAGAGTCTGTCCCTCAAGTGTAATTTCCTCAGTGCATTGCTTAAAAAAGGGATATCAGAGCACCATGAAGTCCTTACCAACTGAGCATGTTCTGATGGTTCGTAAAGGGAATGGGAAAAGATATGTGCCATTCCAGGGAAAACCACTCTGATGGACAGGTGTCCAGCATTCAGCAGACACGCATACATCTTAGGGATTTAATTCTTGCCACCTTTGCTTATGGTCAGGGAGGAGTGAGGGCTAGCGTTCCCTGAAGGACTGGCCCTGTTGCAGCATCACTGGAGCAGGGATGGATGGCCCCAGGCTGGTTTGAGATGGGACTCCTGAGCCCATGAAAGGTGGTGGTGGTGATGAGGAGCAGGTACCCAGGCCCTATTGGTGCCTGCAGGGCCCTGACACTTGAGTATCACTGCTCTTGAAAATCAGAGAGCTGTAGCGGGATGATCTTCAGCTTACACAAAGCAATGTCACTGGACGTTTTTCTAACATTTTCTCTCAGAATTTGCCCTGGTTTTAACTGTAACCATCACAGTACATAATTATTTGATGAAGTGTCCACAACATTTTACCCTTCCTCCCCTCTCTGACCTGTGCAGAGTGGAGATGCCCCAAACAATGCTGAAGTAAGGCACACTGAGAGGTCCTCTTGGCTCTCACTGCAGCTAGTGGAGTGCTGCATGGTGGGAGTTCTCCTGTTATAAGGACTGTTTCTAGCTGTTGATCTACAAGGTGTTTTTCCAATACCTGTTGAATAGGCTCACCTGGAAATTCAAGACAAATCTGCATTTTTTCATTTTACACATTGGCTTTGATGGCCCCAGAAGATCTGGCAGCTTTATTTTGTAAGGATCTTTGTGACTACCTACCATCCACACCATCAGCCACTGTCTTATCCAAGTACTTCCACCTGACATATAGTATTAAGAAGAAAAAGTGCTTAAACCCTTTAAAAATACCCCTTTCCAAAAAAATATCCCAGTGAAGAAAAGAATAAATCTTCTCTGGAGAAGGCAACTGTCTACTTTTTGGGTTGGTTTTTTTTTCAGATTTTCTTTTGGCTTTTCATTTGCAAAGGCAAAGATTGCAGAAGGGCTGAAAAGCTTTGCATAGCCTATACACCTCTCTCTTATGAAACAGAAAAATTATTGAGGTTATATACTTTTGAAGTCAGTGCACTTCTGATTTGCTTATTTCAATGGTTAGCATCATGGACAGTCACATTTTCAGTCAGCACCCTGCTTCTCTGGTACACATATGACTTAAAGGTCAAGAGCAGGACTCTTATGCATGTGTTTTAAACAAGAGAAATAGTCTGTTAATTGAGACTATACAGAAGCACGCACGATTATCTGTCTTTGAAGGTGGAGTCAATGCTTTCTTTATTGAAATGGACATAAGCCATACTTTTAATCTTTTAATAAGTGCCTTTCAGTTCTTTTCAGAGCTGGAGCCTTTAAGAATTAACGTTGCTGACTCAAGAGCCCAGGAAAAAGCAAGAGCTTATTTATGTGTCACCTGTGAGGTAGGTAGATGAAAAATACCAGACTGTTTTGGGTAGATCCCAGTCAAAGGAGGAACTATTAAATGTCCCTTAGTAAAAATAATGTGTATGAAAAATATATTACTGCCTATTTGGACTGATTTGAAAAAGAAAGTATGCTGAGGTGAACCTGGCTATGGTCTCACATAATGCTGACTGAATGCCAATGAGGTAACATACAGGCAACAAAAAGAGAAAGATAGACTAACCCCCAAATCTACATCACAATGCTTACATTTTCCATTTCCAGGGAAACGTTGTTTGAGATATATTTGTGTGGATCAAGAAAGGTATTGCTCTGGCCCTCAGGTAGCACATGCGGTACTGCCATATTACCTCGGGGGACAGCTCTAACAATTGCTGTGCTCGAGCCTTTCTCCTTCAACGATAGTAATTTGGATTGGATTCAGATAAGGTTGCATCCTGAATGCAAATATGGTCGTAATTAATACAAGGAAGGGACAGGCATAATACTGCACTATTATAGTTATACTGTAAAATCCTTTACGTTTATAGGAAGCTCCTGACAGAAATAGCTTGCCTTCTTAAATAGCACTAATGAAAAAAAGGAGGACAAAAAGTCATTGATAAACTGCTGCCACCCCAATGTCCTTGCAATATATTAGCCCAAAATAGCACATTGACGATGTATAAATCTATGGAATTACAATGGGGAATCATGAAGGGTACAAGAGCATGCATTTCCAAGGGCATTTCTATTATGCAACCCACTACTGTGAGTCAATAGACTTAAAATATTATTTCACTGTCTGATAATTAAAAGGGGAGGGTTACTGAGGATTTTTGACATTATTGATTTATCAACGCATCAATGGGAAATTAGCATATTAAGAGTTCTGAGACCCAGAATTATCAGTCTTACATTAGGGTTTCTCAATAACCAGAGCAAAGTTTCAGTTGTCTTTGATAGCAGCAGTGGCGACTCTCCCAGCTGCTGTTGAAGTCAGTGGCAAAATTCCTGCAGATACTGGAGCAAGCTTTCACAGGATGACATTAAGGTTGTGTCGCTACCTATGTCTCTGCTCTCGTACAAATTACCTTAATTCTGGGCCAGGAATCTTGGCACTCATCCAGAAGATGCTGCCAGCCACTGGCCTAAATCTTGCTCAGCATCCTCAAGAGGAGACAACCTGCCTGTGTGTACTCCTGGTACCACGGCACCTTATAGTGCCTGTTGGCATTAGCCTTACCTGGCCGAGGGATACTTGCTGGATCTGCTCTGTGCTCACTGGTCCATGTGAGCCCAAAACTTAATTCTGTTGGCAAGAAGCTTGGACCAGGATGGTTTCACGGCCACTTAAGGAAGCCACTGCTGTCATTGGAGCTGCTTTTGATGGCCTGGTCTGCCTTAGTGACTTCTGCACAGTACATGGGCCTGAGGTCCTGCAATAAGCATAAATGCTCTTGATTTGGCTGTGGTCGCAGCCAACCCTGTGCACTAAATGAAGAACGAACAGATTGTGGAGGCACTGCTATCAGCTGAATGATGGGCTGCAGTGACAGAGTGACGTGGCGTTTTGGCATGAGCCACTGGAGAGATATGTATGAGTAAGAAATTAATTGCTGGCCTTAGCAGATGCCATGTACTCTATTAACAACAGTTAAAATTAACACTAAATACAATAATACTAATGTAACAACTCTAGTTTTGAATAAATTTCTTCAATTTTAATGTGAAATTCATTTTAGTTTAAAATAAAATCCTACAGAATCTGGTGAGCCTTTATGCAACTAATTTAAAGCATTCTGTAAGAACAAGGGCTCACAACTGCAGCCTCAAGAGCACATTTGATTTAATGCTTGCTAAGTATTATTTGCTTTCCCTCTGGCAGGTATAATTAGTGTCTCCCTAACACCCTCAGAGACTGATTTGCCTTAATTTACAATTAAAATAATGAATCGATTATTTTCTAGCTGTGTCACATATCTATAATTCTGATCAACTGCATGGGAAGAGTGTGCAGTAGTTGGTAAATATTGGGGATGACTTTGTTATTTCTGCCTCTGTGGGTTTTTTTGCAACAGAAGGCTCATCCTGGCACATCTTGATGTTTTGGGCAGTATCCCAGTGGAATATAACTGGACTAGTTACATAACTGAAGTGGACACCGTTTGGTCCAGTCAGATCCATGTGCGCATTCAACATGAAGTATAAAGATTCACCATTTCAGTATGTGCCCAAGCTTAAAATTTCTGGGAACTGAGACAATGAACTCTCCAGCCTATTCTGTGTTTTGCAGCAGCTTGTATTCGCAGCTCTGCCAGTCCTGAGTAAGGGAACATCTTTGAATACCATCAACTGCTTAAACATCATTTGCTTTCCTAGCCCTTCCCTTTGGACTGGCCTTTTCAATATTTGGGGTTTTTTTTTTTGAAATCTTTTTTGTCTGCTACACGGCATTGCAGGTACTCTGGTAAAAAGACAGGTAAGTGCCTGTCAACAGGAATAAAAGAACCTAGCTATTCCCTGACACACAAAACAAGCAGCTTTCTGAGTGTTTTATTAGTGATGCTCACAAGCAAATGAAGAGCAATCAAGCCAGACTGACAATCTAAAACTCACAGAATGGTGAGACATTGGTATGCAGGAGTGAGCTATGTACAATGCAGGCTGAAAAACAAAGGGCTAATGCCACTGATACACACAAGAGCTAATTTAAGAAATCCCCAAATCATCCTTTTTTCAGAGACAGTGGCATTGTCTTGTTAGTATGATGGGACCTAATGTCTTTTTCTTTGAAGCCATGGTTAGAATTATATCATAACTTCCCTCCGCTGTGGCTGCAGTTAACTTTCAATTCAGTATTTCATTTTACCATTGTCCTGGTTTTGGCTGGGGTAGAGTTGATTTTCTTCCTAGTAGCTGACATAGTGCTGTGGTTTGGATTTAGCACTAGAAGAATGTTGATAACACGCTGATGGTTTAATTGTTGCTGAGCAGTGCTTACACTAGGCGAGGACTTTTCAGCTTCCCCTGTTCTGCTGGGTGCACAAGAAGCTGGGAGGGAGCACAGCCAGGACAGCTGTCCCCAACTGGCCACAGGGTGATCCAGACCATGTGGCATCATGCGTGAGGGAACTTAGTCAGGGGGGAGAGCAATTGTTCCTCCGGATGGGCTGGGCATCGATCAGCAGGTGGTGCACAATCGCATTGTGTATCACTTGTTTTGTGTATTCTGTAT
Organism: Egretta garzetta; assembly: GCF_000687185.1. NCBI lineage: Eukaryota > Metazoa > Chordata > Aves > Pelecaniformes > Ardeidae > Egretta > Egretta garzetta. The sequence goes on along the minus strand of NW_009259713.1, from coordinate 346,987 downwards.
GTTCTCTTACCAGTATTATTATTACTATCGTTATTCTTTTCTCTTATTAAACTGTCATCATCTCAACCCATGGTTTTACTTTTTTTTTTCTGATTCTCTCCCCCATCCCACTGAGGGGTGTGGGGGGGGCGAAGTGAGAGAGCAGCTGTGTGGTGTTCAGCTGCCTGCTGGGTTAAAACACAACAACCATGTTACATTTTACCAAATCAAAGTATTTTAATACTTATTGGTAATGCTGTATCCCACTCCATTCTATGTTGCATTTCAAGTTCAAGGAGGGTTGATTAGGGTAGCGAAACACCGGAATGGGTTGCCCAGAGAGGTAGTTGAGGCCCCATCCCCGGAAACTTTCAAGACCGGGTTGGACGGGGTTATGAGCATCCTGATCTAGTTAGTGGTGTCCCTGCCCACTGCAGGTGGGTTGGACTAGATGACCTCTAGGGGTCCCTTCCAACCCAAAGCATTCTATGATTATATTGTGGCAAATGCCCCTATTGTTGGTTGCCTTCTGGTAGACTGCCAACCATCATGGAAAGCATGTGCACGTGTTATTTCTGAACAAGGGATTTTGTGTATGTCTGTGAATTAAATAGGCCTGGCAATCTGTGGATGTTTATGAAAAGGCAGAATTGAAATGCTGACTTCAAAGAGTGGGTTTGAGGGAAGCCTTGGTGAGTCTTGTCATTCGCTGGAGCAGATGGCGAGTCAAGGCATGGTATTAGAGAAGCTATAGAGGGAGGGAAGGCACCTGGAGAGGACACCGCTGTCATGGCACAAAACCAAGGAAAGGCATGAACAACCATCTCTTGTAAGGGCCAGGCTTCTAAACGCTCTCTTGATCCATAAGAGACTCCATACGTCTGGCTTCCTTCAGCAAATAAAAGAGGGACCTGGCAAGGTGAAAGGGGGAGAAAAGCTGGGTCTGTTGATTCCTTATAGACCAGAGGAACTGAAGAATAGTTTTGTAAAGAGGCAGTGTAAGAGCTCAGCAGGACTAAGCACTCTGGCCCTCAGGGCATGATATCTCTACTACGGTTATGCACAGATGCTCTCCCCGTCACTCAAGCTGGAAAAGCCAGGCAGCAGCCCTGGCATATGTACAAACGCCTGTGATCTGTTTATTTAAATATATACTTAGAGGCTTTTGTGTACTGAAGGCTGCAAACTTGCTCTGTGCTACCACCATGTTTTGGAGTGGAAGAAAAATCATCTTGCTGAGATCCTGGCGCTCTTGCAGGCTGGCTTGGCCCCAGGGAGCCCTGCAGATGGCCCTTGTCATCTGTGAGGGGATGAACCAGCACCCCAGCACAGACCTGACACTGGGTCTGTCTGTTCCCCCAGATGCCGTGTCCTTGATGGGGGGCAGGTTCAGTTTGGTTTGGCTGCTGTGAGATGTTGCAGCTCATTAAAACCAACCAACTGAATGTACAGGGGGCTGTAAGTAGGATTTCTTTCCTCTTTCTCTCTCCAGTCAGTCTGAAGTAGAGGGGTCTTTGTGCTCTACACTCCTGTGCACACAGGTATGCTTGCAAATGCATTCATACATTTAGTGGACAGAAAGTACAATATATCAGTCATTCTTCTTGCTGGTCTACATTTAAGACATTGAGTGAAAGGAAAATATGTGTTAATAGCACAGTGTGTGGGAAAAAAGTAGGTTGTGATGCCTAAAATACTACTTTCTCAAGGAAAGTAGCTACTGTAGGAAATATTTCATAATCCAGAGGAACCTCACAGATCTCAGTTTATCCTTCATCTCTCAAAATATTGTACATGTAAATCATCTGCTTAAGATATGTGTGATTCAGATCATGCTTGAACTTGTTCCTTACCTTGCCAATTGCAATATGGAGAGATTCCAGAGAAATGAATATATTCCGGAGTGGATATTCCACAAATAATGCAAACTCTGATGTGCTGAAATCTGACACAGGACATCATTTCCACTAAAAATACTATTTATAGGAATAAGCACAGAGAGTGCACATTCTATATATTTGATCAGACACTGTTTCCCAAATGACAGTATTGTGTGATGCATCTCATAAACAAATTCCATTTTATATATGAAATTATGTACTACACAACCCTACCAAAAAGGCAGACTGGGATTTTCTGTTGCAAAAATCTGGTTTCAATCATCACACTTGGGATTAGAATTTCAAAACAGGACTGTAAATAATTTTGCAAAAGTCCTCCTCCGTCAAGACTTACAAGACATTGTATGTGTTCTGTTGCCAATACAAGAAACTTCCACATGGTAACTGTATTGAGAATGTAGTAGCAACCACATGTTTTAATGGGCATCTGCTATATCTTATTGCCAATACTTGTAAACTGAGTATTTGGGATCAAAATAGCAAAAAAAAAAATGGACTTTGTCTGTCCCCAGAAAAGTATTGCACAGCCAGAGCTTTTTTCATAGTTGCCGCAATAAGCCTTGGATACTTGCTATGACTAATGACAAAATGGCAAAAAGGAGTACTAATCACATTAAGAGATGGAGAAACAGAGGCACTGTGAAGCTGAGATTTTTCTCAGGCCCTTCACAGGCTGATGGAACATCTGAGAACAGCACCTGTTTAAAAGCTACATAAAGCAACTGTGTGCCAAAACATGCCCTGTATTGCAAGTCCAAAATCAGTAGGATTTTATTCTGTTCTATAGAAGCTGGATATGTTTTTCGACTGACTTGAGGCCTTGTGGTCAGAAAATATAGAGTTATTACATGGTATAAATGTAATCAAAATAAAGCCTGAGCTGCTGAATTTCTCTTTACATCATTCTCTCTCCTGCACTTAAAATACTGAAGCCTTGAGAAATGTCAGATACAACAGCGAGGGGGAGCCTTCCCTAACCAAGCACCCCCTTGGGTGTAAGCATGATTCTTCACATGAGCTATTTTTAGGAATATGATCTGCGGCAGAACATCAGCCCCAGATACTACACTATATACTTCTTGGCAAATAATCTGAGAAAATCCATTATTATTGTAGGATTCTGGGAGTATAACTAAGGAATAAGTGTGCGTTCCTGTGTGAGAGAAAAACATACATTAGTATTTGGTTGTCAGCAATATGCAAAAAGTTTACCAAAATTATGAAAGAGAACAAAGGTCATATTTCATTTGTACAAATTGATTTTAATTAATCTATTTAATTTCTATATCCCATTGTTTCTGGTAATAATGATTATAAAATTCTGCCAAACATATACTATAAATCTGATACAAAAAGCTTTGGCAGCTTCACATTCAATAATTCACAGCAACATTCTGAACCCTAAGAACTGCTCCTTCAGTGATGCTGTATTGCAAATTAGAAAGATAAATTGGAATTTAACCGGGCTGGATAAACGAGCCCATTACCAAGGGTTTAGTTCACTGTCATTTTGAGATGACAGTTAGACAAAAGATCTGTACTTTACTTGATATTACGAATAAGTCATCATTCTAGATTTTTTTCAAGCAGATATGCCTTTGGAATTAATAATTTACTCATTCCTATTATCTTGGCATGTCTAGGCAATATTTTTCAGGCTGTGCTGTGCTATCAGCAGAAACACAAACAAGCAGGATGCCTGTGCCATGGTAGGAGTCCATTGCAAGGTCATGGATAGCCACAAATACTTCCTTCCAGTTTCTGTGCTTGCATCACTGCTGTTCTTCAGTTCCTTTCTTTATCTTCCTGGAAGGGTTATTTAGGCGGAATTCAGATGCTGCATTCAACAAATCACATAAAGATGGTTTTGGAAAATGGGTGCCACTGTGTCATCATCACCATGATGTGTAGCATTGGTAATCGGAAAATTCTTCTTACTCCCCTCATTTTCATCATGTCAGCAACTGCTAAACAAGTTGTTTCTGACCAGTCATGAAGGGTCCATCCTTTGTAGGAATCCCCTCTGACAGGTTAGTATATGTTATCTGGGATTAAAAGAAATGTCTGAATTTCTCCTCTGGAGGGAGCCTAAGTCCTGAATCATGGATTTGTTTGATTTTTCCTTCAGTGAAAGAGAGTCCAGTGTCTCCAATGAATTCACCAATTCCCAGGACAGTTTCTAGAATCAAAAAGGAAAAACTACTCTTATGCTGACTTGAGGCAGTGCTGGCTGACTGATATATGTCAGATATTCAACTTCCAAGGCAGCTCTCAATATACCCACACACCGTCCCTCAGTACTGTGGACTTGCACAAACCCAACGGCATGACAGCTGATGCGTGAGCAAGTACTTCTTGCGGGTCCAGAAAATTGTGTTGCAGATCAAGAAAACCTCTGCCAGGAAAACAAGTTCTTCAAATGGAAGTGACTCCAACAAATGTAGCCATATAACATGCAGGCTTCCTTCAGGCAATCGCTGTGAAATTGCTGAGTACTTACCACAGCAGTGAGACCCTCATCGCTTATTTAGCCTTATATAGTCTCTTAGAAATCTTGGATGGTGCAGTTGCGCTGAGCCTTTTTTTAATCATTGACATTAAAAATTTTCCAAAGAATAATTACAATTTTAACAATTCTGTCCCTTCACGTCTTATGGGTCATCTTTTTGAATATTACCGAGAGTGCTCATCATATAGTTTCACCCTGAATTATCTTTCTGAACCCCAACAGGTAGCCAGGACTATACCTGAGCTGCAGGCACTGTGACTAATCCTTTAACCCATGCATTATTCCACAGCTGTAACAGAGAGCACACTTGAAATTCATCTCCGATGTGCTTTCATGACTCCCTATAAACAAATCAATCACTTGCTTGTCTTTTCCCTGAAATTACAGTCGCCGTTGAAAGAAAAGGGATCTGCAAACATTAGATCCTTTTTGGAGCTTGGCTTTATTACCCTGACAAGAACGTACCTTTCCAGGCTGTCATTTCTTGCCCATTCAGCTGTAGCTGGGTTTCCTAAAGGTCAAGTTCTCTCATCCCAAAGAATATCAGTATGGATTGAAGAGTGTATAACAGTGTAGCTGATGTAGCTCTCCAGTGAGACAGCAAGGCTGACTGAAGCAGAATTCAGAGGTCATTTTCTTCTGGCTTCAAAAAATATGCCAAATCAGAAACCTGCAAAGCAGTGACATGGCATAAGTCACTAATCTTTATAGAGTGTTATGCACTGGAATTAGGTACTGGGTAAGGTGCCAAGTTCAGGAGGGCAATACAATAATCAGTGTTCAGCAGAAACCGTGGATGGTTCCTTGTCTCATCTTCCTTTGTGAATATCTACAACAGGACTTACACTCAAGGCGATCTGCAAAAAATGTTACTTTGCAGCAACCACGAATTCTTCGGTGCTCTGTATTCACTGAGCCTCTGTCTGTCCCTGCTTTTTGCAGAATTGCAAGGATACAGGGTTTTGCTGCTCCTTTGCCACTGAAATCCTTACACAAGAGCATAGTGAAGCTGAAGATGCGTGATCAGCCACAATTAACCAAAAAGATGGGTTTTTTAAACCTTCAGGAAATGCTACCTGCAGGGTAGCATTTGAGTGGTGCTAGGAGGAGGAGCAGGCCATTCTTCAAAGATGCTTCAAACATGGACTTGCTGTTATTGACTCCACACATGAAAGGTAAGTGAAATCTCTGTACACCACTACTACCTCAGTGGTCTGAAAGCTGTCCATGGAAGACTGAGATACATTGATCAAAGAATCTTTTAGAGACAGAGACTCTCATAGATCAGCTCCATTCTATGCCTAAGCTCTATATGAGAAGGTTTGTCTACTTGAAACCTTTGCTCTACACCACAAATATTTCTAACCCTGCAACTCCCATCAGTGGAACAGCCAGCTGCTGAGAGGGGTCTTTGTGAAGTTCCCATGTGGGAGCAGAAAAACCATGCTAAAGAAGGAAAGTGTGTGAAGAAGCATTTTGCACCAACATTTGGACCCCCTTACTGGCTTTTTTTGTTCTGACAATACAAAAGAGCATTCTTGCAGGTAATACAGTCACATGGCTCTCCCTCATTCTCTATATTGCCTCTGGCCTAAGAGCATATCAGAAGAATGGACTGAAGGAAGAGGTTACTGGGCTGCAGACTTTTCTGGTAGCTGTCACCTGTGAAAAAACCCCATAGGAACATGTCAGGCAGCCAAGGAGGTTAAATTCATGTATGTTAGTATTGTGCCCTTGCTTGGGATGCCCAAGAGTTCAGGAAACATATTTTCTCATCCTTCCACTAAGGCTAAGGTGCAGCAAACAATCCTGTGTCTGGCAGGGGAAGCCTCTGAGATCTATATCAATCATCCTATATATAATAAGATGCAAGACAAATTCAAAGCTTTTCAGAATCCCAAAAGAACCTGGTGTAGAAAAAGAACACGGACCCTGCCTGCTTATGCTTGCACATGAGAGAATAAAGCCCTAAAGAATGATTTACGAAAGATGATTTTAGGCGTTAATTCTATGCAGTAGAGACTACGTGCTTCTCCTTACACAGTTGACCATAATGAGTGTTTTGACATTAAGATGTTTGAAATTATCAGTCTAACTTGTTTATACTGGCTGGTTCCCCCATAATTCTGTACAATCCAGTATAAAACCATAAATATATGATTTCTCTATATAGTGTTATATAACGTATAATTTTTACCCCTTACACATTTTTTGTTCCATGCAGCAACTGAAAGCTGTTGAACAAATAGAAAATTCTTGCTTACTTTCTTCTTTCAGGAGTGCAGCAGTGATTCAGTGGTGGATTAGAAGACCGAAAAAAGGAAGATTATGTCCCTTGAGCCAGGGATAACAAGTTGTCACTGTATGTGGTGCAACAGCAATTGTGCTAGAAAGCAAAATTCAAGATTGTTATCAAAGCAGGAAAGGCTGCTTGCAAAGGGCAACACTGCAATGTTTTGAAATGACATAGTAGAACATTGGTGTTTTAAGAAAAGATCAAACCCAAGTAATTTAGTCATTATTGTGTTACTGTAATAAAGATGTAAGTAGTTGGGATCACACAAAACACAAACTCCCATTTTATCAAAGGTTATGCAGAAATCTTGTCTAAAGGAAAACCTTTCTGAGTAGCAGCTGGTGTCTAGACTGCCTGTACTCTCCCATACTTTCCTGGTGAATGCTGTAATGTTATTGATATAATTGCTCCTAAGCCTGGTTTATTTAGGAGAGATGAAAAGGGAATGTTGGCAAGTTTAGCTTGGTCAGATGAGTATGGCCCAGAGGTCAGTAGGCCTGAAGCTAAGCATGGGTTAGCAAATATTTTTTCTGAACTAAGGCTGATAAAACCACTGACTATGGTTAGTTTCCAACTTGTGGCACTTTTTACCTCATTTATAAACCTAAAATAGAGTTTGTAACAACTTCAGTTAAATGCCTGATAGCTGCCAGGCTTGATGATATTTTGCAACTTTCTATTTGCAAACAAGCAGAGAACATGGGTTTGTGTAGCATTTGGGGAATAGCTGGTTTCATACAGATTTAATATGAGGCTGCGTATTTGTCCACAGACAAGAAATTTTCTATTTGTTATTCATTGTTCTTTAGCTTAAATTGTGGGAATAAGAATGATACCTTGTGAATTCAGTTATCTGTCGTATGCCTGGAGCAGTCAATCAATCATGTTAAAACACTCGTTTAAAATGATTGAGTTCTAAACCCTGTGAAAACCTAATCTGAACAAGCAAATCTTTAACACAGATTTGAAGGGATATGCCTTGTTTTCATGCTTTCTGTATTTCTCAAAGGCATTTCTGCTCCATGAATGTAAAGCTTCTGGTCTTACCCTTCTTGGATGAAACACTGCTGAACAAGGGCACAGAGAACCAAGACATCTGCAGTATGCTGAGAACAAGCTGCCCGCATCCTCCAGGGTGATCCAGCAGGGTACGTGCTCTATGGGATTAACTATACAAATGGCTAAGGGCTACCTGGGAGGTAATGCGTACCTCAGTGCTTATTAAAGCATATGAGCCTCAGTGTTCTTTATCCTAATGCTGTTGGATTTGAATGCATCTTTAAAGGGAGGACAGCTACTTTCATACTCTCTTTAAAGCATCTTTAAAGAAAAAATGGATCCTAGGAGAAGCTGGGAGTATTTAGCACCCTTCAGAGTCAGCTTCCCTGCCATTTTCTTTCTCTGTCACTTCAGCCTGAAAACAGCAAGTTTGTGCAGTCCCATGTAGAAATCATTTTATAGATTTAGGAATCTATAAAGAAAACTGCAGAGGGGCCAGGAACTTCAGAGATCAATAGAATCACAGCAGTGCTCCTGTATAACTCGTGGCATGGTGCAGCAGGGGGTGCAGTCACACGTAATCCAATTTCTTTGGAAAGATGATGGAAGACAGATTTTATCATACACATGCCGCTCTACTTCTCAAATGCAAATACAGATCTCCATAATTTATAGTTTAGGATTCTTTTAAGGTTTATCTTTTATTCTCTCTCTCTCTCTGTACAATTGTGCAGACATGCTGTCTGAATAATTGCAACAGTGGAGCCTGTGTTTGGAAGAGAGATCTAGATTATGCTGTGAGGCTCCCAACAAGTTCGCACACTGTGAGCATTTCAGCTATTTCCATTTCCAGTCGCCACATGGAGAACTTCCTCTCATAAACAACCTTTTTCTCAAACTGAGAAACCATAGATAGTGGTTGTCTGTTTTCACCCATGCCAAGGATGGGCAAATCTGTTCAGTCGAAAGTAAAATCTGGAAGACGCATTTATCAAAAAACCTCGGTCAGCTCTGCATATAACCAGTTGGGAGGTAGGATTTCACGCAGTCCTTCTGGTGAAGTTGCTCAGAGGCATCTTGTAAATTAGAGGCAGAACAGAGCTGTGGACCCTGGATGGATCCTGCGTGCTTTAGCTGCAGGCTGGGACTAGAAATCTGAAGAAGGAAATACCTCAGGGCAAGTGCTCTTGGAAAAATGCTGATGCTCTCAGAAAATGAAGTCATTAGGAACATCACACAAAATCTGCTCTTGTGACATTGTCCATGGGATTTCTTAGAACAAAACCTTTTAAAAGCGTGTGCAATAGAGGAATTATATTGCTAATGAGTGGGAGGAATTGTCTTCTGACAAACTGAGGATAACTTCATTGGCTTTCTTAGTAGCCTTGAAAAAATTAGCTGGAGCCTCATTTTCTTTCAGTAGAGCTGTTGCTCTCCTACAGCCACAATAATCTATCTTCCTGGTTATAAGTAACGTGAGGAGGTTTAATGTGTGATATTTTCACATGTGTATCCTCAGTGATAAACAAATCTACCTTCTCTGTAGTATCGTGTACCCTCCTGATATCAGTCTTTTGTTTGAAAAATAGGATGCTACTCATGGAACAAATGCTTCTCAGAAATAACACTGTAGAGTAAAAGCTGACCTTGAAAGCAGCAAGGACATTTACTGTTTCCAGTGATGAGGCAATACATGGTAGATGAAGGGAATGCCTGGGAAAATGACAGGATGATGTGGGATGGTCCATACATTCTCTCTGCAGAGCTGTTGTTGAGGGTAAGCAGCTCAGTTGAGTTTTGGGGAGAAGGGAGGTGTAGGAGGGTTCAAAAGCCCCCTCAAGACATTCACTCTGCCTGAAGAAAACCCATTTTCTATTTGCCTGTGGCTCGAGACCAGCTGAAAAAAAAATTGCTAGGAAAAGGAAGCATTAGGTTACCCTTCTAGACCATCCACTTGCTGGTGCAGCATTGTTCGCAAAAATAAACCAATTTCTGCTTTTTGGCATGAGATAATTTTGGAGCTTGGATGATTTTGCTTTTTAAGGAATTATTATCCGTGGGAAAAAACCAACCTCCTGACACAGCTAAAGTTGTGCTGACTATTGTAAAACTATTTAGACTGCTGTACTGTTAAAGACCACTTGATTGTCCACAGCTCTGCACTCAGTGTACCACTGTTCTGGCTGCTGGTAGCATGTGGTATCCATGGGCACAGGTGTAACGGAGGGTTGGACTGGATGATCTCCCAAGGTCCCTTCCAACCCTTGCCATTCTGTGATTCTGTGATTCTGTGTGACCCCAGACAGAGACCAGTTTTGGGCTGAGGCAGCCAGCACACAAGCCCCCTGGCTCATCTTTGTTTATGGTGCACACTTTAGTCCAATATGAAGAAGACATCAAGCCTTCCCTGACCTTCTTCCCTGCTTCTTCCAGCCCTCAGGGGCCACCATCAATACAGAACAGATGCCCTATTATCTGAGCAGCAGCAAAGCCACTTGCCTTCTACTTTTTTCCCCTTTCAGGCACAATATTTACCTGAATAATTCAGCTACATCATATGCTCTCCTACTGCTGATTTCAACTACAGACATAGAGAGGCAGGGGAACCCATTTCATCTACGTTGCAGGAGTACAGCTTCACCATGCCTGGGAAGGCAGCCACGGTGCGTCAGTCTGTCCAAGAAAGCCTTGAAGGATTAGAGAGGCAGAAAGTGCTCCTGCTAGGGGCCCTGTGTCCCTGTTCTCCACTGCCTTGGTGCCCTAGCCCTTGAAGTACCAGGTGAATACAAAACAACATGTATCCCACGGAGCAGGGAGTGCTTATACTTCTTTGAGATGCATGGTGATTTGCAATGCAGGGGGGTAGCAGGGCTTCATATCTTTCTGAAAAGCTTAAGCTGGATGTGATTACATGTCTCTTCTAAACTTGCTACGGTCTCAGGGGGGCTGATGCCTTTCTGTGCCCATGTCCCAGCCAGGCAGACCCCTGATGGGCTCTGAGCTGATCCAGAAGGAAGATGCACCACGAGCTCAGCTGTCATTTGACTCCACATCCCATTACCATTTCCAGCATTATCTGCTATCTGCCTTCCCCGGTGCCTCGTGTATTAAAGAAGATAACTCGGCACTGCTGGAATAAATATAGCACACAGCTCGCCTGTCAGGGTGCTTACTTCATTAGTCAAAGAAAAAAATGTTTCTCATAGTTTTTCTCCTTGTAATTTTCCTGAAAGTTTTTCTGCTGGAGGCCCTGTATATGTAGTCAGCCACAGCATATATTGTCTAAAACAATATCTGATCTTTCTATAAGTAACCCTTTCAGAAGCATTACTTATTTTGGAGGAAGAAAGGAGTGATATTGGGATGACTGAGAGCTGAAAGGTGCATGGCTCTTCACCACAGGGTTCCTCTAGGAGGAGATTCACATTGGGTTTTGGACCGAGTCAGCCAAAAGTAAAGTTTTGGAGGCAGCAGTGAGGTTTTGCAGTCAGGCAACAACCTCAGTTATGGGTAAATGTGTCCGTATATACCGCCAGAACAAATCTAGGTGAGCTGATAAAGGAGGAGAAGAAGTGATTCTTGCCTGCGATTTCTGATGTCTCTGCTCTCCATTCATCCTGTGGGTGTATACCACGAGGAAAATCTTTGCAAATGCAGTTTATTTAAAATATTTCAAGTTTTAACAAAGTTTAAAGGGACACCATGCCTAGGTCATATAATCTCCTTTTTGTTTCTTTATTTAGATAAAGTAAGCCTGGAATATTTATTGTGTTCTTTTCTTTTAGATTGTCTTCCAGTTTCCTTTCCCACTAGAAATACAGACACTGTCTACTCTCTTTTCCGCAGAGGACTCTATGGATAACTGAAGAACTCACACAGTTATATCATCAGAAGCACAAAAGCAGTGAGAAGTGAGAAAGAAGACACGGACTTTTAGCCAGGTTGCTTAAAACTCCCTTCTCTGTTTTTGTTGGCTTTTCTTAACTGAAGCACCTGCCGGGCACTCAAGGGTGGAGAAAACTCCACGAACCACTTTCTCAGTCTTCTAGGAAGACATTTAAAAAAAAAATGCAGCAGATTATATGTCAGAAAAAAGAAATTAATGGTAAACAAAAATTTTTATTCAAGTTTTGCACTTTATGCAAAAATAAGTAGAAAGAAAGCATGCAAACTCTCTTTTTTCTTTTGTATTTTTGTGTGTATATATAATACTGAATGATGTGAAGTAAGATACTGGAGGCCAGGAATCTTGTTAAACAAATCTTAATATGGAATGAATCCTGCTTTTAATAAAATAATTATGATTAACATTACTGCTCAGGAAGAGTGGAAGGTGTTTTCCTGCAAAAGATGCTGTAGTATATTTAAAGTGGAAACCCCTACATTTAATCAGAATTTGCAAGGGTTCACTTCATAGAAAAATATTAACTAAGAAACAGGTTGCTGCAAAACTGAATTGTATGATTTATCCTGGCAGATGTGGCTGAACTGTAGTTTATGATCAGTGGGCAGTGATCAGTTTATGATCATGCTTAAATAGTTGCACTCTCTTTCAAATAATAAGGATTAGGGTCACCTTTCTGGTTCTGAAAGGGATGCCTCTGTTTGGATGGCTAATTTCTGAGCCAAACCCAGGGAATTTTCTTGATGCTAATGGAAGAGGGCAGAAGATAGCACGTGAATCCAATTTCGAGGGTAATGAGTCTGCTCTCCACTTTCCAGAGCTGGCAGGCTGTTCTCAAATAGAGCTGTAACAGCACATTTTTCTCATCCTCTGCCCTTTCAAGGGGTCATTTGACCTGGTATACGCTTGTCAAATGGTATAGATTGCAAGAGAGCTGAGACGTATCCAGGGTGTCGGAAGAGGTATCAGGTGGATTTTTCTCTCACAGTAGATAATGTTGCCAGAGGAATTGTTTGGGAGTCCAGACAGAAAAAGCAGACGACTGTAAGAAGAGTCAGAGCAGCAGGCTGGGTCTGAAATGGTGGTGACTGGAGGTGCTATCAGAGAACCAGTAGGAGGAAGGTGGAGAAATATTTTGAAGCTCAAATGCATATTCCTTTTCTCACTCTCCATGAAGCTTTGATATTGGGAATTTAGAGATCGTTTTCCAGCAAAGCTAAGAGTCAGGGGTGTCTTCTACATATGCGGATATCTATCTACTCTTGCATCTGCAACCTGCATCCCAACAACCTTTTCTTCTCCCTGTAGTCCCTTTAGTTGGTTTTAAAAGTCAGAATACGTGGCCTGAGGGTGGAGATACAGCTGCTATGAGCTATAATTTGGCGTCACATAAATACATGACTTCTGCAGTGAAATGCTGCTAAGTTCCAGACAGGAGAGTAAATTAAAAAAGAAAAAAAAAAAATTAAATATAGTTTGGGTCTTATTCCTTGTCGAGTGCCCCACAGCCAGTTTCAGGGAATATTTATCATTGGCATTTTTGAGCTAAACTCTGCATTCATATTTGGTTTGTTGCGAGTTCACGTTCTGTCACAACTCTGTCCCCCACGTGGAAATCACATCCTATTTTTATGCAGTTTATAATATCTTTTTCCAGAGATTTATCTAGTAATCTGCCAGGTATCCATGGATGTAACTACTGTGCTAGAATAACTTATGTGAAAAGCTAGAGATTCATACAACATACTCCAGACACATGACTGGCTCTGTACATTACTTACCCTAAGATGTCCCAGCATGTGCTTGTGCTAAATAATTAGCTGTACCTTTTATTCAACTATACCTAACTGAGGTGTGACTGTGTGTCAGGGACTGCTGGTAAAAGGAAAACATGTATATTAAGGTGATGCTGAGGCTTGAAAACATTTATAAACAGTGATGGTAAAAAAGGAGATTGTGCAAAAGCCTTGAGTTAGGCAGGCAGCTCGTCTGAAAACTGAAGAAACATTGGCATCTCCTTCCTTGAGTTCCAGCTTAGATACAAAAAATGGCAGAAAGTAAAAAATGAGGTAGCAAACTAAGCTTAGTTTTATGAAGGCAACCCTTGCTAACCAGGACATGTCCTTGTGATTATAACTGTTAAAGGCTGGATACATGTGCATCTGACCAAATCTGTGCTTGGTCCTCTCACTTCACAGAGGGAAGGGTCTGTCTTCATGGGAAACGCAGTGTGTGATCTAGGAGTAGTTGCTAGGCTTGCTAGCACTGAGCTGAAGGACGAAGGAGACATGTCTCCTCTCTGCACGGGGTAATTCACACTGCTCTGGGAACTTTTGCTAAGGTCAGCTCCACCACCATGCCTGTGTAAATGGACATCCCTGGGAGAGGCATAGATGTCTGTGTTTTAAAGCAGGGCTAGGAATGATGTGGAGCCAAGGAGCATCTTCACACCCGTGGTCCCTGCAGGAGGTGCTGAGCTCCTTCTGTGGTAGAGCCAGGAATGATAGGGGCAAAGCAGCTGGGATGAATTCTAGAGAATTTCAGTAAAAAAATATCAAATAGGAAATGGAGCATTTCAGAAAGAGCTGCTGGAATAAGGGTTTACATTGTCTAACAAATAGCCTGTCTCCTGTCATGCTACATAGATGGGCTCTAAAGGCAGTGTAAATTTTCCTCCTTTGCCTAACAATTATTTATATTAACACTGTGATGATATTGCAGTCATGCTCCTGAATCTCCCATCCAAATCCTTGTTTAATATCACAGGCAGGGTTTCTGCCAGTGTTTTCTCAAGAGAGCAGCTCTATTCCATGAAACAATTAAATTTAAATTTGTTTGGTGGCCTGAAAGTCCTCAATCGCATTTCAGGCTTATAAACACAGTGGGAAGAAAATGATTCCTCAGAAATGAAAGTAGAGTGAAGTTGGGGATAAATATCCTAAATTGTAATGTCAGCCACAAATCCTGTGTCAGGAACACAGAGCAGCCAGGAGAGGTCGTGATCCAGACTGACAAGGGATGAGATTGGCAGTGCTGGTTTGCAGAATCTAGCACAAGTGTGTTAAGCACAGCCAGGGAAAGAAAAAAAGGAGATGCTGGGCTGGAGTGACAAAATCGGACAACAGAATCTGATTTGCTAAAACAATCTATAAGAGGTAGAGTCCTTTCTTAGGGAGAAAGGTCACCAAGGTGCGGAGGCTTGTGCTCAGTTATTTGCACTGTAGCCCAAAATGTGTAGCAGCAAATGACAAAATCAATAGTATGTAAGAATTAACCAAAATATTTTTTAACAGTAAGTAAAAGCCACATCCTTTCATTCTGATTGATACGAACTCTAGACACCTGGGGGGACTGCTTAGGGGTTTGAACACTAGTGGCTTTATAACTGTTTTAAGATGAGGCTCACTTCTGGACCCACTGTCCTGTTTTCCTGTTACAGACACATCAATGTAGAAAAGCAGGTGTGCAAGGTGAGAGCTATGCCTGGTCACAATATGAGGGAAGCCTTGGGGAAGCTGTGCTAGCAGAGTTTAGCAAGTGAATAACAAGGTACTTGAATGTGTCTGAGATGTGGTTATGAGTGGCCAGCTCAACAGGAAGATTTATTCTGAGAAAACAGGGTCAGCACCCATCTACACAAATGAGATGGGCAAATCAGCCCTAGTGAAGACAGCCTGGCCTGGAAGTCTTTTTCTGACTGAGAAAGGTGCCCAAACACGTTGTACATTTTTGCTTGCAACTGTCTCCACTGACACCAGACTTCCCCGTTCATCACCTCCAGGGTTTTATACTTCTCAGCATTGCAACACTAGCCAGCTAAATTTGGAATTAAACTGTTTTTTAAAAGATAGGTTGTCAATGTTGTGCTAGTTTGTGTTTTGTCTTTTTCAATGCTTTTTTGAACAGAAAGTTTAATAGTGTATATCTTTGAGGTGATACTGTGGATAGCTCTGGTCTCCTCTGGCACTGTGTCCTAAAACTAGCTTCCACTTGTTAGTAACGCCTTATTTCCATCTCTGATACATTCCCTACCAAGCTTCTTCTCTGTCCTGATACAAAGGAGCACTGCATTTTCTGGTCTGAAGCTTGCTCTTCAGCAACAGCTGTTTTTCCTTACATGGGTTCACCGGTCTATTTTGCTTGCTCAATGGAAAGGATGACCAGGTGCAACTGAAAGCAAAATTGTGCTCTTTTTTTTTGTCACATTTTGGCCCATGCAAAGGGGGGAAGAGTGAGATAGGTTTGCTGTCACTGCAACTGCATGGTTACACCTCTGCTGCTCTTCAGCTGTGTCTGTGGAGAGATGATGCTGCAGCAAGGCCAGCTGTGAAGGGCTCTTGCCAATGAGTGGCTTTTTCCTGAATGCAGTCCCTGCGTAGACGGAAAACACATCCAAAGAGACCAGATATGACTGGGAATTCTGCTATAAATTCTGGGTTTGTTTTAACTGGTGAAACTTTTTTTTGGATGTAAATGCTCTTACTAAAAGCCCGGTCAGGAAATGATAGCCAGGTCTAGGATGGCTGTAATACTTGGCTGGAAGGAGAAAAAGGAAAGCCTAATCTTGGCTAGAGAAAACAAGAAGACTACAGCAGGGAGGAGAAGCCTGGAGAGGGGGAGAAGCCACCAGAGATTTCCCAGCTGGACCTATCAGGGACAGGCTGCATGTGCTTCTCCTTCTGCACCCACTTTCCCGAACAGGAGGCAGAGCACCCCTCTCCCCGGCACCCCCACCGTGCCTTCTGACGTGTCCTGTGCATCACATCTGAAGGACAGTAGTCCCTTGCAGATGGGGAGAGACGTCCTTCTGTGCTTTCCCAGGGATGCTTGAGCAGATTGCATTCTTCAGGGTGGTTAGTTTTTGTCCCGAATTACAAAGAACAGCTTTACAAGGTTACTCAAACAGTGGTTTATCCAGAGGAAATCATGTGTAGCTTGTGACCTGATGGCATTGCAGCTGACTCAAATGGGTTTTGAATGCTCGCATATGGTGTTACTGAGTCTGGCCTTTGTTGTCCAATGCAGTTTCATAGTCAGTAGGCAGAGTGTTGAAAATGTTTCTTCAGTATGCTGCACCTTCAACATCATACATGTGGTGCTTTAGCTCCTCTTAGCTCCTCCCTCACAGTTCATGACATTTATTTAAGCATAGCAAGAAACACCATGAGGAGAAGAGTTTTTTATTTGTTTTGCTGTATTTAAAAGCCCTTAGATTTATGAGTGTGGTGATGCGCTGACCCTGGCTGGTAACTAAGCCCCCAGCCAGTCCCTTGCTCACTCCATCAGAAGGGCAAAAGTGAGGACAATTCATGGTTCAAGATCAAGACAGTTTAGTAAGCGAAGAAAAGCTGCATGCATAAGCAAAGCAAAATAAGGAATTGATTCTCTGTTTCCCATTGGCAGTCAGATTTTTAGCTGCTTCCTAGAAAGCAGGGCCTCAGCGTGCCATAATGGTTACTTGGGAAGGCAGATGACATGATTTCGAACGTCGCCACGCTTCCTCCTTCTTTCCCCAAAATTTATTGCTGAGCATGATGTCATACAGTATGGGATATCCCTTCAGTCAGTTTGGGTTAGCTGTCCTGGCTGTTTCCCCTCCCAATCCCTTTCCCACCCCTAGCCTGCTCATTCTGAGGCCAGAGTAGGAAAAAGAAAAGGCTTTGATGCTGTGCAAGCACTGCTCAGCAATAGCTAAAACAATGTGTGTTATCAACACTGGTTCCAGTCACCAGTCTAAAACAGCACCACATGGGCTGCTATGGAGAAAATTAACTCCATCCCTGCCAAACCCAGTACTAGAAAATTAACTCCATCCCTGCCAAACCCAGTGCTATTAATGGCTGGACTTGATCTTGAAGGTCTTTTCCAACCTAAAAAATTCCATTATTCTATGTCCACCCCTTATTGAATACCATTTACATCATGCTCAGGTGCCCTACTAGCCAGTACATCCTCCCTATCCAATGCCCACACTTCCATCCTTTGAGATATATATACAGATACCATTCCCTGGATCTATGGACCACACTGTAAAACAGAATTATAGACATAGAATCATTCAGGTTGGAAAAAACCTTTAAGATCAAGTCCAACTGTTAACCTAACACTGCCAAGTCTACCACTAAACCATGTCCCTAAGCAGCACACTTACACATCTTTTAAATACCTTCAGGGATAGGGACTTCTTCCCAATTCCCACTTCCCTGGGCAGCCTGTTCCAATCCTTGTCAACCCTTTCAATGAAGAATTCTTTCCTAATGTCCAATCTAAACCTCCCCTGATGCAGCTTGAGGCCATCTCCTCTCATCCTATGTTACTTGGGAGAAGAGACCAACACCCACCTCGCTACAGCCTCCTGTCAGGTAGAAAGCA
>NW_009259713.1:304559-328675 GCF_000687185.1 Egretta garzetta | reverse complement strand
CCAGGCAGTTTTCCAGCCACTCTTCCCCAAGCCTGTAGCGTTGCATGGGATTGTTGTGACCCAAGTGCAGGACCCGGCACTTGGCCTTGTTGAACCTCATACAGTTGGCCTTGGCCCATCGATCCAGTTTGTCCAGATCCCTCTGTGGAGCTTCCCTACCCTCAAGCAGATCAACACTCCCATCCAACTTAGTGTCACCTGCAGACTTGCTGAGGGTGCACTCGATCCCTTCATGCATATCATTGATAAAGATATTAAACAGAACTGGCCCAGTACTGAGCCATGGGGAGCACCAACAACTGGATTTATCTCCATTCACCACAACTCTGTGGGCACAGCCATCCGGCCAGTTTTTAACCCAGTGAGGCCAAGAGCAGCCAGTTTCTCCAGGAGAATGCTGTGGGAAATAGTGTCAAAATGTCCATAAAATATCCACAAAATGATCATTGAGTTAATTTAGTCTGTGACTTTGGCTCCATCTGTTATGGTGGTAGCTGGGTACTGGAGAGGTGGTGTGTTGTGTAGGGTTAGTGGGCACCAGCTCAGGTTGGGTCACTGCTGCACTTGCTCAGCTTCTTGCAAAGCTCATCCTCCATTGCTTTGCGTGGTTCCTGCTGTAGTACTTATCACATACAACTCTCATCATGAGTTACAACAATTTAAAGGTATATCAAAGGATAATTTTTCTAGATAAGTCACAGGGCAGGAATGTCTGGGTCCCAAGGGTAACACCAGCCATGCCTGTCACTGCTGATCCTCCCTGAGATCCCCCCATGCTGCCCATGGCCCAGGACCCCATGTCAGTCCCTCAGGATTCTCCTCACCCATGGGAATGCCCTGCCCCCTTTATTTCAGTTTGTCTTTGTTTTCTACTTTCTATATCCAAGTTTCTTGCCCAAGCACAGACCTTAGAGATGAATCTTTCAAAACAACAACAACAACCAAATATAAAACCATATTTCACAGTGAAGTTGGAAGCGTTTACACTCATGAATATATTGACTAAAAGGCCAAGTTTCAAGAAAGGAAAAAAATTGAAGGGAACACAAAAGAGTCAGGAATAGTTTGTAGGCAGAAATATGGAGTATAATTTAAGTGTGAATGAGAAGTTGTTCCAATGGAATACGGTGTGTGAATATTAATAGAGGATGACCCCTAAGAAATACCTTACAAACAATTTCTTTCTCCAACATCTTTGTTTTGTTAAAATTACTTTTTTTTTTGTGATTTTTTGTCTTCTATACTGATTCTTGTTGCCTTATTTTGGCTTTTGAAACATATTAAAATATTCCTTCTGCTAAAGCTTTGAGAGCGAACACTCACACTCAGCAAATTCCTGTTAGTACTGATGTTTTATGTACTCCACATTTTGTTGCTGCGGTGAGTTTGCTTTGCCATGTTGCATGTGCAGCTTGTTTCATGCCTACTTTGTAAAGTCACAGCGTGAAGGGTCAGGCCACATCAGGTCCAATTCCCAGTCAGAGATGAGTGTTGCTGTATTTTCTGACGGCACAATACCAGAAAGAAAAATGACCCCTCATTCATGTTTTTAAGCAGCTACCTTCAGATTGTTTAGAATGAGGCACTTGCCCTCACAACATGGGTATAAAAGAGTTGGGCCAGGATTTTATTCTAAATTACATTTTTTTTTAATACTGCTCACTGAAGTCTGTGGTTACTGTGTTTATTGTTGTACACACCTTACTTCTGGAGAACAAATGTCCAAAATGTTAAGTCACCATTTCAATTAATAGGCAAGAAGATATCTTTATCCTAGGGTTGGCAGTAAAGTCTAATATGGAATTGGCTTCAAACCTATACAGAAGTGAACCTTCCAAACATTTTTTTTCAAATGAGATGTTGGCCTGTTGACAGGGAAGTTGAGGGAGGAAAATATACTACTACAAGCAAATATGTTTGGTTTTTTTTCTCAGCCAAAGCTTAAGCAAAGATCATATTTCTAGAGAAATTTAGAAAGTAATCAACAGTCACATTTATTTCTTTATGTACATTCCATTTCTCTTTTGAATGAACCATTAAAGGAGGAACTGAACAAAGATATGACAATCTCTTCCTACTGCTACCAAATAAATCTGAAGCAGATGATGTAATAAAACTGACAAAACAGCATGAAGGAGGAAGAAAGAAAGCTCTGATGCTGGCAACTTGAAGCCAGGAAATACTGCAAATTTTAATGCTGACGTAATTTGACAGCCCTGATGAAATCATAGGAATCTGTGCGCACATTCAGCAAAAAATACAGCAATGAACTCTATCTGTCTTGACAGGCTGCCACTTGAATGGATACTTGATTAATATTATCTGTATTCACAGTGCTACTTGGCATGAGCAAATGAATTTCAAAATATCGAGCTAAATGCTTTCATAATTCACTGTTGCAGGAAGGATACAGTCCAAATGCGACCTGGAAAATTAGTCCTACAGTAAACACCATCCATCACTTTTCTAACAGTTTGGCTCTTTGGGGTATACAGGTAGGCTTGTACGTTACAATTATCACTAGAGCACATATTTTATATAAATGCAAGTTAAATGCCTATTCAAGTAAAAAAAAAAGTTTCACTGGTTTGTTGAGTAGGATCTTTATCTGAAAAAATACTGTTCTGTTTTGTGAACTCTAGGCTATCATTTATTCATACTTTTACTTATCATTGATTACAATTCCTCAATGAATTAATTCTCTCTTTAACAGATGAATCTAGAAGAAAGAGGATCCAGCACAAGCGCTGTCCTATCAGCAAGCAGTAATTTTGCAAAGAACAAGGTTATAGGAGTAAATTCTGGGACACTTATTTTAATGCAGTTTTCCTTGCACTACTCCTGACATTACTACAGGCGCTGTTCTGTTCGTATTTCTAGGGATCCATTTAGAGTAACAGGGAACCTCAGTTGTACACTTCCCCTCTCTTGTAATTTTTGTTCCATAATTCAAGCTGCTGTTACTTGGCGTGGCTCCTTCTGGAAGCTGTCAGTGCTGTTTCTGGTTGCAACCAGCATCATAGTATGGGAAATACTGCACTTTTGGCTTAAAAGAAAGGGAGTCTGTCTGGGGTGTTTCTGTATTCTGACAACACTTGGGTGCAGGATGGTAGTCCTTTGGCACAATTGCAGCTGGGTGTGATTTAGAAAGAGCTGCACTGAGACTTCACCAGACTGTGCTAGAAATTTAGTTTGCAAAGGACTTATAAATGGAGGATGTGTATCACTATTGCCTTTTTTGTTTGTTTGTTTGTTTTTTTCTCCTGGCTAAGGAACACTAATATAGGTGAAAATGTTAAACAATTGCTGAGAGGAACCAAAACCTGACGATGATGTTCCTGCAAGAAAACATTCTCATGTTGCTCTTAAGATTTTTCCCTTGCAAATCATGGTATTCGGGTGCTCATGCATCAGTGTCTAGTACTTTTTGAGATGCCTTTGGGCACCTAAGACATTCATAAGGCTGCACATAAGTCACGGATCCTACAGGAGACCTGCACCCTTTTAGATAGAAAGTTGTAGGCCAAGGGGGAAGCTAGGGAGACTTAATTGGTACCAGATGGCCTATGTCTATTTGGAAGATTCCTGTCTGAATCGCCTCTCAGGTGAGTGCCCTGTGGTTGGAAGGACAAGGCAAAGAGTAGAGAAGGGAGGTTCATGTGCGTGCATTCATAGAATGTATTTTCTAGGTTAGAGAAGATGGCCCATATCTCTGCCATAGGTGTTAAATGATGAAAACTCATCATGTTTTACATAGCATTTTATATAGCCTTTCAACATATGTGTTGTTCTTACCACATTTGCTCTGAAAACTTGCTCCTTGCCCTACATGAGTCATGGCCTGGAGGAGAGGAAGCTTGAGCTCATCAAGCCATTGATACTTCATGAATGAGCACTTGTGTAGATACATGTTGACCTTAGAAACTGAAAGGTGTTCTTTGGCATTTCAGAAGGACTGCTTGAAGTGGAGATTGCTCATAGAGATGTTGCCTGAAAGCAAGTAAACTGTGTTACAAATACTGATGAGTGATCTACTTTTATTCATAAAAATACATTTAAACACATTTTTCTCTACTGTTCATTCTAATCCTCACACTGACACAGAGTCAGTGGTAGGCTGGTTATGCTGAGGTTCTCTATTTGGTAGAACCAAGAGAAGGAGCTATTCATTACAGAACAGTTCATGGGCAATGAAGCTGTAGTTTTCTTATTTGTTCGCTTATTATATTTGTATTGTATTCTCATGCCATATATAAGAAAATTCAAGTGAGTTTGTTTCATTT
Source organism: Egretta garzetta (assembly GCF_000687185.1). NCBI lineage: Eukaryota > Metazoa > Chordata > Aves > Pelecaniformes > Ardeidae > Egretta > Egretta garzetta. Next base: position 324,392 of record NW_009259713.1, on the reverse strand, counting down.
TCCTTCTGGGAACAGAAAAAGTTGTTGCAGTTTTTGTTTGGACGTGTGTTAATTTTCCTTCCTAATCTAGGACAAGGTGGTTTGGAAATGGCCTTAATAGACTGCTCTGGGATCTGTTCCCAACTAATGAACACTATTAAGTACCCAGATCTAGTTCAAGGATGATGGCTTTGGTAATTCTGTGTAAAGGAACATGCTGGTTTTGCTTTGCAGTATAATTAGTCTGTGCATGAGGCACAACTGTTTTATTTTAAATGTAAGCATATGTTTTGTTTATGAATACCAAACATCTGCCATAGAGTACCTAAAACATGTACCTTAAAATACTTGCTTCTGATATGCTGCTACGTATCTTAAGGTAAATTAACAAAAATATGTATTGATATTTTAACACTGAATTTATGGTTGTTTGTCGTTTAACTCATAGCTCTTGTGAAGAACTGTACTTTTGACAAGCTTAAGTCACTTGCTCTAAAAATGTCTTTTATATTTCTGAATCATCTTTCACATATTAACCAGAAGGCTTGCTTAACTCCCAGAATGAGTAGATCTCATGCAGTTCTCTGCTTAATTTTACTGGGATTGAGTCCTCTTGACCATTGCTTAGAGATGTTTACCCTGAAAGATTTAAGACCAGTTTATCTCCTGCTGATTTTCAACAGAGTAAGAGGCACTGATTGATGGAATGGCCATTAAAAACTCCCCACATATGTTGAAACTGCCTTAAATTTTCTTTTTGTGGTGGTATTTACAAGAAAAATAGTAAAATATATCAAGAAAGTAGTTGAATGTGAGGGTCAGACTGATTTTTCTGCTGTAACAAAAAGCTTAATTCCATAATTGGTGACAACATTTACTAGTGAGAAGCACTGTTATCCTCTGTCTTTCCTAACAGTGTATTAAACTTGCTTAAGTTTTTTCTTTATTTGTCCTACTTACTGTGACTAGAAAATACAATTAATACATTTTATAATTAAATTGCCTAGTTACTTCACAGAAAACTCAACAGTACTACTTCAGTTTGTGTTAAAATCAGCAACCCACTGAAAGAACTTGGCATAGTATTTTCATCATTCTGTTTTAAAATGGCAAGCTTGAAAAACAAACTAAAACCTGCATGATGGCTTTTTGTCACTGAACAGCCTTTAGCCAGTAACTGATTGCTTACACAGAGTAACAGTTAGCAGGAGGGGAAAGCTTGCTCCCTCAAGACCCTAAAAGTGAGGGTGCCAGGTTTTAATACGTTTCCTCTAAAACACTGTACTCTCCAGTTATAAGTATATTTAAAGACATAGCTGTTGAATACAGTGATTTCTTCTGAAGGTCAGAGATATTTCGTGGGAGGAATTACTTTTAAAAATAATCTGCTGCCTGAACAGAGGTTGGATAGCTGCATAGGTTGATAGTAACTCAATTTCTGTCTATACACTTAATATTTTTTTTTTGTTTTTTTTTTTTCTTTGGCTGTTTTTGGGAATGAGGGGACCTGGGCAGAAAAGTAGATGTCCTTATGTAAGTTGTGAAAAATAATGAAGCATTCATCTTGTCCAGCCAAAAACACTGTGGAAATATCTTCCATCAAAAAAATTAAGATTGTTAAATGAAGAGTATTTCACAGGGATTTCATTAAGAAACTTTTGAAAACAAATTCATTTCAACTTCACTGTCAACGGAAAAAATGATAAAGTTTTGTATACTGTATATTAATAGTAAACTTGAAATACACACCACATTAACAATTATATATGTATAATACGCCACTCTTAAAGTGTTTCAACATTTAAAAAATAAATTTGGTACTTTGGGCTGAGAGCATTCTGAGTTTCATTCTGTGGAAAATTTTGACTCTCATTTCGGTACAATTTTAATTGCAAGATTTGTTTCAGGAGAGAAACATGTAAATAAAGTTCTGTAGCAGATGGGGTTGCTTCCTAGAATGAGAAATATTCTGCAACGTTCTAATCTGTTTGTGTTCACATACTTGGCAGTCTTCAGCAAAGGCATAAGCTAGCACTGTTAAACTCGGGAAGGCAGTGTTTCTTCCTAATACAATGTTTTAAGGTTAAAAAAAAGAGAGAAACTAAGATGGAACTCAAACCCAAGTTGTTCATTTTTCTCTCTTTAACACCTCCTTTGAGTACATAAATTAAAGCATGGTTTTATTTTGTCTTATCCATTTGTCATGGAAAAAGAAAAGTTTAAATTTGTGCCTCTGTATTTGAAAAAAGCAGCTAGCAAATAGTGCATGAGGGAGTAACCTTTTCATCTAAACAGCTTTTCTGTGCTTATGTATGTTTGCAGAAAATAACATTTTTTTTCCCAGCATCTGTCTGTAATGCCATCTGCTACTATGCTTCAGGCAGCTTTGGTTGTGTAAACTTAGCTTTTCAAACAGTTTGCCAAATGTAGTGGTTTTGAACACGTATCCCCATTCATCCCCTGCTAAGACATTTGATGGCGTTCCGCAGACCCAGCGCAGAAGGAACCAACCTTGACTACAGTGAAAGTGTTTCTTGTTTCCTCACTTCTGCTTGTGCCTTCACATATGCCACAGACATCAGGACGAGCCTTAGGGACAGATAACAGTATTCTGTCTGTCACTACAAATTTGTATTAAATACACATCCATAATAATTTTTAATTTCCTTATTGGATTTAACACCTGTGTCCACAGTTTCTTAGCGTCTTTTCCTTGTTGCATTATTTTCTCACAGCTACTGAAAGACAAGTTAGTCCCATAATAATGAGTGCAGCTATTACTACCACCGACACGCCCTTCTAGGTTCCGTTGACCTGAAACAAAACCAGAAAGTCTTGCCATTTTCTGGAGTACTTGGGTAACCATTTATTAGGCTGTACCTGTATAGCTATATATCTATTCCTCTGCTGGCAAACCTTAAACTTTATGTTGTATAACTTATCCCCTGCCTGTCCCCATTACTGCTTGCAACATGTATGTAGAGAGCCTATCTGTAGCCATGAGATGCCTGACACGCTATTGTGCAGAATCAGTGCTTGTGGGGTGTGTCCCCAATTCCTGAGTGATACACACAGCTGAGTCTTTCTGGGAATTTTTCTGTGGGGTGTTGTGGGGCAAACTCTTCAAATACTGGTTTGTCTGGGTTTTTTTTAGAACATCCATCTTAGAAGCTGCTTTAGCCCTTATCATTGCTTTTGTCGACATGAGCTTCCTGCGCTGTATTTTGATATGCTTGCAACAAGGTGAAATAGCCAAGAAGAGAAGGTCCTCAGAGACAAAGACAGAACAGTCAGGTAAAGAGGGTCAGCAGTGTAGATATGTTACTGAAGCACATTCAGGGCTTTGCGGAGGCAAAGTTTGAAGTGACAGGTTATATTTTTTTTCCCCAGCTGACAGAGTTTGCAAAAACACCCAGGCTTTTGAACACAGCAGCCCTTCCTGAGCTCTGAAGGAGGAGCAGCATCACACTTCAAGCTAAGAGCAAACTGGGAACAATTGAGTTTAAGTTAATTATGTTAATCCATATAAAATTTGAGAGAAAAGGATGATTGACACCTTTGGAGCAGAGAGGGATGTTAGCAAGGGAAGAAAAGTTAAGATTTGTAGTCATTGTGACATGGAAAGAAAGGCAGGTAATTATCTCTAGTGGAAGTGAGAGGTTACCAGAGGCGAGGGTAAGGGTAAACAGTAGTGTGCCACAATAATCTTTTTGTGCCTGTGACTTTGAGTAGCCATTGGTATGTTGAGCTGAGTTTCCAGTTTCACCTTTTGGGGCTCAACGGTCCGTTATTCTTGAGACCCAGGACTGAACCAGCCCAGAGGTGGGATGGCTGTTTTGGGAAGCACCTCCTCCCGTTAATATCCAGGTGATTCTGTCCTTCACTGACCACATGAGTTCACAGAATCATAGAATCATAGAATCATAGAATCATAGAATGTTTTGGTTGGAAGGGACCCCTAGAGGTCATCTAGTGCAACCCCCCTGCAGTGAGCAGGGACACCGCTAACTGGATCAGGTTGCTCAGAGCCCCGTCCAACCTGGCCTTGAATGTTTCCAGGGATGGGGCCTCCCCCCCCTCTCTGGGCAACCCCTTCCAGTGTTTCACCACGTCATTGTAAAGAATTTCTTCCTTATATCTAGTCTAAACCTACCCTGGTTTAGTTTAAAACCATTACCCCTTGTCCTGTCACAGCCGGCCCTACTAAAAAGATTTTCCCCATCTTTCCTACAGGTCCTCTTTAAGTAGCTAAAGGCCACAATCAGGTCTCCCTGCAGCCTTCTCTTCTCCAGTCTGAACAAGCCCAATTCTCTCAGCCTATCTTTGTAGGAGAGGTGCTCCAGCCCTCTGATCATCTTTGTGGCCCTCCTCTGGACCTGATCCAAGTCCATCATAGAAAGCCACTAGGTTGGTCAGGCAAGACTTGCCCTTGGTGAAGCCATGCTGGCTGTCTCGAATCACCTCCCTGGCCTCCATGTGCCTTAGCATAGCTTCTAGGAGGATCTGTTTCGTGATCTTCTCAGGCACAGGGGTGAGGCTGACAGGTCGGTAGTTCCTGGGGTCTTCCTTTCGACATTTTTTAAAGATGGGCACAGTATTTCCCTTCTTCCAATCCCCAGGGACTTCACCTGACTGCCATGACTTTTCAGCTATCATGGAGAGTGGCTTGGCAACTACATCAGCCAATTCCCTCAGGACTCTGGGATGCATCTCATCAGGCCCCATAGACTTATGTATGTTCAGGTTCCTCAGGTGGTCACAAACCTGATCTTCCCTTACAGTGGGAGGGGCTTTACCCCCCATGTCCCCATCTTGTGGTCCCTTGATTTGGGAGGGGTGAGGAGAGAGTGAAGACTGAGGCGAAAAATTTTTTGAGTACCTCAGCCTTCTTGTCTGTTGATACCAGGTTGCCATTCTTGTTCATCGGGGGGTTTCTTTAACCTTCCTTTTCTGGCTGACATACCTGTAGAAGCTCTTGTTATTCTTTGCATCCCTTGCCACGTTTAGGTCCAGCTGCACCTTGGCACACCTGACTCCATCCCTATACAACCAGGCAGCATCCTTACACTCTTCCCAGGATGCCTGTCCCTGCTTCCACTGCCTGTGCAGTTCCCTCTTGCTCTTTAGTTTGACCAGCAGGTCTTGACTCAGTCATGCCGGTCTCTTCCCTTCCTTGCCTGATTTCTTACACCTGGGGACTGAGAGCTCCTGCGCTCTGTGGAACTCATCCTTAAAGATCTGTCAGCTCTGCTCTGTTCTCCTGTCCCTGAGGACCATTTCCCAGGGGGTCCTTCTGACTAACTCCTTGAAGAGCTGCAAGTTTGCTTTCCTAAAATTCAGGGTCCTGGCTATACTCCTTGCTTTTCCCATATCCCTCCGGAGTGTGAACTCCACCAATGCATCATCACTGCAGCCCATGCTGCCTCCAGTGCTGATGTCACTGATAAGCTCACTTGCATTGGTGACCACCAAGTCCAGTATTTCATCCCCTCAGGTAGGGGTGTCTATTACGTGCATAAGTTCATACTCATGAGTGCAACACCTCTATTATCAGGACTGTGAAAGATGTGTTCGACCAAAGCAGGCAAGTGAAGCATCCCACTTGGCTTTCTTGAGATGTCTTGTGCTGTCAATACTGATCTCCATTTGAGCCTCAGTGTTTCTGGCTGAAGAGGATCGCAGACCCTGGGAGAGACTGACACTGCTTTGCCTGTCTATAAATTTCTCTCAGAGGAGTTGGATACCTCCGTGGAACCTGTGCAAGGAGTTTGCCTCATCCTTCTGGAGCCAGAATACATGAATGAAATAGCCTGAGACTGCACCTACACACTGTAAGAACTCTGAGTCACAAAAGGCTAGGGAAACTGGGGGCACCACCTAAACATGTGGTCAGTGGCCATGAGCTGCCATTTCAGTGAGAGCTATCAGCTAGATGGACACCGAAGATGGCCCGTACTTGCACTCTGCAGCTCACAGTTCCACACAGACATCAAGATGGGTGGCAACTGAAGTGTCTACATACCGGGAAGCCAAGCAGATCCAACAGGCCCAGGTTTCACTAGTTCTTGCAAATGAGCGCAGAGTTTTTAACATGGATGGAAAGAACCTGAATGTGAATTTTCTGCAATGTAGATTAATTCCTAATGTGAAAACTAGCAAGATATCTTTCTATCCTCTACCTTCATAGCCAGCATGGAAGACATAAGTGTCTTCTTTACTCACAGCATGCATCGAGTCTGTGGCTAGACTGTGGTAGGTATTATGCAAATACATGAATAGTATTTGCACTACAAGAGCTCCTCAAGAATGGTGTAAATCACAAGACAGCTTGTTATGGCAAGTGCAGTGTATTAGAGACTTTCTTCTGCTTCATCATATGATAAAGAAAAAAAAAACTTTAGTATATTCCCATTTCAGAGAGAGCCTGATTTATACATTTTTAATTGCTACTATGAAAAATAGGGGAGAAAATGTGAAAGTGAACAAAGCTGTAGGAGTCGGTGGAATCAATACATAGATCAGAGAGTAGAAAAGCTCATTAAATTCTGATGAGTGAACATGATTTTAAATGTAGATGTTTTGAATCTTGTTAACATACCAAGTTTCACTTTTTGAGAAGCAAAATAAATAAATGTGTGTTAAAGTAAAATGGATCATCTATTGGAAATATGTAATATGTTTCACAAAACAAGTGAGTTATCAGAAATTTGCCATTTGAAAGTGATTGTGAGATGAAGGGTAAAAAATAAACAGCACTGGAATTGTTGTTTGCACCAGGAATTAAGGAAGTTGAGGTTGGTGTTTCCTCAGAACAGTTGCTCTTGGGACCTATAGAGCATGGCTGTGCATACAGAGGAAAAGGCACAAGAAGTTCTCAGCAAATGAAGCTGGATGTGTTATTCAGAGGTGACGGTACAGTCTGAGACAGTGAGTGAAAGGAATGGTAATGTCACATAGCTGAAGAATTAAATTCCTTTCAAACGTGATGACAGTGTTATCACTCTAAATAGTGATAGGTGGACCTATGTGCTGCTTTCCAGCCTGGAGGATCCTAATCTTGCCCTATAGTGAGAAAGCAAAATTAAGTAGTATGGATTAACTAGGTGTTAATGTTTTAATTTTAGTAAACCCACCCAATAGGCTGTTCAGCTACTACAGCTGGTAGAGTCTTTACAGTAGCCTGCAGAAGCAATGTCGAAGTATTCAGTCCCTCTAAGGGTCTACGGAGAAAGGAGCTGTCACCATATATACAGAATCTTAGTAACATGTCTATCTTTCATTGAATATGATAAACATGGACAAAAAATACCCACGTCCATATGCATATATGAAGAGCATGCTGGAAGCTACAGCTTAGGGCGGAGAAGGCAAGGCAGCCGTAATTGTTTTCCTGAAAAAAAATCGTAGAATGACTGGGTACTTGGTAGAAAACACGAACGCACACTTGCACTTACAATAAGAATAGCTGGTAACAGAAGGTGTGAGAGACCTTGGCTGGGAAGGAGGACCCTGGTTCAGCTCAGTTTGGCAATAAATGTACAGAAAACTTCTGGTGTTGTGGAGCAATGCTTGGCTTTGTTGCTAGAGAAGCAGAAGCTTAGAAGGACTTCCAGGACTAAAAGCAAGGCCCTAATAGCCCAAGTACCTCCATGGAAACTGGTCTCCAGGGAACTCCAGTTTCTCTGAGAGTCGTGCTTAGCATCACAAGCACACAAAGAAGCAATATAGTGATTCTCTGTGGTTCCAGATGATGATGGCAAGTTTCCTTGGAGTCCTTCACACTGGACTGGGGTGGTGGGGGGTGTGTCTGATTTTTTTCTTTTTTTTCCCCCACTATGACTGAGGATTCCAAATGGAAATTTTCTGAATGAAAATGGAAGATAAAATAACCAGTGATACAACCAGGCCTGAGATACAGACTGGAAGCATACGGTAAAGAAGTCAGATTTTGCATTAGCTTAAGGAAATAAGGAATGGTCCTGTCTGAATGCAGCTAAGCAGCATTTACCTATGCAAGAAAATAAATATTCTCATATGGCTATGAACTGAAGGGATTATTCTTTTCTGGCAATACAGGCATAAAGAACAGAAGGAGGAAAAACCTGGGACTAAGGATATCTGAGATCAAAGCCACCATTCACTCAACATCACTGGGATAATCCACCTTCCACTTGATCTTGCCAGACTGCCGCAAAGCATTGTGAATTATGTTGGGGATGGAAGCAGCAGATGGTGCCACGCACAGAGCTGTCAGTTGGACCTCTCTGGTACTTCTGTGATGGGTGTGAGCTGGACTTTAATTCTCATTCCCAAAGGCATTTGCTATCTCAGTGCCAAATTTGGACTCTTAAAAATGGGCAAAGCAAACCATTTTCTTCTCAAAGTTACTGGTTTCTTTCTTCAGCACTCAGACTGCCTCTATCTCTATGCTTTTTACTAGCCTGTTACTGCTTTAAAGAATAACATCTCTTCCTCATAATGGCAATTTAGAATAAAGCCAAGGAGTGAGAAGGCTTTCTGATTAATACAGGCTGGTGGGGGTGTTGTGTCAATAAGGACATTAGGGGCAGCAGATGTTCTGTGATCCCTTTTGTACCTAATGGTTGTAGACACTTGCAGAAAACTGTCCTTGTCATTGGGGATCAGGTCACCCCTCCCACTGCTGAGTTCCTATGAGTGTTACTGGGATATAGCTCATTACACTAGAGCAAATAACTTGTACAGACAAATACTTTAATGCCTATTATCAGAGGTTTTCTATACCATTCCTTTTCTTTCTGTAGAAGAATTCCTCTTTCCAATTTATATAAAAAATGCAAATTTTTCATGGATTTGGCTGGAGTTAGTAACTTCCTAAGTTAGCATCACCTTTACTGATGTTAATTAACCATGGTTTCCTTCATCACTGGTGATAATTTAGAATAAAAATATCTCAGTGTTTTTCAGAGTGAAACATTCTTTGTACTGTCCTGTGTTGCAGGTTATAGGATTTAATAGTATTCAATTGTCGTCAGATTGAATTCTCCCACTTACCTTTACTTAAAATAGGCTGTCTTCCTCCAACACGGAATAACTTAAATGATTTCCCTTGATATCAAACCCAGATTAGCCAGATGTGAGAACAAAGAAGAGACGTTCTGCTAACTGCAAGTAGCCTATGTCCTGCTGTTCAACGTTTACCAGGAACATTGAAGATATGTCAAGTGAGTGAGTGCTATCTCATTGCCCAGTTTTAGTCTAGGTGAAAGTGGCAATTGACACAAATCAGTGCATTAAATGAAACTAGCTGGATACCTCTGTGGTCAGCATTGTCTATGTCATATTTTAAAAATGTCTGCAATATAAAGGAGCCTAAAACACTTTCTGGATTTTAAAGGTCATGTCCTGCTGGCCTTTATTAGTGACATGACATGTTGTAGATATGTATGTGCTCGGCACAATTCAACAAGAAGCAGAGAGAGAAAATTATCTTCTAACCATGGACCTGTGAGCCTGCTGCTTTTGTCTTTAGCACAAATGAGAGAATACTGAGGATTATGTCATTTACACAGGTCTAGGATGGCCTCAGAGATTGGGTTAGCTGTGATACAATATGTCTTTCCCTTTTTCTTCTACGTGTGGCTCTCTAGATTCAGGTAGAGTGGACTTGTTTATGGCTTAAATATGAACTAGTCAAATGGGCAGAAAAACAAAATCTAAGCACTCGATAATTCTGCTGTGCAGCATTAAGCTCTGTAGCTTCTATAGCTGCTACAATTTCTGTAAATGTTAGGTGAAAACTTAAGACTGACTGAATTAAATCAGAGCAAGCTTCCTAGCCCGTAAACTGTTTCCAATGTCAGTCTAAAGCAGGTATCCAGGGGACTGAGCAAGAAAATGGGTGCGTGCGAAAATGGGCGCCCCTTATTGTCCTGGCATGATTGTGTAGATCTCTAGCATATTCCCCTCAGCCATCCCTTTACTATGTTGAAAAGATCTAATTTACAAAGTCATTCTTCATGTAGAAGCTGTTGCTTTTTTTCTGATCACCCCTCTTGCCCTTCTTCAGCTCCTCTCTAGTGATATGCTGTAACTTTTGAGATACAAGACTGCACCAAGCAAATCATGCATTTAGATAAGGGCATAATATTTTTTTTATTTATTTTCTGTTCCTTTTCTAATTAATTCTAACACTAAATTGATGTTTTGGTAGGTACTGGACTGAAGTTTTCATGGAATTGTCTAAGATAAATTCAAGATTTTTCTCCTGTGTTGTAACAGACATCCCAGAGCCCATAATTTTAAGCAGAGAGTTCTAATAGGTGTTTTTTTTCCCCACATGCATCCCTTGAACATAGAGTTCAATATACTGATTTTCATCTGCTTTTTTATTTACCGTCACTTGGCCTTATAAGGTTCTTCTGCTAATCTTGACAGCTAATGCATATCTTTGGAGATGCTGTTCAGTCTTTGGAAACGCTTTTGTTGCAGCTTCTTAGTGTGTTCTTGATCTGTACCCACAATCAGGGTCAGGCAGTGATAGCTGGCTAGCAGGGAGCTCTGCAAAAAAGGCGTTTAATGGTGGAGAAAAGTGTGTGGCAGAGCAGCGCTGCACTTCTCCCCATCTTTGGCTGTGGGCACCATTGCTAGCTGTACGATCGCTGGTCAGTTCCTCTGCCTCTGATGGTGGAAGTGGGGATGGAGCCGAGAGGAAAAGATTATAGTGAGGCCCAGTGAACTTCTTTAGTCCCATTGTGGTCAGGAGATACTGGCTATAGCAGGGAAAGTGCCTCTACATATTTACATGTGTCTGGAGTTCTTTCTGTTATTTGCTTGTTTTTGTCCTCGTGGCTAGGCTCAGGAACAGTATAAGCCTTTTCTAGGTGCAGAGTGAATTAAAAGACCATTGGTTTCAATACATCTGGAATCAATATTCCCTCAAATAGTAAGTGTTTGTCCTGCAACAGATTTTAATATCCATTCCCGTAGCTATCACAGGGATGATAAGACAGGAACATAACCTTCCAAATGGCAAATCAACATGCTCACATGTTTCAGCCTTAAATATTCATGAATGTTTTCCCCCTTGTTTCTTTGAAGAGTTTTGACATTTACTTAAGTAATTACTGTCACCTCTAAATGGCTGCCCATATATTGTCCTTTTGTAAATCCTTCTCCAGTATTATTTATGCCTCTGTTTCATCTTAGCTCTTTGAGACAGGCTTTATCGTGTCTGCCAGGTGTACTGTGCGCACACATTCTGAATTAATCTCCCTAGTCTGTCAGAATGTAAGGAAGTTCATTTATTCAAAGGAGGTGGGAGGAGTGAGGGGAATTCAGCCTGAGATACCCTGGTCTTGGTTGTCTTTGAGAGTTACTTACACTGGGCAAAATGCTACTTTCCATGTGGATAGTTTCAGCACAAGCAATGACAATGCCAGACATGAGTAGCCTCGAGTCAAATTCTTTGCCATCAACATGCCTCAAAACAAGCTGATGAATTCTTTAAAATCTTTTATTCCAAGATCTGTGCTGCACTGCACACATTTCCATTGCGTGAAATCTCATAGCAATGTCCTTTCCCGTCACAAATGAGATGGCACCCGTGGTTCTGCAGCTAGGCACTTTGCTCTGCAACCCATCTCATACTTGCATAAGTAAGTACTTCCTGAGAGATGTTTTGTGTCGGCTTTGCGCAGCTGGGCAAGCAGATTTACAGGTGCAAAACTACGTGAACAGCAATGCAGTTGCATGAATGTTCTCCTTTGTGGGTATGGGTGGTCTGACCATGCGCTGGAAGGCTGACTGACTGGGAAAGTTTGGAATGTCACATGGAGGTTGAGCATCTTGCTGATGAACTGGGAATTCAGCCCTGGCACATTAGTGTTAATCAGTCAATATTCACATTTAAACAATCAAGACTGCAGATAAAAGTTGGCAAGGAGTTGAAAGAAAACTGGAAGATCTTCTCCTTCAAGGCAGGCTCATCCGGACTCAGTGCAACTCCTCCAGGTGATTTGGAAGAGCCTGGCTCTTAAATTAGAACAAAGAGTATCTCCAAGTGACTATTTTCCACTTGGAGATGAGAGGCAAAAAAGAACCAGGAGGGAACTAATTATGAGTGTGTACTGAATAAGCCAAAGTTACTGTTTAAGTTTCAAAACTGTCAAAGAAATATATGAAATATATTTTTTGCTGCTCACACAAATTGGTGAAGTCAGTCCTGAGCAGATTTCACCCATGCGTGTTGGAGGCTGTGTAAGAATTCTTAGATCCTGCTGAGAAGGGAGGTCTGTGGAAATGCTTTGAAGGCAGCTAATGAATACCGTCAGGAAGAAGCAACTGGGAGATGCTAGGAAAACCCTAGCAAGTGCTGAGAAGAATCATGCCAGATATCCATTATCACAGGCTCCATCTTTGACGTGTGTTTTGGATAAAGCACTGGGAAAGAAGAAAATATAGATAAAGAAGAGAACCCAAAAAACCAAGAAAGTTATTTCTTATTCCATGCAATGACAAAGATCATTTCAGTTTAAGTTAGCCACTACAGAGTTTATTACTTCTGTCTTCAGCTGACATAGTGGCTGCTATGCCAATAGAAGTCCCTGAAGGTGTAGTGATGTTTTCCATGTTGTCTTTTTTGAGTTTCATTAATGAGTGAACTTCTGACAAATCATATTTCATATTTTTGAAAAGCTGCAAACACAGCTTGGTGGGATGGCAGGGTTAGGTTAAAGGTTGGACTAGTGGATCTTAAAGGTCTTTTCCAAGCAAAGTGATTCTATGATTCTATGATATTATTCTTAAAAGTCATACAGAATGGTCCACAAAGGGGTGTATCTAACCTTTGATGTCTGTCTGTAGCTTTTTAATGTTTATTTTCCAGCAAACATCTTTGTCAGTTCTTACACTGTGAAATACCTCAGCTGCTTGCTGGACAAGCTGCCCCGGTAAGGTTTATTCCGTGTTGGTGCTTTGAGCTTTGTCCTTCTGCTTGTACGTCCACAGATTGCCGTCAGGCAGCCTCGCGAGCCCCAAGACACGCGAGTGACCATCCTCAAGGAGCGAGTGTGAGAGGTTTTTGTGCCAGGGTGCAGAGGAGGTTTTTGTGTGCCGGTGTTTGCATGCCGTCCCGTGGCAGAGGAGAGCAGCCTGGCGCTGGTCGCCTGCTGGGAGGGAAGAGGGCAGGAAGGAGAGCTAGTGCAGTCACAGGAGAAAGCCTCCTGTCTCCCCTCTGTGTCGAACTGACTGTAAAAATGTCTGCAGGCCTCTGGAGCAAGAGGGAGGATTTATTTCTCTTTATGCATGGTATACACAGGAAAGAAGATATATCGGGAGCAAGCAACAGGAATCGGCCTGGAGGAGAGAACCTAGGCCAGTTTTATTTCTCCTCTGGAAACCGTGAAGAGGAAAACCTTTTTATAACTTTCCTGGTGTTTTTGTATTACCTGTGGTGAATCTTTTCACCTCATTTTCCATGTTGTACTTATCATTGTTCTCCATTGCTCTTTGTTTGCTATTGTGAATATTGCACTTGCATTTAAAAATACAGAAAGAGAATAATAGCTTGATTTCCGCTGTGTTATGGTGCCTGAATGGTCTGCATAGGTGTATGTAAACTCCTTCACTTGTCCTATTTGCCTACTGTGCGTCTTCAGGAAGGTCTTGAGTAACTATTGAGGAAAATAAACTTATAACAGTATTTACTGAGAGGGCTTTTGGTTCTTAACTTGTAATTTCAGACAAAACCTCTCATAATATTTTTGTTTTCCCTTTGTGTAGGTATATGTGATTAATTTTTTTCTGTCATGAGCATTTATGAAAAATGAAGTTGAAACTTACTTGCTCAAACTGTCACTTGAAGCAAATTTAAATTCTTTCTCCATAAGCAATTTTCTCATCAGATAAACATCAGACTTGGCACTTCTGTTCCCTGAAACCTTACGATCTGTTGACTTACAGACCTGTCCCTGTGGCTCAGCCATGCTCTGAGCTCTGGGTTTATTTACCAAACAGACCAAACACAGATTTCCTTCCCTCTGCTCCATATCACAGTTCATATCAGATACTGTGCAGTAGGTTAGCAGATTTTGTGTGCAAGAAGAAAAAGAGAGGATTTATTTATTTATTTATTTATTTATTTATTTTACTGTTGTTGAGGACATGCAACTGCTGCCATCTTCAAAGGATCAAGACAATTTGTGAGTTAATAGACCAGACTTGATTGCGCTAAAGCAATTTCAATCTGAGTTTATGGAAGTAAGCCATAGTGGCAGGTTAATGAACCAAGAGATCATAAGGTTGCAGTGAACTGAGGTTGCGAGTTCAATGTTTCTGTGCTGAGAAAATTGCCCAGCTTCCAGAGGAACAGATATTATAGCTGTGACACCCTTGTTACTTTTATTATGTATGTGCTTTCTGTTCCTGTAGGCCCCAAGTCTTCAGGGCTTGTAAACAGAAATAGCTTTAAAACTCTGCTGTGTTGGTTCGGGTCTGGACCATGACTGAGAAGGAAAAAAATCTTGTACCACTCCCCTGCCTCAATTTTGTATGTAATGCATGGGAATGGAAGAGCCTTCCTTTAGAAGTTTCGGTCTCTCTGTTGGCTCTTGCTTTGCTCTGTGTTTAAGAAGCCCTGAGAAAGGTGCCAGAGCCACCAGGTGCATCTCACTGGTTTTGCATAATATCTAAGTGGTGTCCCTGTGTCCCCAGCTGGGCCTGTGCATTTCCTTCATGGTGCTTTTCTTCAACTAAGGGCAAGAAATGTGACCTTTTGTAAATAAATGCAAACAAAGTGATTATACTCTTTGCTACAGTGTGAGAAAGGTAACTTGCTGGGGCCGATTCCCGTGGTCAGTGTATGCCTACAGATCATTCCCGCGACGCCAACCAACTGCAAGCCTGTCTGGTTAAGCATGTCTGACGGCCACTTTGTGCTTCTGGAGGGGTGTAAAACCAGCAGAGCTTGCTTGTGACTGTAGCACATTGTAGCTGTGAAAGAAGTGCAACCTCACAGCCCAATTCCACCCCTAGCTGTGTAATGCCTATCCGCTGGTTGTGAGGGTGCTCTCTTCAGCCCTTTGACTAAATCTGTCCCTGGATGTGCATGTGCTCATGGTGACTGAGTGTGAGTGCCAGAAAAGTTTTGTTTCTTCTTGGTTCGTTTGATGCAACTTAAGAGGCAGATTATTACAACACAGTATAGCATATTGCTGCAATAGCTCTGTTCTTTGGATAACTGTTCATCAATTTACAACACAGTATAGCATATTGCTGCAATAGCTATAGCTCTGTTCTTTGGATAACTGTTCATCAACTGTTCATAACTACTACTTTTAGTTATTTAGAGCCACACCTTGTTCTGTCTCGTGTAGGAAAGGTACACTTAGAAAGCTGAGTGGCTACTGCACTTCTCTGCTGTTGGGTTGCACATGTTGCTTCTGTTACTGTTGATATGCAAAATAAAAGGGATTTTAAAGTGCTGATGTTTTTTCAAGCAAAAATTTAAATATTTTGGCAAAAAACCATTTTCATACTAAGAGCTTCTAGCTCCTCAAATTGAAAGTAATTCCATCATGTCTCATGGAGGCTGTAGTTTGGCTACTTTAAATTTCCATTCTTTTGTAGATGAGTCTTCTGGTTAAACTACATATAACCAGAAGCAAGAGTCACCTGTCTGGGGAGAGAAGGGCCTTTTCCATCATGGATGTCAGTGGCCTGAAGATGAAGTTGAGCCAGTGAATTTAGTCAGTAGGGGAGAACCAGGACAGGACAGGACACGACTGAAGTACAACTTCTCTGAACTAGAAGAATGATATTTCCAACTCAGTTCAGTATTGTTATTATTTCTCTATTAAGTGGAAACATACATTTTGTCAAAACCCCACTGGATACTGAAAACAGGTTCATCAGACATTTTCAATCCCACACACCTGTGCAGATCGATACACTCATCACCTTTTTAAACTCCAAACCCACAACACAGCTTGTTACCCTCTTCTTCTCACCAGTCCCTCCATCTGCTCATCTTTTAAAAACTCTCTCATCATTACAATGTGCTATTCCAGGAATTCTCTTCTCAGTAAAATTATGGGGTTGTACAGGGCACACATACACGCTATGGAAGATAGGAATTTCAAAGATTTAGTTACAGTTTCTAGTTTCTTCTCTAAACTTTCTTTTTTTAATGATTTATCACTTTCAGATTGCTCAGTGCAAAGTTTTCTAAAATAAAATGAGTGTAATCAAATGAGTTCTCTGAGTGTTTATAAGATTCTCTAAGAGTTGTGTTGGAATAAACAAAAAAACTTTAAAATAAGCATTTCAGGCACTAGTAATCATTATTTTCATAACTGAGACTTATAAATCAAGAAAAGTTCAGTGAATATAATTAAATTGTCAACCATTTAATATAAAATAATCCACATCAAGCACATGTGTTAGAAGCTAGCTATCATTTCCTAATTTAAAACTTCTAAGTGTTTCCAATAAGCAGAGCTTTCCTTATAAGCTAAATATCTCTTCTTTGGCCATCTGAGTTGCTAACAGATATGTTGCTGAATTTTGCATGGGCAGCAGCCACTCAGTGAGGAACCACCCACAGCTTAAACATTGTCCAGGTCCTCCAAGTGCTGGGCTCAGGCACACTAACAGCGTGTTTGCAGCTGTAGGTAACACACGGAAAATGCTGTGGCATGATACAAATCAATGCCACAGTAATTCAAGAAACACTTTACTCTGTTCCAAAATGCTAATTTGAAAAAAGCCCACTGAGACGTGATTGAGGCAATGGGTTAGTGTGTGGTGCGTTGACCTTGGCTGGACACCAGGTGCCACCAAGCTGCTCTGTCGCTCCCCTTCCTCAACTGGACAGGGGAGAAAAATGTAATGAAAGACTTGTAGACTGAGGTAAGGACAAGGGGAGATCATTCACCAATTACTGTCATGGGCAAAACAGACTTGACGCTGAGAAATTAATGTAATTTATTGCAAATCAAATCAGAGTAGGCTAATGAGAAATAAAACCAAGTCTTAGAAGACTTTCGCCACACCCCTCCCTTCTTCCCAGGCTCAACTTCACTCCTGATTTCTCTACCTCCTCCCCCCGAGCGACACAGGGGGATGGGGAACGGGGGCTGCGGTCAGTTCATCATGTGTTTTCTCTGCAGCTCCTCACACTCCTTCCCTGCTCCAGCGTAGGTTCCCTCCCATGGCAGACAGTCCTCCACAAACTTTTCCAGCGTGAGTCCTCCCCACGGGCTACAGTTCTTCATAAGCTGCTCCAGCATGAGTCTTCTCCATGGGCTGCAGGTGGAGATCTGCTCCACCATGGACCTCCATGGGCCACAGGGGGACAGCCTGCCTCACCAAGGGCTTCATGACAGGCTGCAGGGAAATCTCTGCTCCAGCGCCTGGAGCACCTCCTCCCCCTCCTGCTGCACTGGCCTGGGCGTCTGCAGGGCTGCTCCTCTCACACATTCTCACTCCTCTCTCCACCTGCTGTTCCGCAGCAGTTTTCCCCCCTTTCTTAAATGCGTTATCCCAGAGGTGCTACCATCATCGCTGATGGGCTCAGCCTTGGCCACTGGCAGGTCCATCTTGGTGCTGGCTGGCGTTGGCTCTATTGGACATGGGGAAAGCTTCCGGTGGCGTCTCACAGAAGCCATGCCCATAGT
The DNA here is from genome assembly GCF_000687185.1 of Egretta garzetta. Classification (NCBI taxonomy): domain Eukaryota; kingdom Metazoa; phylum Chordata; class Aves; order Pelecaniformes; family Ardeidae; genus Egretta; species Egretta garzetta. The sequence continues at coordinate 306,759 of NW_009259713.1, read as the reverse complement.
CTTCCCCACTATCAAAACCTTGTCATGTAAACCCAATGCACAGCATTTGAGAAAAATCTGAAGTAAACCAGTTGCAGCAGCTTTACAAGCTACCCCCTCTCAGTCCAGCTGAGGTACCTTGACTGTGTGGGTGGATTTGGCCTTTCTCAATTCTGAAGACAAATGTCTTGGCATAGACCAGGTTCAAAATGGGTCCCTGAAATACAGATTCTGTCCTTCCTGTTACTTTACATTGTATTTTGCTTATGTTTAACTTCACTGTTGGGGTCAGTAGGGGCTTAGCATCCAAATTTGAGGCATCTACGGTATCTGCATTTGGTCTTATAAGCTTAGGTGTCTGAACATGAGCTGAACTCCAATTCTGCTGCTTTGAAAGGCTGTAAAATTAAAGTCTACAAGATATTAGCCTATGCTGCATTTTGTCATAAAACATTAGTGATGTGAGGGATTTAAGGCTAAAAAAGAGATGTGTAGATGTATCATAGTTACATTGGAGACAGATCCACTTAGAGTAATGAGATAAACTTTCACACTTCAGGGCTTAACCAATTCTTTTTGATCAGTTCCTGAAAGGCGTTACAAGATATGGTTGCTTAAAATAGCATGGGACTGGATTCGCTGATCAATCCTTGGTTCTGTTGATTAAGACCCAGGGCCTGAAAGATGATTCCCTCCATGAAGAAGTAATATCCTTAATTGTCCATGACAGACTGTTTTTGTAGCATTCTCTGAAACATGTGGCACTCTCCGCTCTTGGAAATAGAGTACTGAAGTTGATGAATCAGAGCTCTGATAGGCTTGCCCATCCCTACACACTGTATTCAACCCGCCACTTCTGCTACACAGTCTTGATTATCCCCTAACCTTTAGGTACCACAAGTAAGATAAAGCAAATATCTTATTTCTGAAATTCTAATGCATAATCTGAGTTTGGTGGTGGGGCTGAGGGACCTCATTCTCACTCATGACCTTTTTATCCTCTGATGCTTTAACAGAAACAGCTGTCTGCATCACTGGTGCACCATTCTGCCCTTTGCTTATTTTTGCTCATCTGCTTTTCCTGCAGATGCTTTTTTTTTTTTTTTCCTTTCTTTTTTTGGGGTGGTAAAGCATGAATATTTAGTACTCATGCTCAAGAGGCATGCTAACAAAGTCCTAGTTTACAGGTGAGTTCACTTAAAGTTTACAAAGCCTTCAGCTCTAATGGCTGTGTGCCACAAACTTCATGATATTTGCAAGGACACTCTCAGAGGATCTTCCTGTTTCAGATTAAGATCCTTTTCTTCGTAGAGTTGGTAAGTTACCATTTGAACTTTGTTTATTGAAGGTGTGGACAGATACTGAGTGCATTTCAAACTCACTTGAAGAAATGTAGATGCTCTTGAGAAGTAATAGTTTTACTTCTGCACTGTAGAATTAGTATTTCATGAGACAATTATGGCATCAAAATAAAGCATAACTGAAGGCAGTGACTGGCAGTCAGCATACTCTTTCTGATGTGCACAGCAACTGTGGGAAGGCTGACATTTCAGCTTGGGGCAAAGGACTCAATTCCCACTTGCACAAAAGTAGAACAGAAAGAAAACCAAGGCATTAAACTGTGGTTGGGGATAGATCCTAACCTGGGGAGGGTATGTGTGTCAGGAAAAACAATACGAAAAAGATATCGTCTCTACAACCCTGTATCTCCCCCACATTCTGAGACAAGTGCTGTCAGAGCACTTTCCTGATGAATGAATGGCGAGATGGATTTTTTTCTGTGTGCCACATTTACTCTTCTTAATGTTCCTGAATGTGATGGGCTAACCTTGGCTGGATGCCAGGTGCCCACCAAAGCCACTCTATCACTCCCGTACTCAGCAGGACAGGGGAAAGAAAAATATATCAAAAGGCTCATGGGTCAAGGTAAGGACAGGGAGAGATCATTCCCCAGTTACCCTCATGGGCAAAACAGGCTCAACTTGTTGAAATTAGTTCAATTTATTACCAGTGAAATCAGAGTAGGAGAGGATAAAAAAAACCAACCCTGAATCTTAAAACACCTTCCCCCCACCCCTCCCTTCTTCCTGGACTCAACTTCACTCCAAATTTCTCAAACTCCTCCCCTCTGGCAGTGCAGGGGGATGGGGAATGGGGGCTGGGGTCAGTTCATCACACGCTGTCTCTGCCGCTCCTTCCTCCTCAGGGGGAGGACTCCTCA
>NW_009259713.1:262025-304486 GCF_000687185.1 Egretta garzetta | reverse complement strand
GGGCCACAGGCCCTGCCAGGAGCCTGCTCCAGCATGGGCTTCCCACGGGGTCACAGCCTCCTTCAGGCACTTCCATCTGCTCTGGCATAGGGTCCTCCCTGGGCTGCAGGTGGGGATCTGCTTCCCCGTAGGCCTCCCCGGGCTGCAGGGGCACAGCCTGCCTCACCATGGTCTTCATCACAGGCTGCAGGGGAATCTTTGCTCTGGTGCCTGCAGCACCTCCTCCCCTCCTTCTGCACTGGCCTGGGGGCCTGCAGGGCTACTCCTCTTACATATTCTCACTCCTCTCTCTCCAGCTGCTGTTCCACCGCAGGGTTTTTTTTGCCTTCTTAACTGTGTTATCCCAGAGGCACTACCACCATCGCTGATGGGCTTGCCCCTTGGCCAGCAGTGGGTCCACCTTGGAGCCAGCTGGCCTAGGCTTTATTGGACACAGGGAAAGCTGCTGGTAGCATCTCTCAGAAGCCAATCCTATAGCTCTCCCCCTCAAACCTTGCCACACAAACCCAGTACACTGAACTAATGATACTGCTAAGGACAAAAAAAATGTGATTTTTACCTCGTATTTTAGCAGAGTAAGGTTTAGTGGGGTTTTTTTAGTCTTATTATTCCTAGTTGTAGAATTCACACAATCAGAGAGTCACAGGATGGCTGAGGTAAGAAGGCACCTCTGGAGGTCATCTGTTCTGAACCCTCTCCTCAAGCAGGGGCACCTACAGCTGGTTGTCCAAGACCATGTCCAGATGACTTTTGAGTATCTCCAAGGATGGAGACTCTCACTCACTCTTACTCTCACCCACAGTTCCCTCTCAGTTCTCACATTCAGAAGAGAATATGCATGCAGTTGTATATGGATGTATGTGCGTGTGTGCACACCTGTGTGCTTTGCCATCCTTTTCTAATACTGCGAGGGGGTCCATACAAGAAAGAAAACTCTGTATCTCCTCCAGGACCCTAGAACTTTTTATCTCAGAGCAGGACTTAGTGCTATTTGATCTACATCTAAAATCAACAATATTTAATGGCCTGATACAAATCTCTTTGGTGTCCTTTGAGTACAGTGGCACGTGAATGAAGCTGCAAAGTCTTTAAGACATTAAAAGCAGTAGAATTGTCAGTGTGTTTTTATTAATTGTATTAATTAATTGTCAATATAGCATGAAAAGTTTATGAAGAATTTTACATCTCAATAAGAAGGCAGCTTTTTTCCCACAGGACATCACACTTAGAGCAAGGGCCTGACTTTGGTCCTGATTAATAACCCCTCTCCCCTATGCTTTTTTCTCTTTATGAAGATGTTTTCTTTAGATGTCCCACAAATGATGAAACAAAAAAAAAGTAGCATTTCACTGGAGGAAGAGTTGCAATTCTGAATCTAGATTTTTGATCTGTTCACATGGGAAATCCTGTGGGCTGAATAGTACAGGCAGTGTTTCCAGATCTTCCTCCACCTTGTCACTTAACAGAAACAAGGTAGGAAAGCCAGAGCGTGCTGAGCTTACAAGGTAGTTACTTGGTACAGGGGAAGCCAAGACCATGGGAACAATATGGAGATACCCTTTGTAGGTTTTTCATTCTTTTTCCTGTTGTCTTGTGCAGAGCTACTCGTATTCAAATAACATAAAGCAGCTGAGGTGAGTGTGGAGGAAGAATGACATACACCGAGCTAGCCAGGGCAGTAAACTCAGCAGTGCCTTTCCCCTTCCCGCAGCTTCAGTTCTGGCAGTATTCAGTACTGAGTTGTCTTCATCAGAAGCAGGAAAATCATGGCAACCTCTCCTCTACTTGGTGACAGAGTTTCTAAAAGGAATCAAAGACCTTAAGAGCCCCTCCAGGCACATCACTACACTTTTATTTATCTTGACAATATTTAAACTTTTGATTTGTATGGGTTTATGATTTCGAAAGATGCCAAAGGGAGTTAATGTCACACTGAAGCAAAATATTAAAACGTACAGCTGCAAGTTTGAGACATAATGCCTTGACTTAGATACAGGTTGCACTTACAGAACTTCTGAAGCCTCTTTAAATGTCATTGTGTTATATGTGATATCCTTTACAGCCTGTGACTGCCTGCCTTAAACGATTTCATTTTATTATGCTGTGAAGCATTTACTGACAAAAGAGCCTTCAGAATTACCTTTGGCAGTAGCCTGCATGAGAAATTCTTGATGTTGCAATTCACTGGAAACTTTTATTCTTAATTTGTGTTTGCATTGCTCTTTGGTGAGTTACAAAAGTAGCTATAGTTATAGTTACTGTAGTAAAGTTACAAAGGGAATGGACAGAGATCCCAAAAGAATAATTTATGAGGGGCTGTGAACATTGTAGAGGTACAAACAAAGAAAATAGCAAAGAAAACATTAAATTTTTTTCTTTTTTCCAGCTACTATTTATGTCCAGACTTCAGCACTTAACCTTGTAGAACGGACAATACCATATGTACCTGCAGACCTGTAAGGTCTTAATTCCTTAATTCCTTTGAGTGCAGTACAACACTCAGAGGAAATACAGGTTTCCTGAACATTGAATATGAAGAGACTCCTGGGATGTTTGCAACTAATTCTCCAAGATTAGGATTTTAACGAAAATTTGAAGTACTTATTAGAAGTACTTGAGGATAACTGAAGCTAATTATCTGAGTAAATTTTAGCTAATCAATATTTTTTCCTTAGAGGATGAGAGGAATGTACAGAAAAAACTATAATTTGGCCAAATGCTTTCAGACAATTTAAATTTGCTTTGAAATTTTTTAGTCATTCAAACTCAGTGAAATACAGGAGCAGAAACAAAGCCATAACCTCCCATATACCCAAGAAAAATTACACTACACTTAGAAAGAAAATCTTGGGTTTTTCTGTTACACAAATTCTTCCCAAATGAGGGGAAGGAATTTAAAAGGAGTCACACGTTAAAACATTTCGAGCATCAAGCTTGGGATCCGTTGCCTATTTCAGCAGGCTTGTCCTTTCAACTGTTACTCAGCAGAGCCCATTTGATGGCAACATGAAAGAAATATTTTTGCTGCGTGTGATTTGCAGGTTCTTTTTTGACTTTTGCATCACAGTCTTCTGGGTGAGCAGCCTGCGTGCGTCTGGCGTGACGCAGGGGCGTGTAGGGCTGCAGGAGCGCACGAGCGGCTGAGGAGGAGGAGGAGGAAGAGGAGTGTTGGACCTGCCCTAGCATGCCGTGCCAGGAGGCTGGCAGGCTGCTGCATCGCTTTCAGGCACAGGCACTCTGCATTCACGTGTTTATCTTACCCAGACCTAAAATGCTTCTTAGCAGAATATCTCTGTCTTCCTTATGGCCCTCTTCTTCTCAGCTGCTGGTGGTAGTAAGTGCAGTTCTTTGATCCTCTCCATTGCTTCATGTGTAGCCAGTAAATCTAGATAGAAATGGGATCACTCTGCCTAGGACCAGGCAGGAGCGACGGTACTCCAGTCAGACCTACCGGGTCCAGAAAATACACAAGTGTCTTTTTGGTGTTGTCAGCCTCAGAAATTAACAGCAGGGTGAAAGACCAGTTCTCAGGGGCCAGGTTTCTTAATGCAGCGGATATCTATCTAAAATTCTTCACATTTCAGTTTCCACAGCCTCGAACATGTCCTCTTTAGTTTGGCCTCTCATTCTCTGTTCTCTAAATAATTCCAACAATTGTGTGATGGCATTATACATATTTTACTTATATGCATTTTAGGATACACATCCCTCTCAGCATGTTACAGAAGTACACAGAAATGACATGGAAAGGGGGTTAGGTTGGTTTGGGTCAAATAAAGTATGTTTGGCTTTAGAAAACATTCTGGGTTTCTGAGTTTAGTGCTAGTCTAACAGGTCTTTCTATAACACTTACTTTTGAGTGCTAGGCTTTGTTTTCCTAATTTGTTTTCCATTTTGAAAAATGGCTGATAAAATGGTCTGCATGAAAGAAACTTGCTCGAGTGTTGACACTGTCCATTGGGATGAAAGCTGGCACTTTTACTTGAGAGACAGAAGCATACATTATTCTTGATTGCACCATGGTAAGAAGGATGGGATCAAGTCTGGGTTCAAGGCAGCAGGCACTATCCAGCAACATCTGCCTTTTGCCTTTAATGATGCTTGAGTAGCTGACGGAGAGGTAATGACTTGAAAAGTACAAAGTCTAATTAGAGTCATGTTTGCAGTACAAATGCTTCAGGATAATTCAGTGTGTGAGAAAATGCCGCTCTTGGAGAACATTATTTTTTGAATCTTTTAAAAAAGACCTAATCAACCCCCCCCCAACTGGCACATTTTTTCCTTCCTGTAGTACACGACGGTGTGAGAACTAAAGGGACATTGGAAAGGCATAAGTAATCCACGTAAAGCTTCCCAGCGTGGGATTTCACAGTAACAGTGGCTCAATGTAGAAGGAAGAAGAGCTCTTTGAAGGCTGAAATATCAATGTGCAGCAGCTGGGTTATATCTATGGGATCTTCATGTTCCTGCAAATACCTCTGTGCTGTGTAAAATTGGGCTTTTTTTTTGTTTGTTTTTAAGTGAGCCTGGATGTCTTCTGTGTAGTGACAGAAGGCTGGCTGTCTTTATGCACAAGCAGTACTTTGTATCAGAGGGGAAAAAAAAAATACAGACATTTGCTCTGCCGCCCTGATGCAAACTGAAGGCCAGACTGCTACACGAGTAACTCTGAGAAGCTGCAAGTCTACAGTAGTTTTGAGCTGCCTGTCTTCAGAGACAAGGAATTAGCCTGACAGGTAAGCAGTAAACAGCATGCCGACACGTCCCTTTCTTCCTGCTACATATAGCAGAGGAAGGCTACGGGAGATCTTTGAGATCCATGGATCTTCAACTGCACAGATAATTCGGCACCCTGGAGAGATATTGCGTACCTAGAGAGGCACCAAGAAGTCTCCTCCATGGGTGTGGAGATGAGTTAGTGCTGGCAGAAGCACTGCAGTTTAAAACCTTCTTGGCAAATGCTATGGGGAAAAAAAGGATTTATCAAGCAGCTGCCTGAAGGTAATGCCTAGAAATCTACCAGCTTCTGCTCTTTCATTTTAAGAGGTCTCTCTTCATAGTGAATGGGTCTTAAAACTCCTCTTTCCTCTGTTTCACCAGCCATACAGCTTCAGTTTGCTGCAGTAATTAGCAAAATGCAATTAGAACCGTAAACCACATTCCACTTGTGGTTTTCTGTCAGCTTTTCTTTGGGACAATGGACAGATAAATCACCTGTTCTAGTGGCTTTGGGCGCTCAGCTCTTGCATGGTCAGCTTGGGTACTGGCAGAGACACAAAATCTAGGACAAAAACCTACTGAGTTAAAACAGCTTGAAGAGGAAATTGTTCCCATGGAGACAAGTTTCTGGAGATGTTCTTCTGGGGCAACTGGCATGGCAGAAGCACTCTGCCACGATCTGACCTCTAAGTGTGGTATTGTCTGAAGTGACTATTTTTTTTTCCATATAATGTCATTCTTCATCCCATCTGCAGCGTGGGAATTTACTGCCAAATCCTAAAAAGGGCACTAAATACTCAGCATCAGAATTTCCCTTGAAACACTGTTCGCCTCATTCTACCATATCCCAAGGCAGCTAGTAGTGCTTTGTAAGCTTTAACAGCTCAGTGAGGGTGGACAATGTCAGGACAATGTGAAACTGCTTTGGCCCTAGAGGTCCATGCCTTGAATTGCAGTAAAGGCAACATGGACATTGCAGTAGAGGCGTAAATACATGAATGTCACCTAAGGGGGACTCCAACGCTGCCCCTAACAGAAACACATGCTGTAGGACGGTGAGCAGATCTGTGGCCTCTGAGCTCCGAATGAGCTCTAAAGTATACAGCAAACTAAAATCCCTTTCTGAGAGCTGCACAGAGAGCGCCTGCTGTAGCTAAGCTGGCAGACGATAAAACAGAGCATTCCGTTTCCAGCACCCACTTGGGAAAAACATCCACGATCGGACTTTCACGAAACGCCTGAGATAACAGAAGGCAACTTTTTGAAGTATGATGCCAACAGCGTTCAAACGGCATGAGAGCCTGAAAGCTCAGCCTGAGGTTGGGGGCTGATAAGGCAGAACAAGAGGGTTAGTTAGCGCCACGGTAAACCATGGGGAAGGTGAACCAAGGGAAAGTGCTGTGGGTCAGGTAGAGGCATGTCTGCCTACTTATCAGAGTTAATTTTTCACAGCAGCTTGCCGCTTAAGGTTTTAGCTCAGATAAAGGCTAACGCTGTCCTTAAATTATCTTTGCTTGAGTAAAAGGATTGTGTGTTTTGCATGCAAAAAGGTTAGCAATTTTTTGGGTTGTTTTTTTTTTTTCTTTCTTTCTTCCCCCCCCTACAGATAATATTGTCCTTTTCTCTGTATCACAATTAATGACAACTCCTATAATATGCAAAATCAGGGAGCTGTGAGGCTGTATCAAGCTCTGGTCAGCCTGCAAATCTTGTATAATATATTTACCATACCACAGGTTGCAGATTCCCTGAGTTAGGTTGATTAAAGTGAATCTTTCTATCTGAAACAGTGTTTTTATTTGACAGTGTAGAACATAAATGTTAAACATGTTATAGTATAACATAAGAATACTCCAAAACATTCTGGTGCTTTCACTCTGTAGTCTAATGCAATGAAATCTGTTAGACAATCCTGCATGAAAGCCTGTTTCTAGTGTAATGAAAACTGGGTTGAGCTGTGTTATTGATTGCACCGTGTTAAAATTGCCATGTGATACTGAAAATACATGCATTTATACATATTTGTAAATTCCTAATGGGAAAAAGCTTTACAGCTATGGGAGTAACACCTGAATGAATCAATGAATTTCAAAACAATTTCAATTCAAAATCCTTCCCTCATTCAAAACCACAGCCCCTTTCTTTTTAACAACACAGAAGCAGGTATAGGCTCTCGTGTCCTTCTGGCACGTGTGGGGTACGTGTGCTCTGGCGTCTTCATAAGGCAGAAAGAAGACAGATGCACCTTTCTTCTAGCGAGACACCAATTTAAGAAGGGAAAGTAGGAGCTGGTAAGAGTAAGATGGTAAGCAGTTATTTAGAGGAGGATCATTGCTACGCTCAGCTGACTGCAGCGGGGAAGGTGGAGGTCTGTTCGGGAACACAGAACTTGCAAGAAATGTACACTGACTATGAAACCCTCTGATTCCTTATTGCTCATCTTTGTTCTCCATCAGAGCGCAGGGATTTGCATAATGTGTGGTTGTCAGCTAGAAGTGAAAGATAGGTGCGGGCAGATAACTTACTAACTCATCCAGATGGAAGCAAGCATGCCTTTTGTAAGTCAGATGGCAACAGCACGCTGTAAGCCGATTTCAGGAAAGGCAGTAAACTCCCACTCACGGAAATATTCACTTCCCCTGGCACAAGTTAAAACCCATTACAGAAATGTATTCCTCCAAATGTCCTGCTGGTCGAGAAGCTAATCAGCTCATGTCTGGCCACATCTGGGCCATGATCTGAACAATATCTGAAACTGTCACTGAGGAAATTCACTCCAAGTATTTTATGATGGTGCAGAAGGCTGAAGCTGGAGTGTGATTAGCGGGGAATAAAGGGGAAACTGCTTCTCAAAATTATACATATTAATAAGGCCAGTATGAATGCACGGTTCTAGGATGCAGTATTGCTCAAACAGGATTGAGGAACCATCAAGCGTATGAAATAAAGTGGTTGCTAGATTATTGTCTCAATCCTCAATTATGATAGGGGGAGGGAGCTTTAAATAGCAGTGTGGCATTTAATGAAAAGCGGTACCAAGTGTTTCCCTCTTTAGGGGTATGAAATGATTACTCTTCTTTTTTATTCTTCCACTACACAAATATATGAGAGACTCACCTCAGGAATAACCATGGGGGAAGCAAACATGGACTATGCCCCCTGAGCGTAAATCTCAGTATATGAAGGTGGAATGTGAGTGGAATGAGGCACAGGCAGGTAAGCGTCTCTGCTGTCTGTAAGACCTGAATAACTAACAGCATGGATAATCCGACTGGCATAAACCAGGCTGAATAAACCATGGGAAAATGAACCACGATAGGAAGAATGCATTTTGTAGAACAAGTAAGCAAACAGCTTTGAAATTTGTTAGGTTAGAATTCTACGTAGGGGAACTAAGCCTTGTTTTATTCATGGAGACATTACTAATATCTTTGGTGTTCTAACATAGCAAATTCCAGATATGGTATGAGCATCCTCAGTGACTGGTAATGAATTTGACAAACGAGGCCTTACATTGTTTCAGAAAAGCAGATGTTGATAGATAGAACATACCTGTATACTAAATCAAGTCTAGGAACTCACTCCTTATTTGCTGGTGTTTAAAGTATCAGTGTTGGAAACAAACTTAGTATGCTTGTCTTTAACACTGTCATATCTAGTTTGCTCATAAATGGGAAAGCCAAGGATTAGTGCTACTAACGGTTCAGATAATTTGACATAAAGCGTAACCCATAGTAACTCAAGTATTCATTAACACATTTTTATTCCAAGAAATCTGCTTTTAATAATTGATGCAAAGTATGTGTTGCTGCCACAGTTCATTGTTTAATTAGTTTTCTGATCAAACACGTTAATGAAGGAAGACCTAATAAATCATGCAAGAGCAGAATGAAGTACTTAGTTAATATGTGTTGGATTGATTAATGGTAATATGAAACCACAGCAATCTTGAAACAGTGGTTATATGTGACCACGCACAATTACAAGGGCACCTTCAAACACGTTTCTTACAAAAAAAAAAAAAGAAAAAAAAGAAAAAGGAGCAACATGAAATTCTCTTAAAAATCAGAGAGCCTGGGACATTTCCTGACTTGCTGTGAGTTCCAGGCTGCAGCCATGATGTATTAAAAGTATTTTGAAGTCCAAGTAAAAACTGGATCTCTGTGGTTTGGCAGCAGTGCTGCAGGATTCTCCATTGCGGTTGGTGCAGGGTGGTGGGAAAGGGACCCCGCAGGGCATAATGTGGTAGCATCCCTCTCAGTAGTCAGGGGTTTTGAGGTGAGAGTAGTTGTCAGTTATGATGATGGCAGACAATACGCCTTTTCTTGCTCCCAGAGAACATATGTGATTTTATGATCCTGTGATACCTTGAACCATCATTTTACCAGCCCCTAACATTAATACTGTTCACTAGATTATTCTAATAATAAGCTTAGGGCCTTCTGGCTGGTTTATGGTACTGGCAAAAAAACATGGTTGGAAGCCAAAGGGTAAAATGAAGGTGAGCAAGAGTGACATAATAGAAATATGGAGGAATGAATGGAAAAATTATGTGCAGGTGATCAAAAATGAGGCTGTCACCCCTTAGGGAGGGTCTGTTTGGTTTTAGAAGGTATGGGACTATGCTTGCATGATGTGTGAAAGAGTAGGATACCCAGATCTCTTGAGCCTAGAGAGTTGTCGTGAGCTTTCCATTTTAATTTAGTTTCAATTTTTAACTTGCAAGCTGCTGATACCTACTCAAGACCTACATTTCTGCTGGTGCTGTGGCCTCCCCTCGCTCCCTGCGGGGATTGATAGTACTTCTCCAAATTCTTTCAACCTGTCCCCTCGCTTGCCACAACATACAAAGCTTGTGGCAATGGGCTCAGAGGAGGCACCTGGCTGAGGGAGCTGCCGTGCTGCTGCTGCAATTTGGCCTGTTAACTTGGCTCTACATTTAAGGAAGGTTTCTAGGACCATCTCTTTCCCACTTAGCTCTGGGCATATGTGGGTATGTAATGCTCATCTGATCATCCAGATTTTCAAGCTCTGAAGCACCAGAAGAACCAGATAGAGATTTCCAGCAAGTGGGCATAAAGCACCTGAGTTGCTCCAGTGCTTTGGAATATCCCAGTAGCCCTTGATTGCATCTTTATGTGCTGAAATATTCTGAAAAGTCTTTTCCGACATAGCTTCATCCACATCCCACTGCTGGTGTGCATTACAGCAAGGCCTTCCTTGGCCTACCCTCACCAGCAAGGCAACCGTTTGCCTTGACGTGTCTCTGCAGTACCTCCCTAAGGGCTTGCTTCCTGAAGCAGGCGCTTGCTTTTCTTCTCCTTGTACAGCCTCGGAGGAGATTACCCCACAAACGGCTATGATTAATGCATACGCAAACAGCTTCCTCTCCAAAAATTGTTCCTTTTGATTTCCAAACAAACAACAGAAAAAGGAGGGAACAAGTTGTTCACCTGCCAGAGGAACTGAGGGAGCTGACCTGGTTTTCCCTCAGACACAGCCGTAACTGTGAAGGAGAGAATACGAGTTCGGTCGGCTGAGCCTTCACAAGCACTTTATTCATGCGTTGCAAACTCCACTACCTTCCAGCTAAGAGAAAAGGGAGGTTACTGTTTTCTTTCTGCAGAACACCTTCCTACACATCTGAACGGAACTTCTCTGCAGTTGCTTCTTTTAAGCTGATTTCCCATGAGAAGAAAGTGATTGTTTACAAGATTCTTGGATGAGGCAGGAAAACCAAATTAGATTAGGATCCTGTTGTTGGAGTATCTCCAAAAGAGGAAGCTCATAGTCATTACCAAATATAAGATAATTTGAGATGCTTAAAAATGTTTGTGGGTGGCAGAGGAAATTCAGGAAAATTATAAGAAAAAATGGTGCTGGACTGTGTGTATTTGATTGGATATATCTTAAAGAGGCAGGACACAACAGCTCAAATTACTTTTTGATTGACACTGATGACAAACTTTCTCCTTTGAAGAATGAAAATGAATCCATGCAGCCTGACAACATTATGAAACCAAGGGACAAAATCCTAGGGCATGCTGGAAAGGAAATGGAAGAAATGCCATAGGCAGACCATTTTTAGTTTTGTGTTAAATTTTGTATTAATATATTTTGGCAGAATTTCTTGTTTAGAAAGAATTTTGTAGTTAAATAGGAACCAGCTTGGAATCAGTGGCAGCCCTGTCCTCTCACTGCCAGGTGAATCAGCTTCTCTGTGCTCTTGCCTTCTAAGAGCTATTAGAGACCTCCCCATTGCGTGTTTCTGGGGTTCAGAAATAATTTTCTAGCTTTGTGTTGTCATTGCATGTTGAGTCGTTGTTCAGATTTAATGGAGATAAAATGCATCGTCTTCCTCAGAAGGGGACAGAGAGAGAAACAAGAGCGATAACGAGACACAGAGATAGGCTGAAGGAATTTTGATAGTACGTTACTTTGAAAACAACTTTGGTTTAAGTAACAAAATTGAGCCAAGTAAGGCTAAAGTGTCCAGTCTACATTCCCAGACTGGGAATGGGAATAACAAATATCTGTGTATGTTCAGACACAGCATTCAGAAGGCAATGCCTCTTCCCATCATGTTCACTTAAAGAGACTTGAGATATTCTGTGTCTAAGGGTGTCAACCTCTGTTCCTGAAGTTCAAGGCTGAAAAGCAGGCCTGGGAGAGGGCTTCTCTGGATCTCTTTGAGGGATGAGTTTCAAGCAAACTTTGTTCATTTTTCTGTTTATGGTAACTTTTCTACCTCAGCAGAATTCCCATCGACTTGCAGACAGGCAGGGTTTCACTTCAGGTATTTGATCTCCAAACACTCAGATTCTTTTTTTTTTTCTGAAATGGTGGAGTAATTTCAAATACATTTCCTTTAAATAAGGAGAACAGTAAATGCAACTCAAGAAGAAAGAAAGATTCAGATTGATGAAGAACTTTAGGGAGACTTTAATCACAAGTTCAAAAATAAGCTTTTCAAAACAGTTGACTTGAACTAAGGAAGTGAGATGCAGAGATATTTTTTTTCCTTTCTACAACAAATTCTCTAATGTGGGAAGGAAGCTTTGGACCTCCACCTTTACTTCATGGCCATGAAAATAAGTGTATTGAAATGTTTCATATGAGAAGTGGTGCAAACAGGCACTTGTCCATGGAAATAGTTTTCCACTGCTTTCATCAATTCTATTAATCATTTCCTCAGCTTCATTAACCAAAAGGTATATGATTCAATACGTTATTAATAAAGGCAGGTTTTGCCAAGATTAGAAGGTGTAAGCTGGTGTCATTAGCAATAAGTTAAAAAGTTTAAGCATATCCCAATCAAAGCTAATTTTAAAAAGCCTGCAGATTTATTGTTTTTTTCATATAAATGCAAGTACTTCACTGCAGACTGACATTTTTAATAAGGGTCTTTCCTGCTTTTTTTCTGGTGAAAAGGTGATTCCTTCAAGGGTCTTTTTCTGTTCCCAAACAGAAAAATCAAGTGCCACTTTGATCCTTGATCAATCCACCAGTTCATAAATCCCGTGGGAAGAAACTTCAGATAAAATCATATCCACAAAGAGTTGGTTCAATGTGAAGTTTAATGGAACCTGAAGACATCACTGGGCTGTGTTAAAAACAAATAAACAACTGCACTTTCCAGAAGTACAAGGTCTGAACAAAAGATGATTATGGTCAGTGAGAATGGGATCCAGGTCTCTTGTCTTCCAGCCCATGCAGGACACGTCTAAGGAGGTGAAGGGACTTACCTGCTCACTGACCTGTGTGAAGGGAACAACTTCCCATGCCTTCGTCTCCCACAGGTCTCGAGATGAGCTCTGTGAAAGATGAATGGATAGGATGCTGCCCACTGAACAGGAACCACCTGCTCTCTTTGCATAATGGAAGATGCTTACCACACCATGCAAATGAAAGTCCGAAGGATTGCTTGAGCAGTCTTCCCAAAGACAGGGGGATCACAGAACAGGCATGTTTTGTGTGTGCACAGATATCGGGTTACTTAGAAAAATGATATATCATGAGGTATGAGATCTGTCGCAGCTGCCAGTTATCTGAGTTGTGATTTGACTAATTGTTTTTTTGTTCTTCACCTATTTTAATAAACTTGGGAGTTACAGGCATCGAAGGCATTTGTGCCCTGAGACAGTTTCTTGATAGAACATAAATGGTGACATCTGGTGTACATTGCTTGGGTGAAAGACAGTAGACAACTCCTGCAAGCTTCGTCTGTCTGTTCCTAACTGTCTAACTGGAACAATAGAGAGCCGATACACTGCAGGCTTTTGAAACTATCTTTAAAAGCACAGATTATTCTAGAACACATGTGTTTCTATAGGGCATCTCAAGAACAATGTACCTAAAGCACCACGCGATCATTATGAGCTGCAGTTGGACAAATTAATTCAATATGTTGTTAAGGCTAATGCATGTTCTGGCCTGATGCCCGCAGGGCAAGAGAGACTGAAGGAGGTCACACATCTTTCTTTTCACTGACACTCCCTCCAATTCCTGCACAAGGCTTCAAAGGCTTCTATAGCTAAAGTTTGTTCAAACCCTTATTCAATGGCCTGTAAGCCAAGTGGTGTGCTGCTGTTCACAGAAGAGATCAGGCAGGGCTGCACTGTCACACCAATAGCTAGGGGTGGGCCTGGGTGCATGGGGGGCCACCAGGGCAGAGCAAATGGAGCTGCCTGCTAAGATGAGCAAAGAGGGGTTGCAGTGGTGCTATTGCAAATGCAAGAATGAAATCCCTGAGAAATTAAAGGCACAACGCTCTCAGAGTTACTGTGTGTTTCAAGCAAGGCAACCCCATGCATTGCATAAAGTGATAGTGCTGTGAATAGGAAAAGGGGTAAGCCAAAGACCAGCTATGTATATCAAGTATTTCTTACTGATTTCACCCCAATAGTTGTGTGGATGAGGTACAAGATTTGATGTATAGCCGTCTGGGAATATTGTGCATTTGACTATAGTTCTAACCACCACTACCAGCTTCTTTCTTCAGGATGTACAGCCTCTAAGATTTGATGCTCTTTTACTGCCTTTACTTGAATTGGGTTTTGTTTTGCTGTATATTAAGACCAAGCATGGTGATTACACAACTACCTGCCAACTTTCACCCTCATTCCTTCATTTAAAACTCTTCCATTCATGCCAGCCTCAACTCCCAGAGCTATCTATCTCCTCTCTCTCAGAGCGCTCTGCTGAAAAGAGGTGGTATTTTGTTGGATGCTTTTCAGTGACTGAATGTCCCAAAACTTTCCTAGTAGTATCTATTGTTACATCATATGGGAATCTTAATTTTCCAACTTTTTTTCTCCAAGGATTGAAATAATTTAATTTTCGGTGACCCGAGGGTTTATTTTTTTGAGACTTTTCCCATCCTGATGGAGTTGTCCTTGGCTCATTGTCAGTGGGGAGGTTGCCTGTGCAGCTTCCCAGCTTCTCCTTCCACCAGGTGTTGGAATCGGGGTCTGAATCCCATTGCTGTTCTCATACCTATTCCTCCATGGAGCTTAGATCTGCCCTCTCTCTCTGGGCAACAAACCCCCAAAGTTAAGATTACTTGGTGGTAGCCTTTAGAATCTCAAATAGTCAAGCTACGAGGACCTCTCTTGCATTAGATTCCTTAATCAATAAATGAGGGTCATCTTGTGTCCAGGTCTGCTGTCCTAATTCATGAAAATGGGTTCATCAGCCATAGACTTAAAAATTGAAGACCATATGTTTGTTAGGATGTTGTCCTTTTACCTGGAATGGTCATACTGAACACTGATTCATCATCTTTCTCCTAAAACAAAAATCACATTATTGAAACCAGTATAGTGAAAAAACCTAAAATGTAATTAGAGAGTTCCACCATAAGTATGAACAAAACCCACCTGAACTATACAAACTTGCCATATTTTAAATACTAATTTATAATGCCACAACATTGATTAATACAAAAAACATAAGCATAGACAGTTAGGAATGAACATTATACAGACACTTGTGATGAATATTTATTGGACTAAGTGTGCTGGCTGCATTTGCTTTTAGGTAGAACAAAACAACATTAGAAGACTCTGACCAAAGAGAGATAATTATGTCCTGTTATTGCTAATTGAAAAACCTTGGATGAAAGAGTTTTCTGACCAAACATACACATAGACACAAGCTCATAGGACACATACACACATATGTATAGTGATGACACTATAACCAAAAGCCACTGGGAAAAACATAAAAATTTACCTTCTGTCTTGACAAGACTGAAATCTTTTGTTCTGATGACATCAGAAGGTAGGTTTTTGACCAGTGCAGTGTATTACAACAGTTATATTTAAGCAGAATACTTACTATGGGTGTGGTGATACCCTCACTTCCAGAGGAGAGACAGGGCTGAGCATTTTGGGGACCTCTCCATTGCTGCTTGAGAAGAAAAGAGGGCTACAACTGCTGGATCATCCTTCCCCACAATTTCCCCAGGAACCTGCCTTATTAGTTTATCATTTGGTACACTGAACACTGTGCACCTTGATTTATATTGTTATTTGAGGTTATCAGAATGAATTGCTTCAGTCTTATTAGAAAGCATTTAATGGAGTATATTCTGCTGGCTATACTAACATATCAGGTCTTTCTTCTATTTCAAGACATATCCTGCAGTTGCAACAAGTTTTCTTCTGGAATGGTCTTTCATCAGAAGTCAGACATCTTACAGCAGTGTGTTGGTTTAGGTGATATTTCCTGGATAAAAAGTGCTTTTAACATGAAGTGATTACACAGATTGTGGCTAACTTTACTGTAGGTCTCCCTCTTTTTGAGCTAGCTTTTCTTAATTTTGATGTAAAATTCTGAAACTATAAGCAAAATTAACATTCTAGACCTTAAACTATTGTAATGGATAGAGTCCATCTTTTTCACAGTACAATGTATATGATTCAATACTTTATTAATAAAGGCAGGTTTTGTCAAGACTAGAAGGTATAAGCTGGTGTCATTAGCAATAAGTTAAAAAGTTTAAGCATATCCCAATCAAAGCTAATTTTAAAAAGCCTGCAGATTTATTGTTTTTTTCATATAAATGCAAGTACTTCACTGCAGACTGACATTTTTAGTAAGGGTCATGGGTGGAAGTTTTCTGAATAATGCTTCGAATTACGCTGCCAACAGCAAATTTAAATGTTGTTTGCATATGGCACATTAACATTTGTTTGCATTTTGTTCCATTCTTGAATCACACTGCAGACACTATGGCAAGCTGTCATGTTGTAGGAATTAAAATTAAATGTCATGGGCCACAAACTTATGCCATGTCATTCTAAGGTATCTTTAGGGCAATTTGCAATAAAGCTTAAAATCATTTAAAAGCTGACTCTGAATGCCTTTTGTTGTGCATTGGTTTATGACAGCACACAGAGGCATGAGAAAGGGTTTTCAATGCCATTTCTTCTTCCAGCAAATCATTATAGACAGATCTTTCTCTATTTCATGCTGAAATTCTTAAACTCATCCACCCCAGCTCTCACCACCTTTGCTAAATAGCATCAACACTTACTGTGTTAGCTGGTGAAGAGTCAGTTATCCAGTTAATCTGAAGAGATGGAAGGACAAATCATTTGGTTTTGTTGCTTGTTCTTGCTTGGTCTTGGAGAAAAGACAAGGTGGTGCAGCCATCTAGGGCATAGCGGAGTCAGTGGGCAGTGCAGTGTGGAAACAGCTCAGCCCTGGAAGCAGAAGACGTGTTCTTCCCAGTCCAGCAGCCCAGGGAAGGTTGCATTAACTGGGCACTGAATTACGCACAAGCAGGTGTGTTATTTCCAGGTCCAAGCTGGTAAGTCTGTGTGGATCCACACTGTGGACTTCCCAGACCAGGTTATCAGCCTTTCCTCTGCAAGTCCCTGTCTTCAGTGGCTTTTGCCATGGCTCACAAGCTGATGCCTAGCAGTTGGCAGCTCAGAAATTGCACTGCTCATGACAGATTTGGAGGTCCTCACCAAAAAAATAAGCTCTGTTTGATTTCAGAGAGGTTGGTAGGAAAATGGCCAGGAACCATAGCAACTGTGCCTCAGCATCCAGAGATTTTCATGGCAGTGTGAGACTCCAGGATATGAGTTTTGTCCGGTATCTGGGCCTTCTGCACCACCTGGTACATAATATTGGCACAAAAGCAAGTGGATGTGAATGGACCAAGAATTAACCTTAGGCTTATCAGTAGAAGAACTCAGTTAATTAGGAAAGCAGTGAGGTTCTGGAGCAGCCTTGCAGATGAGACATGGGGGTATGCAACAGAAGCTATGGAGGTTTAATTTGTTAATCCTTACCTATTTTCTTAAAGAGCACATGGCTGGGAAGCAGAGTGGAAGGCTGCTTAGTTGTCCCATGCTGGCTGGCAAAGTTAGAATCATAGAATTGTTTAGGTTGGAAAAGACCTTTAAGATCATCAAGTCCAACTGTTAACCTAACCCTGATATCCCACCACTAAACCATGTCCCTAAGCACCTCATCTATCCTTCTTTTAAATACCTCCAGGGATAGGGACTAACCATCTCCCTGGGCAGCCCATTCCAGAGCCTGAAAACCCTTCTGTGAAGAAATTTTTCCTAATGTCTAACCTAAACCTGCCCTGTCATAACTTCAGACCATTAAGTTGTTGCAGGGAAGAGGAGATTTCCTCTACGCTGAGCATTGCTGGGCTGACTCGGTCAGGAGAAGCTTTTGGAGCGAAGATGTGGCAGGTAGGGTTGGAGGAGGAGGCAGAGCAGACAGGGAGCCTGTGGCACAGGGACAGACGACAAGACAGAAGCAAGTGGCTGCTTTCTGCAAGGGACAGACTCACACACAGGCCTCAAAGATGGTGGAAGAAAGAGATTTGGATGCCAGAGTTTTTCTGGAGCCCAGAAGCCACAAAATACTGATGACTGGGAAAACAGGACTGAAAGGAAGGATATGCTTTCTCACCACGAGCTGGATGTAGGCTTGTTTCCAAACTTTGGTAGTTTGAATTTTATGCCCTAAAGAGCTGTCTGGTCATAAACTGTAGAGCTTGCAAGCCTTGTGGTATGCTTGCTTTCAGAAGGTGGTAGCTCTACTCCAGGTCTCTGGCCATTTCAGCATCAGAGGGAGAAAAGCCCATGCTAGTTTTAAAACAGAGACCAATTTGTTTAATTAGAGCCCTGTAAGTCAGAATTGCTTTATTCTGGCAGCAGCTGGACTTCATCATCTTGGGGCCCATTTGGCAATGTCCATGGTGCATGCATGGTGCAGGTAAGCAGACCCCAATCCTGTCAAATTGTTAGCATGTTCTCTGGTACCGTTCTAGTGGTCAACAAAAATTCTTCATAAAAGGCCAAAGGCGGCTTAGGGAACAGTGCAGGCCATGGACCATTCCTAATAGATGATATGAATAACGCTGTTCTGTTTCTGTGGGGTGGAAAGCTTAGGTGTAGGGCTGCAAGCTGTTCTGTGACTCAGCGTAGGAGACGCCTTGGTCCATTATGTTTGCTGGGGTAGATGTGCACTGCTAGTGCTGTTTAATAGACAGGTATCTACTTCAGAGAAGAGTAAGCCAGAGCACTTATCTATATGGCATGGAGACAGTGTTGTTTTATAGGAATTTCCTGGTAACAAGCAAAATGTATAGATAGGTGTTTTCTCTTGTACGCAGCAGAAATGAAATTCCAGACCACTGCAAAGAAAGGGGTAAAACTGACTTCTGTGACCAATGGTTTATCCTAAGCTTGTGTAATCTCAAAGGCTTTTCCCTGCACAAATAGTTTCAGTAGTTTCCTAGCTCTGGTCTCCTGCTCAAGCCTGCTGACCCTCATTTCAGGCTTGATTGTCTGCTTTCTTCCTGTGTAAAATTTTTCTTGTCCTGAGAATAGGAAAGGAAGTTTACTGTTAAATCATGTAGAGAATGGAATAAGTTTCCAACAAAACAATTAGAGCGAGGAAAGATGTTTCTAGAAGTAACTGGGAATAAGTCTCATTTCTTTGTAGCAGGATATATAACATTTCAGTGTGCTTTATTTCGTAACCTAGTGCATGGTGCATCGGGGCCTCAGTGAGGATCTGTTAGTTTGGGGTGTGATTATGCATAATCTCCTCTTGTTCTTTGCGGGCATTGTACAAAAATGTATGTTTTATACTGTGACTGAAAAGTAGCATGGCTCTTCTTCAGGATGCAGCTGGAAGGAGCCCATCTTCCCCCTTCCAATCTCCCCTATGAGCTATCATGTCTGTGCAAGGACATCGCCACAGGAAAAAGTGTCAGATCATCTCATGAGGGCCCTGCTGGGTTCACTGAGAAGATAAGGGGAGGTAGCACAAGATGGGGTTTGGGGGAAGTCAATATAAGTGCCTTGAGGGCTGAACTAGCTGATGGGGAACAGGAAGCTCCTGAGGCTGCTGTTGGGTGCTATGGCACTATGGTAGAGACATCTGCAGTCAGATGGTGCTGCAGGATGAATTTCACCAGTATTCAGATTTAGCAGATCAGGAAAAATAGTGAAATTCCCTGTAAAGATGAATTTTTGCAGAGCTAAGTTAATAGCTGAAAAGAGAACAAGAGGAAGAGAGAGTATCAGAGAGTCAGGGTGGAGTATAGTTTGTGTTAAAGGATTCTTCTTTCTTCTCACCTAAGAATTCCTAAAAGTTGGACTTCCCTGTTGCACTTTGTTTCTGACTGCTGCTGCTTGCATCTGTGGCCATCAAATAAATGCAGTATTAGTCATCAAGTGTGTTGAAAGTGAGTCATTAAAGCCTTTCACATATGTTTTTCCAAGTTACCTCTCCTAATGTTGAATTACTTTTTATTTTATTTTGTATTAAGTTGGCAATACTTGTTCTAGCATTTGCATGTTTCTAGATTTTGCTGTAAACAACTGCCTGGATTGTCTATGCCTTCTCCTTATCTGAGGCACACACAAGCTGAAGACCTATCTGCTTTGGGTTGGGTTTTTTTCTGTTTTTTAATGTTATCGTAACTAAAATGTCACCTCTGCAGGGAGGGATCAACTAATTTGAAAATAAAATACCTGGACATAATGAGATGCTCTGAAAGCTTGCTGCTTTTATTGCAATGCTGGAGATGTTTTTTGTTAATAGAGACCATGAGATCTCTAGGCATAGGAAAGCAAACAACTCCTTACTCACCGTTGCATAGAAAAGGAATAGCACAATCTGTTATGGCCCTGAAAAACACTAGAGCTGTGGTTTGAAAATAGGAATATCATTAAACATGTGCCATTTCATCAGTTTCTCAGTTAGCCAGAGCAAGACATAACTGCCAAAGAGTTTGCCACACCATCTGGCTTTTTTAGTTTAAGAAAATCTCAGTACTTGGGATACTTAATTCTTTGATGAAACTGCTGCTTTTCAGTTCTCTAAAGAAAGGTGTTATCCATGCTCTTTATTTCAAAAGTTGGTCATCCTAGCTCAGCTAGTAGCAATACAGTATGACAGAAAATGCAGGTATCAGATAAAAGTATGCACCTTCAGCACGCTTTGGCAGAACGACGCTACCACTGCCATGAGTACAACCCCACATTTTTTTTTCAGAGCCATAGACTTGGGTGAAACTGGGTGCACTTACACGGTTGTGTTAGACTGGAGCCTTTGGACACCCTCCTGGTCTGGTCTGCGAGCTGCTGGGGACTGACAGCAGACACGGGGGCATTAGACAATAGCAGTAGGTGGGGGTTTTACGGGAGCCTGCTACACAAACTGGACTCAGAAGCTGAGAGAGGTCGAGCGTTGGGCAGCGTGCTCAGTCAGTAGGGAATTGCTCATTGAGCAAACATCTATGCTCACATTAGGAGGAGGCTCTGTTAGTAGTGCTGAGTCGAAAAGTCGAGTCTAAAAGTCAAGTCCAAAAGCAGAGCAGTTCCACAATCCATACAAAAGCCCCCCAAAAGCTTCCAAAAGAGTGTCTGTGAAACAGCAGTGCGGGGAGGTAGAAAATGAAAGGATAATCTTCCCTGCTATATGTATATTGTAGCGAAAACAGATGGCAGTGTACCAGTTCATGAGGATTATAAAGTAGCAATTAATCTTTCCTCAGACATGGATCAATGCTTTCTCTCAGTGCATCACAGGAGGAAAGCGGTTTACCGAACTCAGTCCCTGCTTACCAGAAGGTGGTGCTGGCTGGTCATCGTGCCTTGCCATCAGTTATTAAAAGGATTATTCCAGTGTAACTCGTTGCCCTAGGATGCAGGAGTGCAGCACTGCAATTTTTCAAATCACTGTAGAGCAGTTACTATACAGTATTATTTGGGTGGCACCCCAGTGACTGGAGAAACAGAGCAGTGCTTGCAACTTGGAAATGATATTAAACAGAATGTCCACCTTTGTGTTAGGAATGAGAAAAAAACCACAAGTGTTTGCAGGCAATTGTAAATAATTTCTGGGGAAGAGTTGATGGTGTTGGAATTCAGCTGCTTAAATTAGGAATACAAATGATAGATCTAGCACAAGCTGGGAACTCTCCTGACATTGCTATGATGCTAGGGACAAGTCATTTCATGCTTCCTTGCTCTTGCAAAACACATGAGCAAATTGCTTCTGAAAGGTAAGATATTGGGGTGGTCATATGAATGCCAGACGGCATTTATTTGCAGTTAATGTATGGCAAAGAATTTCTCATCATGCCTCCAATATGAACATGGAGGTAGGGCCTTCCTAACAAAGAAAAAACAGAGTTTGTTTTTGGCAGTAGTCAAACAGCACAAGGGGTCTCGGATAATTTTTCTTAGTAGAAATCTTAAATTCAGTGCACAGATGTTATGCAGACTGTGTTTACACTGAACATCCTTCCCACAGGAGCAAAATATGTTCCTTAACGAGTAGTAAAAGGTGGAAGAACTTGATTCTGACAGTAAGTGGAGAAAACCCTTGAGACAGCAGAGCACATCATTGGTCAGTAAATGGAATTTTTTTTTAATTTCTTGGAGTAACATATCTCTGTAGAACAGAGACTAATAATTTTTAGCTTCAGAACTGAAATTCTTCCCATTACTGGCACAAAGAGATATTTTGATTATTAATTAGCAAAATCATGAGATGTTTTGGACAACAAGCAGTAGATTCCTTAAGCAAAAAGACCTCAGCAGAATAAAGAAGACAATACCACAGCAAAAAAATTATAAATCCATTGAAATTCATGATGACATTTTTATTTTAATTCACGAAGTATGCCATCCACAATTGTCCCCTTTTGTTTATGTGTTTTTTAATAAACTTTTGTTTGTGTGTGTGAAACTTTCATTATTAGAAAACTAAGGAGGCCTGTGATGTTTATCATCTTTTCTAGCTTGCTTTTAAATTTTAATTAATGTGTATTTAATTTTATAAATTAACAAACTTATAATTAAATTCTTATTTACTCCACACAAAAAAACCCCAAAACCCCCTCACATAGCCCAGTCATTCTTGACTCCACATTTTGAAAATATCATTGGAATTTGGGAACCATATTTCTAGAAATGTTATTTTTCCATTTTCTGATTGGTATGAACTTTGTAAGAGCAGGTGACAAACAAGCAAACATCAGCTGCTTATGAAAAATACATAAAAATCTAATGAGATATGAAAAAAAATTAAAACTATAAGACAATCAAGAAAAAACTGTTTTCCTAAAAAAGAAGTCAAAATACAAACCACTTCTACTAAGTGAGCAACAGGTGAGAAACACACAGGTCTTTGGCAATTTTCATCCACCTTACCAAAAGTTTTTCACTGGAATTGAAATTTCCCCTCCATGGAAAGGCAGGGCTTCTTATGCATGATGATTCCTTTCCTAGAACTTGGGTAGCTGCTCAAGAACATAAGAATGGCTACGATTACAAAAAATCGAAAAAAGCAATTACACAGCAGTGTCTTCAATTAAGTTAGTTTTATTTGGCCAGTTCATACACAGCTTTGCTGTTGTTATCTAAGCCTAATGTAACAGTCTGAATAATTCTGGCCCTTTTCAGAAGTTTGTGGCGCTGTTTCCAGACAACGTACAGAACACCATTCTTCTGTGCATTTTTTTCTGAAACACATGTACAATTTTGCAGTGAAACATCTCCCCTTGATCCACCTCTTTCAAAAGGCTGAACAAACACTGTTTCATCTCTCTGGCTCTCAAGTACTGTATGGGCACATTGTGCAGATATTTTCACAGTCCCATTAAAAGTAATTGCAGGCAGTAATGCCGACAATTATTTCTGACTGACTGAGTTGTTGATCTTTTCAGTTCAAGAAAACAATATGAAGATCTTCTGCCCTCTTTCACTATCTTGTCCTGTTTAATTGACAGGCCAGCAGTACTTACAATTTACTGCAGATTGCAGTCTCCTGCCAGAAGACATTCTGAATTCAGAGCATGGTCTTACATCTCTTTGCTGCTAAGGTTAATTAACACTTCTTCTTGCTGATACCAGGAACAGAAATGTGAAGGAAGCAAGAAACCGGCATAAATGGAAATCTGCCAATTATACTCTGCAAACTTGAGTTTAGGTATTGTTTAGTGACAATAATAAGAAAAACAAGTTTATCATCTCTATATTATAGAAAACATTTTTCCACATTTCAAGTCAGTATGCATTTGTAAAGCATAAATTCTATGATTTTTGTCTTTTAGCTTTCTTTTTAAGTAGGGCAGCTTAATTTGCCTACTTTTGAGGCACCCCTAATTCTTAAATATTTTGCCTTTTATTTCTGTCTTATTTGCTAACTCTTCCCCAAAATACTTCCAGTGCATGCCAGTTTCATTTTTCTTTACTCTACCTCTGTAGAAGTCCTCATCTTCCCCTGATGATTTATCACCCTTTTAATGCCAATTATTCCTAAGTTTCAGTTCCTACAGTTCCACAAAGTTTTGGAACAGAAAAAAAAATCACCCTCAAATAAGTCCAGAAGATCCACATTTATGTCAAGAACCATTTAAAGAGCTGGTGTCAGTGAAAGTCATACACAACATCCCATCAGCAGAAGGATAAATTCTTTCCCACAGCTCCCTTTTGGAAAAAGTCAATGCTTTTGAAGTCTTTCCTTGAACACATCCCACCCATGCAGATAGGTGTGGATTACAATATAACAGTTATAATAGTTGTAATAGTGCAAGTCAAGCAGGATAGCTTTAAGTTTTAGCAAGAACTAAACTGAGGAGGGGAAATCTCAGAAAGGACACTAAGGTTACCACTCCTTCTCCCCACTGCACTTGTGCCACACTGTACAGAAATTCATCTGTTGTGACTTCTTCAATGTGAAATAGCTTTATAGAGATTCAAATGCATTTTTCCTTGTGAACTGAATTGTTCTGGTTCTCTCATTCTATGTTTAACCATCAGAAAAGGTGTTCCAAAGGTATTCTTCTTCTCTACCTACAGCAGCTCTAATGTGGTTTTAGGACCAGGTTCCTGAGCGAAAAGTCGAGATAATTTTATGTAAGGGACATGTTCAACAGGCACTTGTTTAGGTGTAGCCATAAATGAATGTGGGAGCACTGATCAAAGGGCTCCCTCATAGTAGGTACTTTGTACATGATTGAGTTTCTGGCAGATTGTGGAAACTTCATGTTAGTGTAAGTTAATTTGAAATGTAAGCGCAGTTCAGAAATCCCAGAAGGAAAATATATTGCTAGAAAGTGGGAAACTGCCAAGAAATGGGTCTATGGAAATCAGGTTTCAGTGGGAGGAACAGGAACCCAAACTCAAGATGTCTGTAGCAGCTGTAGAAAACCAACATGTTTTCTTCAGTGTGAACTTTAGATTCATAGAGGAAGGCTGTCAGAAAGACTTTTCTGTTTAACTACTTAATCCACATTGCAGATAGACCTTTGTTGGTGATATTCCAGAACACCCCGGGGTACCCTTCCTTGGACAACCCAGATTGTAGGAGAAAAATAGTAATTTCTTTTAGGACTTAATTTTGTCTCTGGCATAGGAAGTAGAGAATTATTTACTTCTTTAATGCTTAGCGTGAACCTAATCTATTTTTTTTTTAACTAGACAAAGCCACTGCATCAAAATGGGATCTACTAGAGCAGAGTATGATAGGTTAATTGGACCATTATTGTAGGATGATACAATGCAATTATCGCTTCTGATTCTGATATAATGTGGAAGTGTAGGTTCACAGTATATTGCAACCTATTGTAAAATCTCATGACTGGTATGAAATTAACCATGTTCAACATTGTAATTAGGAAAAAAAATCTTAGTAGCAGTAGTGTTGGCATACCTCCAGTTCCTTAAAAATACCAAACCTCTTTTTCACAAATTCAGTATTCTGCAAGTTAAAAATAAGAACATTCAAATTGATTCTGTCTCTTTGGAACTAGAATATAGTTCTGCAAAAGGTACAATATTAATGGTAGACTACTCTGAAGAACTACTCCAAGAGTATACATCAGATTAGGAAGCTGAAAATTCCAGAATAACCTAACATTTCCATTTTTTATTTATTTCTATGAGGCAAAGGAAGCCTCACTAAACAAATCTGTATGCACTGAGAACATCATCAAAGACTCAAAGGGCAGGAAGTCTAATCCCTCACCCAAAGAACAGGGAGAAAGATTTCACCTTTCATTGTTCCTAACAGAGATTTATCTTGCCCATGCCCAATCTAATGGTAAAGATTTCAAGGCAATCTGTAGCAGTGTTTACATCCAGATCTCTTTTAAGAATGGAAAATGAATGAACTGACTTGGTTTAAACTGAGTCCCAAAAGTGCTAAATGCCTAGAAATTTCAATGAAGGCAATGGTGACTTTTGCTTTTACACTGAAAATTGGGACATTATGCTTCTCAAGGTGAGAGGTAAGGTGATAAGTTTCAATTCCTAACCCAACTAATCTTAACACACAAAACTGTTATCCAACTAGAAAAAATTCTCATACACTTCA
The DNA here is from genome assembly GCF_000687185.1 of Egretta garzetta. Classification (NCBI taxonomy): domain Eukaryota; kingdom Metazoa; phylum Chordata; class Aves; order Pelecaniformes; family Ardeidae; genus Egretta; species Egretta garzetta. The sequence continues at coordinate 278,896 of NW_009259713.1, read as the reverse complement.
GGCTCACGCTCTCATTGCAAATTTTAAAATCCCCATAGCTGAATATTTACTTTCCATGATGTTCTTAATATTTACATTACAGAGATTGTTGAAAAGGAACAGGAAGGCTCTAAGGGAACGTTTTTGATTGCTGAATGGCAGCTATGCATATTATTGCGCTCCTAAATTTCAGGCTCCAATCTAGTTGACCATTTTGGTTGGTGCAATTATTAACTACAGTTTTTGAATTTGTGGAGGAAAGCTATGCAGCTAAAATGAAACCTGTATTATCTCTATTGGCTGTAGTGACATTTAACACTTTGAACAGGGGAACCTAGGAGCGGTGTTCCTGGACGGCTTTCTGTCCCCGGTTTGTAGAGCTGAGCAGTGCTTGAAACTCAGCAGGATGGGTCTCTCCTCAGCCATTCCTGTTAATCAAGCAATTTATGCTTCTGGGAATAGCAGGTTACTGGTCACTGGAGCTGCTCCTTGGAGTCCTGGTCTTTAAAATTTTTGGCTTCTGAATCCTTCTCACAGTGTTCGTAAAAGAAGAGGTTTAGAGATACGAACACTGTGAGATGTATTCAGAAAAATGATCAACCAGAAGTGCACTGATTCCAAACACTGCTTCCACAGATCATTTGATTCATACTACCCTCTTGATAGTGTTTTGATAAATTTTCTACCTCCATGTGCAATAGTGTCCATTGCTGTTTCTCCAGACACAGGTATCTGAAGATGCAGTTACATTAGCATCCATGGGCGTGGATTGTGAAAAATGCCTGTCCTTTCAACGGGAAGGCCAGTACACAAGGATGCACAAAATCTTGAGTTATTAAGAATTCAGGATGAAAGCAGGAGGATATAGAATATTGATTATAGAAAAGACCATACAAACCATGACAGATACTTTCCTCTTCAAGCAACAGCAAAATAGAGTCCTGAGGAACCTGAGCAACCTGAACAAACAGGGCAATTGCAACCTAAATTGACATTGTTTGAGCAGATGAATAGCACCAGATGACTTCCAGAGATTTCTTACAAAGTAAATTACTCTTTGACTCCATAGGTGTATTTTTATAACATAAAAAGCGCAGAAAATTGCACTGCACAAGGCTTCAGGAGGCCATTTAGTCCCTCCTCTCCCAGTGCAATGTCACCTCTTCCTGTTTCTCATGAATGAAGTATTAGGAATACTCCCTGTGCCTGGACATTTTTACAGTCTCCCAGAAATCTGTTCCAGCATCCAAATATTCTTACTATTAAGAAATTTTCTTGACATCAAATATAAATCTTCCTTCATGTAATTTAAGCCCATTATATTTTGCCCTAAACCCAGTACTGACAAAGATTGGTTAATTAATCTTTCATTTTGCAGCTACATTTTCTATAGCTGAAGACAGCTGTACATCACCTTGGGCTCCTTTTCCCTAGACTAAGCAACCCAGATTTCTTCAGTGTACAGGGCTTCTAGACCTCTTTGATCATTCTTGTTGTTTGCTTTGAGCCTTCTCTAATTAGTCAATGAATGTCAGGAAAACAAAGCCCCAGCCTGGACCCAGTCCTACAGGTGAGCCCTTCCCAGTGCTGAGCAGAATGAAGATTACTTGAACTGGTTTAGGAATGATGATCCTCTCTGTACATCACGATACAATTTTACCATTTTAAAACCAGCATAATACCACTGACTCAACTTCAGCTGTAAGCATTTTAAAGCGTTATCTTCACTTCGAAAGTTCACAAACATTTTTCAATTATCGCATTGCTATTATTATGTCTTTTGGTGAGATACAGCTCTCTGCAGCAGCAAACAGAAATTATAGGAGACCACTGACTGCAATCCTGTGGTACTCAGGAGGGCTGTATTTCAAAGCAAAATGTGAACATGGACTTTCCTACAGGCCACCCTGTCCTAGAGAAATATATGACCTTTTCTGAAAGGGGAGCAATGGATAGTTATAGCCAAATAATAATATCTTAGCATGTATTTTCAGTTAATTATTGCAAATGCAGGATGTTGTTTTGTCATCTGTTATCAGAAAGAACAGCAGGCTACATTAAATTTCTTACTCATTGCAAAGGATTAAAGAAAATGCTAAAGAAAATGCACAGTGCCTGTACCTGGTTAGATTTCCTTATTAGCTACAGTACTTTTTATGTTGTAATTTTTATTCTGTGTTCTCTGCAACCAAATGCAATTGTTAACAGTCATACTCTGAGGGACATCCAGAAATAATGAGGAGGCCTTGAAATGCTGCCTTCCCTACCAACGAAACACTATCACTTAAATGAATGCTTCTAGGAATGCCTCGGGAGTACTATGCACAGGATGGATCACTTCAGATTAGTTAAAATAATGATGCCTCATAGAAACCTTTTTTAGCTCTTTCTACCTCAAACTGTGGTAAGAAACAGTGAAATATTGGCCTTCAAATCCATTAGTAGTTATTGGATGCTTTCCTCCAAGAGGAAAACTGAGACCAGGGGGAATTGTGAGGCCGGTCTGCAAGAAATCTATGGCAGAATGGAGCATGTCTAATGAATCCTGGTCTGAAAGATGCAGAACTATCGTTCAGTTAAAGAACAGAAGGACAAAAGGTGGCTATAAAGCTAAATAAGACAAGCCACACAATATTATGTTTAGGTACATGCTGTTATTAAGGTACACAGATGAAGGAAGGTGTGTTAAGGAGAGTAGCAAAGCCATCAGATGGCGGGAGTGCTGATACCGTGCATATCCTACTGAACTGTGAGGCAAAAGCAAAGCCTCCCATTCATCTTATGAGTTGTCTATAACAGGGATCCTCAGAGTTCTTGACTATATTGCTACCAACTTTCTCAGCTTTTCATGGACCACTGGGCATTCTTTGTCTCAATCTTTTAACTGAAAACACATTTTTCTGACCATGTCACAGACACCAGTGGGCTGTCGTTCATACAACAATAGTTATGGAGTCACTCATGCAAAGAGACATAGATCGCAAAGCTCTTGCTGTCTCCTGTGGGTATAAAAGGCAAACTAAAATTTTAACCTGAACGGGTGTGTCAGTGTTAGCATTTTCAAATACCGATACCAACAATGTGGATAAGATAATTTCCAGGACTTAGCACCAAATAAGAAAATTCTTAGCATTTACAGCTATAGTTCAATTTATGATATGGAGATTTATTTCCTTTGTACACAGGAATAGATTTACTGACCATCTCAAGCTGTTTGATCTGGTGCAGACTTTTTTCTTCTCTCTTTTTTTTTTTTTGCCTGTTGATTGTTGGCTGTTTCAATCCTCTCATACGATCAGCTGTAGTAATTCATTCATTCTTCTTGCAATATTAAGCATCCAGTCACTAGACCCTTCAGAGTCCGGGTAAAAGGAAGACCAGAAGATACCTGACACTGAGACACACACATGGGCAGAGTGAGCCAGAGGTTGCTACTGGAGAGAGTACTGTGAGCTGCAACTGGGAAGGCAGGAGATAAAAGACCGAGCGGTAGAGAGCCCTGGCACCAGGAGGTGAAGCTGTTGACCTGACACAATGAAGACCTTACTGGGGACATTGCAGGAGACCGGTCTGCAAGCAGGGAATGGTCTGAAATGTCCCAGCAAGCCAGTCATTTTTTCCCTCATGATTTTACTGCTTGATTCCCCATACTGACAGAGAACAGCATCTGGCCAGAAATTTTGAAAATGAGAATCTGACAAAGTCATAAGCTGAGTAAATATGTGGATTTATCTAGCAGTGCTCATGACATGGCAGAAAATAAAACCAAAAAAGCAATATATCTAGTCTTCTAATTTTGAAAAATGTTCAATGTTCTTTGAGAAACAAAAACATTAATAGATAAGCTCTATCATACTACTTTTAAACATATGTGTGTGTTATCTTTTTAAATATTGCATTAAAAACTTTGTTTGTTCTCAGTGTGGAAATTCGATGAATGTCTTCCATGACACACAATATGTGGCTACTAATTTATCAATCTTATATAGAGTCAGATGTTTATGTTTTATTTTCTCCTGCTGCATCTGGACTTCCTACTACATTTTAATGAAAAACAGATGTAAAGGACCTGAGGTTCACTTCATTGTTCTAAAGATATGATGAGGAGCCAAAACCAAATTGTTTTGATGGATGGGACAGCTCTTGACAAGCTGTACTATTAGTGATTATACAGCCCTCCCCTTTTCAAAAGTACTGCAAGTGTCACTGAGATGTCTAGTTGGAAATAGACAGCCTGTACATGAAATTTTAGAAGTTTTCTTGCTGTTTTGCTTTAGATTAATGAGGGCTAATCTTGAAGAATGATAATGAGGTTTTATCAGTTAGGAAAAATACGGTTGTCCTTAATAATCAGCCATCTAAAACTTCTTTAATTAGCTACAATGGTACATGAGGGATCTTACCACCTTCTGCTCTGACAGTGGCATTAACTCTCTCCCCCCCCCCAATTCTTAGAGACATTTTATTAGATGATTTGTAACTGAACAAAGAAGAACTGGCAAATACCTCCAAAATACTTGCAGTAAATGTCAGCTTGTGTAAAAAAAGTATGAATAAATATGTGATTAATTTAATGTTATTTTTATAACTCTACAGAAGATTAAAAAAATTTGTCATCCACTTGTTGGTATATATATTTTTTCACCTCATTTGTGTCATTTCCATGGAAACAAACCCACATTTCATTGTTGGTCCAAGTGACTGAGTCAGGAAATCAACTTGGGTGACCATCATGCTTCAGATGTCCCCAGTGACTCAGGTGTCTTCTTCACATGGGTGAGAGAGGAAGTCAAACAAAAATTTCTGTAGCTGGACTGTCAGTCAGTTGAGATTATATGCAACCTTTTGATATGAAGATACAGGGTAAGTATTTAATCAATTCCAGCACGTGAAGAAAACAGGATATTACTGCTGTGGCAGTTTAAAGTGACAAGTGGGATCATGAAAATCCAGAAGGTGTCTGCAAAGTGAAATAAAACCATTCACCTCTAAATCAGAAAAGTTTCCTTTACTTTCTCTTTAGCCATAGAGGCTAAATTTTAAGATGGATTCCCCATGAAGTCAAGTGGGGCTGAAGGCTGGGGATGCTTCAGGGTCCTGAAAACTCTGCACAGGTGACAGCCCTTCAGCATCAGATTTCTCAGTGTTCCCTGAAACAAGATTTCTACCAGAGAAGTATTGCACTGATAACCCAGAAGCACTGCTCTTCAGCCAGACTGTGTTCATCAGACTTAGTGATGACATAATCCGAATAATACCTATAGATCTTTACCCAGATTCACACAGCATCCCACATATAAACGATACTACCTTGTTTATCCAAATAAGATTGCTCTCTTCGAGCTTGAACACCATCTTCATTTTAAGCTATTTTCCTTGTAGAATAAGTCTAGGTTTGTCTTCATGGGGAGTCATCCCCAAAAGTGTCTCGTAGCTCTATGTTGGGAGAAGGGGCATTTCTTATTACAGGTAGTTGCCACTTATTGAGACCATGTCGTGACTCAGACAGGGTTTCAGCAATGTCCTGAATTTTGTAATGTGTCAGGAAGCCCTTGATGAAGTTCATGGCCATGCAGGACTTGGGTGATCTTTCCTGTCAAGGATATTTTAGGGAGGAGTGCTTTTTATGGGACTGAACCAGTCTTATGGCTAAGTGGGAAGTTACTCTGAGGACATACGTTAAAAAAATGAAAGCAAACAAATAATGTGGAAGAGACTAGACTGCTCTGTGAATTTGTTGTGAAGGATCAGAGGCATCATGAATAATGTTCCATCACAAGAAAGGAAATTAAATGAAGACTGTGCTGTAATGAAAATACAGGACAAAAAGATCGATGTTTGCTAAATGGAAAAGACTAGCATTTTTATTCAGAGAGATATCATTTTCACATTTCTAAAAAGTTGCTTCAAAAGCAATTATAATAAAAAAGGAAGCAAAGGTCTGAACTCTCCCTTTCCTTCTCTGCATATTTATTCAGCTTTTCCCAATGAACATGAGGACTAATTGAAGTCAGAATACATACTTGTTTTGATTGCATTAGGAGGCAAATCAAGTCTTAAATAGTCACAATTCCTCTTGATATCAACACGAGTTCTATACAAAGACATGTAGAAATCAGTGATGCAGATTGGGGGAGAGAATTTAGATTTAAAAAACAAAATTAATAAATATAAAATAGAAAATTAAAAAAAAAATCCTTACAATGTTTCTGTAAAAAAAAAAAAGAAACATTGATATAGTCCAACTGAATCTGGAATATGTAAGTGAATTAGTGAATTTAACAGTGTAAAGCTTGCTTTGTGAGCTGAGGCTAGTTTCCATTTCCAGCACTGAAATTAGGTAGCAATGTAACAGAAGGATGTGGCCAAAGTATACATAAAATAAATCTTTGGAATTCTCTGCACTGCTTATTTACAAAAAGCACCATCGATGATATACTATAAGCCTTCAAATGCTAAAACCAGGTTGTATGAATAATTCATAGAAACATCTTCAGTAATACTCCAAAGGGACCAGTTAGGTCCACTAGATAAATCAGTTTAAGTTTTTAACAGTCTGCAAGCAACTTACCTACCTGCTAGCAGGTCTTGGTACAGTATATCACACTTTAGTTTGGCCTGAAACACATTTGATTATCCTCCTAGGTTAAACACAATAGGAAAGATGATTCATTAATTATGCACTGATTTATCTTAACTTGGTGATTTTTTTTTTCATGTTCCAGTTACTTTGTGTTATCCCCACAACCAGTATTGGAGGATAGCCCCACATTAAAAGATTCCAAATAATCATACTGTCATAAGGCAGACCTCAGCAACCTAGCAAAATTTTCTTAAAAGAGAGAGAAGGAATAGACAGTTAACTGAAACATATGGCCTTTTGGTTTAATTCAAAGACATCAATTACTTTCTCAGTAAATATTGTGGATTTCCAGTCCCACAGCTCTGAGACAGCAGTTGTCTGCAGAACACACACCCCTTCAGCTGAGCTTTCTGCATCCTGGACTGCATGACATGATGCAGCTGGAATTCCCTCTTTGTAATGGCTTAGGTAGGAGAGGGTAAGGCAGGCTGATGCTAACGAGTTATCTGAAGGTTTTCTAGAGGGCTGTCCTCAGGTGCCCAAAGGGTTCACATGCAAGTGAATTGCAATTCTGAGCTTAAATACTGACACATCCATCATCATCTCCTTCAAGACCTGTTTAAGGAGATGCTATGTAAGAACCACACATTTGCTGTGGTGGTGGTATTTCCTCCGCATTTATAGTAAATTTTTTTTTTTTTTGACCCTGCTCCTAACTAATTTTTGGATGGCATCCAAGAAAGCAAAGTTAGAAGTGCCGACGAACTGTTGAAATACCAGATCTGGCAGCCAGGTGAGAGAGCTGCCTTGGCTTGCACCAAGAGAGGAGAGGTTAGAGGAGTTCCTACCTTGTCCTGGGTGATAATGTGCTGCTTTCTGAGTCTCAGTGAAAGCTTCACAGGCTTCAAAGTTTTTTTGCATCCTGTTTTGCCAGATCAAATTTGGAAGGCATCCTGCACTGTACTAGAACTTTTATTCGTCCTATAGGGGAGATTTTCATAGAAAAAAAAAAAAAAAAAAAAGGAAATGATCCAGGCTGGGTATTTTTTTTAATGATGCCTTCTCCTCAGTGTCATTAATAAAACTGTAATTTATAGGGTTTGTTTTTGGTTTATTCTAAAAATGTTTTCCCATTATTTTGAAGTCCTGTACAACTCATATGACTGAGGCACTCAACATTAGACAGAAAATAGCATGTTTTAGCTTGGAAGACCTCAAGTTTAAGAGAAAAGGACAAAAACTGAGGACACTGGCAGTCCATGGTCCCCGTATCTCCAACTGGTCCATGGAAGTGGTCTCAGTATATCACTAAGGGTCTGTAGCTATGCTTTGTGTACTGTTTACTCCCGGACCTATATTTGCTTATATAAACTTGAAGGCTGGCTTTCTGTATTGGTGTCAGTCTTCAGCTTGCTACCAGGATTAATTCTACAACACCACAACTTTAACTAGTGGTCGGTTAATATATTTCTTTAAAAAAATCAGTACTTTTCCTGTCTTTTTTAATACAGATATCAACAACTGCAAGACAATTTTAGTATTTTAAGATTATGTTGTTAGGAAGGCTTTGGGTTTGTTGACTTCTTTTTGTCTCCTGTTGTACACTAATGATTATTGAAGCAGCAAAAGCTGAACACTCCAATTTTGCCAAAATATATTCCTTCATGAATAGCAGTTTCTGGGATGTTGTTGTGACGATACACCACCACCCGGGTGATTTTAGAAGAGGCAGTAACTATCTAACTATGAAATATAACTGTGTAGATGACTGAAACCTTGGCATAAGCAGCCTTTACTGAATTTACTTGGAAAAAAGCAGGCTTTTTTTTTTTTTTTGTTTATAGGAGGTTTGAAGCAAACCTGTTTAACAAGCTGAATACTTATAATGTCTGAAAGCTCCAGTGAAACTCCAGTTGACTTTAATTTGGCTCATACTTTAGCAGGGAAGGAGAAAAGCCTGGGAGAATGACCTTTGCTTATTCCCTACAGTGTAAACAATTGAGAAAGAGGTATGAACAGATACACATTCTCTGTAGGAACCTTTTTCTCCTCTGAGTACATACTGTGTAATGAATGTGCAACTCATATTGGTGTCGATAGTAATTATGCACATGCACTGGGAGGGAACAGAAATTTTAAATTGGTAACTCTTCATAAAATCTTATTACAGCTGTTCTATAGGCCACTGTTCAATGCAGTGAGTTAATAAGCATTAGTCAAATTCCTGTTGGGGCAGTGGCAACAATATAGGTAAAATATTTAATAGAAACTTGTTGCTTAATTGCTTTCCAAAGATATGTTTTGTAATAAATTTTTTCTTTATATTATCTCTCTATCACTCAGTACTGGTTTAATCAATGAATATCACCAGATGTGAGAAGATCATTTAAACATCGGAGTAATAAAAATTTCATACAAAAGCAAGGTGAGAGAATACAAACCTGCATGGTTAAGCATTCCAGTCAGGAAATGTATGGGCAATCTTAATTTTACCCCATAATGAATAATGCATTATGCTATAGACTTTAATTATATGATCGTATACCACTTCCTGAATAATACAATTTTCTTCAACAAGTTTTAAATACTGGTTTATGCAGTTTCTCTAGTGCTATCTATTATTCAGTGTATGCTAGGAAGAATCCAAGAAAGTCTTTATATAAAATCACATAGCATGCTAATGTTGCTCACTAAATTTAGAAATAAATCACCCTTTCTGGAACACCATTCATCTTTGGATCTCAGACAGCCTTACAGGTAACTGAGACATAACTCAGCAGCAGTTTTTTAATCCCTCTAGGTCCCAAGAACCTGACCCTGCCCCAGCATGTATTACTCTCGTAGGCAAGCAGATGCTCTAAAGTTAAAAACTATTATAGCTCTAATATGGCTGATGACTTAGATGATACCTTGCAGATACCTCTATTCACAAAGAAAACTGGTTATGAATGTACACACCAACAACAGGTAGCCAGTGAGCCTGGAGTCAACACATCTTCATGTCTTTCCTCTGCTTTTGAAGTTTAATGGACTCCTTATCACAGGAATACCCAAATTCTGCCTGCTAGCAGGTGGCTGCGGAGCTAGCCAGGGAGTCATTGGAATGCAGAAACTGAGATCCCTCCCTCTCTGTGCTGCACCACAGAAACCGAAGAGGTTGTCAGATGAGGTAGAAACAGCACTTTCCCTCCCAGTAGCTAGAACCATGGAAAAGATGGGGGGAAAGTGTTTATGCACGCACACATTCACATGTTTGCTCTTCACACTCCTCTCCAGTAAACACTAGAGGAAAAACAGCAGTGAGAGCCACTTTTGTGTTGTGGAAAACCACAAAATGAATTTTTCAGAGCAGACATCAGTATCTGTTTTGTGATATTGATACCTTATTGCATACTCCAAGCTATAGTGACAGCATGTTATTCTGTGACTGTGCTGGTTTTGGCTGGGACAGAGTTAATTTCCTTCATAGCAGCTAGTATGGGGCTGTGTTTTGGATTTGTGATGAAAACAGCATTGATAACACAGGGATGGTTTCACAGAATCACAGAATGGCAAGGGTTGGAAGGGACCTCAGGAGATCATCCAGTCCAACCCCCCTACTGAAGCAGGCTCACCTAGAGCAGGTTGCACAGGTCATCGTCCAGGTGGGCTTTGAATATCTCCAGAGAAGGAGACTCTGCAAGTCCCCTGGACAGCCTGTTCCAGTGCTCTGTCACCCTCAAGGTAAAGAAGTTCTTACTCATATTCAACTGAAACCTCTTATGCTTCAGTTTATACCCATTGCCCCTTGTCCTGTCGCTGAGCACCTCTGAGAAGAGTCTGGCTCCGTCCTCATGACAGCCACCGTTAAGATATTTGGATGTGTTGATGAGATCCCCTCTCAGTCTTCTCTTCTTCAGGCTAAACAAGCCCAACTCTCTCAGCCTTTCCTCGTAGGGGAGATGCTCCAGCCCCCTCATCATCTTTGTTGCCCTCCTCTGGACTCTCTCTAGGAGTTCCTCACCCTTCTTGAACCGGGGAGCCCAGAACTGGACAGTTTCATTACTGCTGAGCAGGGCTTAAACAGAGTCAAGGCCTTTTCTGCTCCTCACCCCACCCCACCAGCGAGGAGGCTGGGGGTGCACAAGAAGCTGGGAGGGGGCACAGCCAGGACAGCTGACCCCAAGTGACCAAAGGGACATCCCACACCGTATGATGTCATGCTCAGCACATGGAACAGGGGGAAGAAGGAGGAAGGCAGGGACGTTTGGAGTGATGGCGTTTGTCTTCCCAAGTCACCGTTACGCGTGATGGAGCCCTGCTGTCCTGGAGATGGCTGAGCACCTGCCTGCCCATGGGAAGCAGGGAATGAATTCCTTGCTTTGCTTTGCTTGCTTGCATGGCTTTTGCTTTACCTGTTAAATTGCCTTTATCTCAACCCACCAGTTTTCTCACTTACCCTTCTGATTCTCTCCCCCATCCCACTGGCGGGAGTGAGCGAGCGGCTGCAGGAGGCTTTGTTGCCAGCTGGGGTTAAACCACAACACCACCTGACAGTTCTACCTGTGTTAAAAAGAAAGTGAATATAAAATTAGCTAAGATTCAATAACATTAGGTCAGCTACAAATATATGGAAACATAGTGACTGCCTGAATGACAATGACTGAAGAACTTTGTAGTGCAAATGCCACAGGTAAGTGTCCAAATATCACCTGAGGGGAAGTATTTTCCCCTTCCTATTCTGGGTTTGGTTATTTTTTTTTTAATTTGTTAACAGTACTGAGCATGTTTCTGCATTTTGGTTTTTCTAGGGAATAATTAATCCTAGTAAGGTAGAACCAGCACAAGCAGGACACACATAATTATCTAAATCATCTATGTTTTGTACTATGATTACTTTCATCATGCTCTTCACCAGGAATATAAAATTAAAAGATCAGTTTAAAGAAACTCTTGTAATCCATTTATAAATAAATTAAGCTTTACAGCTTTTCTTCAGTCTGCATAGATGATTACACCACTTCGGATCTCAGCATCCTTACGGCTAGAATCAGATGCTGTATTGCAAAGTCTATTTAAAAATGTTATTTTGAAAAAGCTTGATAAGCATTAAATGGGGTAAAAAAATTTTTTGTTTCAAGCCAGGAAGAATGCATACTTAAATATCAAAGACCAAAATTTACAAAATAATACCATCAGAACAGAAGCAAGTTCAGCTTACAAGCATTAAAGGAAGACATGATTAAACTGATTACGATGCGCAGCATTAGTCATTGTTACTATACAATTCTCCTGTCTGCTGAAGTCTCTAATCTACAGTAGAAGTAAGGTATTTTATTCATCGGGTTAATATACAACATCTGGAACACAATAATTACTGCAAATGAAATCAAGAAGTGTGACAGAATTTTTGTGTATATATATATAACTCAGAAGCAAGTTTTCACTAGATAAATCATCTTAATATAATAGAACTCTTGTTAGTCACCCTATCAGACATCCATTAGATAAATCTTTTGTATAGTTCTTTCTTGCCGCCATTTCTGTCAGAACTTTAAAAATTTGAAATACTAAAGCTGAATGAATGTGGTTCAGGCATTGAGTTCGGCTACCAAATTCTAGAAATGACCAGCCTGTTCGTTTCCTACAGAAAACCTGTCTCTCATAGCTGTGGTTAGCTCAGATAAAGTAAACAAAGGAGGTGGGCAGGAGCATCTATTTACAATAAATTTGTTGAGTATATGTTCATATACAACAAACTAAAAAATAACGTAGTTCACATCACTGATTTTTCTTTCCAGTGGCCCCACTTAGTAATCTCAATTTGCATGCAATGTATTTTGTAGAATTTGTAACTGATGATGTTTCCATTCACCTGAGATTAAAACAAGAGTTGTAGACTGTTTTCCTGTAGCAACAATGACTTAGGGGTGGTGATTCAAAGTTCAGACACATGCACAGGAACAAGAACTTTCATTGCTACTCAATCAACTATACTTTTCATGTAAGCACACAGAAGCATACCAGGTTATTTGCTGCTTGCCCTCTTCCTGGACTCTGTGTGAAGGCAGGCAATGGAGAGCACCCTGTCAATTCATGCCACCTTCTCTGCCTCCTGGCTACCATAAACTGAAGCAGCGCAGTGCAGAGAGGGAGAAATCCACTGCTGGAACAGGTCTGGAACCACTTCTGGCTCCTGGGGTGCCTTCCACTAAGCCAGCAAGTATTTCAAAGTAAGGAGGTTCTGATTTCACAAAAGAAGACTTAGAGAGCAAGGCAACAGTTTAAAGTTTAAGACTAGTAGAGGCCACCTTTGGTGGAAGAATTCACTTTGGTTACTTTCTTGAAATCTGTGTTGTATAATATGTGTGGTCTTAAGGAATTTAAGTCATAAATAACACCAAGGAGCTAGGAAATATTCAGATTCTATCTAAATTGCTAGCAGGCAATATGAAAGGAGGTCTATGCACAATTTTGTGGTTTTTTCCTTCATACTACTTTTTATCCTGTTTGGATATCTACCAGCCCCTCCCAGTACAAACTACATACTGGGACTGAAGGTCAAAGACTCAATAAGTTGCTCAATTTAACTTTTCTTCCTTCTCCTCGTCCCAAAGGAGATCTGGACAGGTTGAAGTACATGTAACATTATATTAATATTTTCCCTTATTTCCAACATTATCTTACTCCAAATGCCAGATGTTGTCATTTTATTTGCATGAAATGCTACCCTATTCTGTAATGGCTTCACTGGTGCCACAAGGGGAGTAAAGTGTTATCAATCACCTAAACAGGCCTTGTGTAATATGTAATAGAGAGACTCAGGCAACTAATAAGAAAAAAGAAGGGAGGATGTGAAAATATTTTCAATATATGCAAAATGGAGCTGTATTGACAAAAGCTTTATTATATCTGTTAATGGCAGATACAAAAATGGTTGAAATAATTTAATAATTCGTAGTGGACAGCTGAATGAACAACTAGCTATTGCCTTGTCCTAATGGAACTAAGCCTATCACTGTCATTCACTGAAAGATACTTCTGATTAATACAGGTCTCAGTGTTAAAGAGAAACAGGAATTGTTTACATTTTTTGATCCTTCACACAATTTGTTATGGTACAGTTCAAAACCCAGGCCAGTTGGTTTCTTATCCTCAGCTCATCATGCAGTCATGTTAGATTACCTTCAGGCTTTTGTTACAGCCTTTTTACCTTCACCATAATTGGACCTTTTACAGAGACTGTACTCTTTATTCATTTCTATTTGGCAGTGTATTGAAATACACTTGGCATTGTTAACAAACATCCAACAATTATGATAATCTGATATACCATTTTGAAAGTTATACTGAATTTTCTTTTCTTATAGACACTAATTGCATATTTGAAGTGATGGATTTTGTTTCCTCAGAAGTGTGCTTCTGGATCACTTATTTATCATAATTTGAGAAAGTGGTATGACCTTATTTCTGCCATTTCTTACGTTTCCACAAACGCATACACAGTGCAAACAAATATAAATCATGTGCCGTCAACTAACTGTTACAAAACCAGTTACATGGAAACAGAGTGATTCTGTCCTATTTTCTGCCCAGCAGTTAGTGCTTAAGAAACTCAGGTGGAATACAGAAATGACCGAAGTAGTTCATACTTGACATAATATATCATATTTAGTACGATTGTTAAGCTTTGGTACATGCCTGGGGAACCGCAGGGATGTGTTATTTACTTTCCTCACCAGAAGAACAGCCTTTCCCTCTCACTTTTCTTCGCCTCCCCACGCCATTTTACGACAGGCCTCCCAGTCCCATCCCGGGTTGGAAGCCCTCGACTCCCATTCATTTGCCACCCTTCTGCTGTCAGAAATGAGTTGTGAGAGAGAACAGATGAGTGACACTGGAAAGAACCGCATCCGCGCAACTCAACGCACGTGGCTCATCCAGAAACTGCTGCACGTCGACGGCTGGGCTCCTCGCCCCTCCGGCTCCTGCGCAGGAAGGGGACACCGGGAAGCGCCCCGTGCATCCAGGTGCGCTGCTTTCCAAACAGCTTCCCCCTGATCTGCAGAGCTGTGAAGCAAAGCTGTTGCTTTGAGCCCTCAGAGTTTCAAGAAGTGAGCTATTCAAGTGAACGTTGCTGCTGCTTAAGTTAGTATCAGTAATGCACTACTTTCAACCCTGAATAATCGAGCTTTGTTTCGTGCCGCCGTGTAACCACCATGCTGAGTAACCTGCCACCGAAGCCTCTAGGCACTTGGAGGTGTAAGGAATGATGGAGCAGGTACTCAAAACTTTCATTATCACATCTCTCACCATGTGTTTACACCCCCCACCCCAGTTAAGGGCGGGTTATTTTGAAGAACTTCCTGCAACACTTATTTAGCTTAAGGTTATAGTTATTTAGCATTTCAAATAGCTGTGAAGTGCAGAAAATGGCCGCTAGCAGCTAAATCTTGGAAAGCAGGCTTTCAAGGAGGTTTTGTCTAGTTAGAAAACTTACTGTTCAGTTACTTCCTTCCACCAAAAAGGGTAATGAACATTTATAGGTCTTTAAAAGCATGTCACGTCACAAAATCCATCAGAAAGACACCTGCCGTATTCAGTGATTTCTGCATTAGGAGCTCTGCAAGCAGCCCCGAGATTCCCCACACTTTAAGCAGGTGGCAGTGTAGGTTAAAGAGACACAGATTTTTCCTGCAGCTGGTAGAAATTGTTGCTTTCCAGTTTCTCCATTTATCTTAACCCAAGGTAACAATACCTAGCAGTGTTACTGGGTTCCTATCTAGATGGGGACAGGCACAAATTTTGAGAAGTACGTCTTTGTTGACTCAAAACTATTCCATTAGTTGCAGGTGCAGCTTTGTGAGCTTTATTCCTCAGAACAAGACACTGCAGTAAGAGACATAACACAACCTCTGTTCTTTAATGTTAGCAGGAGGACCTATCTTCTGAAGAGGTTAGAGGATGTTACAGTGCAGTGGTTCAGCATCAACCCTCAATGTCTACTGTTAAACATTGGTAGTTTTGTAAGAACAAATTCTGCGGCCTCTCTTTTGCTGGATCTTCCTTTATCCTATTGACATCAACACAGCAGGCTAGGCAACGATGGATTTAACTTACGTTTGCATACCTGGACTGCTTTTTCCAGTTATTTCATTTATGTGTACACAAGATGTTGTATTATCTAGCATTTGCACCTATGAATAGCTAGTACGGTAGACTTTTCTTCAGGCGTGTCCTACAGTATTAAAGTAAAATAAACAAAATGCAAGCACTGAGTTTCATTTAATTAATGGTAAGTGGCTTTGGTCTCTCGCTAACATGGGAACAGAACAACTACTTTTCAGAAGCAATTTTTGAAGATGACTGCAAACACGGTTAGAGTATCTGTCATGCAGTGCTAGGGTTTTTACTTGGAGATATGAGGAATGCGTGCGTGTGCAAGTACTTTCATGGAAATGAAGCAGTGTTCAGGTGGACTGGTTCCGTGGCTGGACCTAAACCTGAAGAAGAGCGATTTGCTTATTTTGGGAGTGCAAGATGGGTAAAAAAGACAACTTCTTTGGAGAAATTGTTTTCCAGATGGTTGAAACAGATTTGCTTCTGATTTACATAAAATTTAGGATTTTCCAATGGGAACCAACCAAACCGGTGGGGAAGCATCCAGCTTCTTCTCAGGGTATTGAGGACCACACAGAATCAGAGAGTAATGGGTGGTGGGAGGAAGGGAAGGAGGGAGGGAGGGAGGGAAAACCACAGTGGTAGCAGAGAAAAAAGCATTTTATATTCCCTGAACATCGTGAGATGAGATTCCCCAGCTGCCCATTTAAAACCATGTTACCAAAATGCTTTAAGTGTTGCAGTGTGTTGAGCAGAGCTTCCATCAGTCACCATATGTGCTTCAGAGGGGCAAATTAGTCTCTTCCTTCTCTTGAACCTCAGTGACAGCTTGGGTTTAACATGAAGAACTGTAACTGAGGAATTAAAAGTTGCGGGGAGTATTGGGGGAAGGACACAGGACTGGGACCTTGGAGAACGGCAAAGCTGGGCTTCACCCCTGCTCCGTCACTGGCCACTTGCAGGGTCTTGGGTGATTGCAACCCCTGTTTCAACTCTCCGTGTACAAAAAGAGACGTGTCTCCTTCCAGCACGCCGGGCGCTGCCGATGGGAACATCCCCTAGTAAGCTGCCTGCCATTATCTTCTCGTCTGCATCACGAAGAAGAGAAATAAAACGAAGTAACGATGGGCAGCTACGTGATCCCCCCCCTCCTTTGGTTTCTCCACGAGCTCCCCACAGCCCACTCTTTCTTCCTCCTCACCCCCACTCG